>NC_139949.1:29595488-29695488 GCF_963454915.1 Gymnoscopelus microlampas
TATGCTGCGCCTGTGGCCATGTGCAACCTGTTAGTGACTGGGCCTCAGGTGTGACCAGCAATATAAAGTTTATTGACAACCACAATCACAGTCTCTCTCATACAATCGAAAGGGAGGTTTCTTTGATTGAGAGGTGATCAGCTGTGTTGGTCACTCACAGCTGCTCCTAGTTTGTCTCTTGCACTCTCTGCAAGCCCCCCCACCCCCCACGCACACACTCATCTGTTCTCTCTCTCTATCAGCGATTTGGCAGCTGTCGTTGCTCTGTTGTAACTGACTGGCATGGTGCATGAATTAGAGTGCTTTAGGAAGGAAATAAACAACAGAAATAGAAAGAGAGGAAAGAGACACCTGTGAAACCTTCCCATCGCCATGCACAGCGATCTTCTACAGGATTAATACCAAAGCCAAAATAATTGCATTTTGACGACACTCCAAGTGTGAACCAAGAATAGAATGATGACCCAATAATATAATAATATCATATCCTGTGCGTGTGTGTGTGTGTGTGTGTGTGTGTGTGTGTGTGTGTGTGTGTGTGTGTGTGTGTGTGTGTGTGTGTGTGTGTGTGTGTGTGTGTGTGCGCGCGCGCGCACGCCTCTCTCTCCCTCTCTCTTTCTCTCTGCTTTTTTTTGTAGGGCATATCTCTGAGGAAGGCAGTTGTTAGATGATGATTGGCACTCTGTACCCCCCCCCCCAACCTCTCTCTTTCCCTTCCTGTCCCTAAACCAAGCCAATCAGATCAGAGCCAATTAGCAACAAGCATACCACCAACGAGGTGTCACCAGGCCGAAGCAGTGAATCCTCTTAAATCCAAAATTCCCTTTCAAGTGTCATATCTTTCTTAAAGTTGCTATGTGGGATTAATTTGAACGAATAAATCCTTATTTTCACCATCTGTATAGTACATACAGTAATAACACTGCCATGTTTGCCATGGTTGGAGAGAGCGTCTCTCCAGAGGAAGATGGCATGCAGAAATCCCAGATCAGAGCTTTAATTCCACCTGATATTGCAGCGTGGGTTGCAATATCTGTTACAGTATTGAGGGGAAGAATGGTCCGACGCACTGATCCGAAAATAGGTCTGTCCTTTTCAGTTGCCACAACAGTGTCATGCCAGTTGCAACGAGGGTCTTTGTGATATTCTGTCTTGGCACTGCAGGCAGAAGGCTGATCTCAGATCAATAGTCTGTGCAGCAGCCTGCTGCTTGTTTCTGCTCTGACTGACATCAACAGATCAATTAGGCACACGCACGCATGCACGCACACAACCATGTCCCCTAGTCAAACACACACATAATCCTATGTCACCCAGGCAAGGTCAAAGATAGCACTGCTGCATGGGCTCTGATTTGTTTTGTGTACGTTTTGAAGAAGGTTTGTGTGTGTTAATGTACCCTATGTGCACATGTGTACGCATGTGTCTATGTAAGCTTATTTTTGCACACTAGTGGTCTAAACAACAATTGGCAACACACACAGACACACACTCTATCGTGTTCCCCTGTCATTTCACTCAGAGCTTGTCATTAAGTAAGCTGCTCCTGTACTTATGGCAGGAAAATGGCAGGAAAGAAAAACTCCTCGCCTTGCACTAAAATGGCCCTGTTGGATCCCAGCACAGTCATAGACAAGCCACCAGTATCCCCACAAAATATGACAAGCTGTTCCATGCCGTCGCTTGGATTAGCAGTCCGGAACCTCGCTATGTGTGTGCTTATTTGACTGTCTGCTGAATCGAATACAGCTATTTCCTTTTCTGCATACTTACTTGACACTGCATACCATTTACATCTGCCTTCAATATGTGCTGTTAGACCAATTATTACATAATCGCCTGATCGCCTAAATGACATTTATTTTGCATAATCGTCATAATCGTTTCCATGTTGAAAAAGTTTCATAATTTTTAAATAGTGGAAATAGCAGACCTACAAGCTCACAAGGTGCCATTTGTAGATTGTCTATTTCTTTTTACAATTTAGAAAATATAAAGTTATTTATATGTCAGATTGTCAGTCATTTCTTTGTATATTTAAGTTTATTGTCATATCTGCCCTGTGCAACTTATGATAGATAGATAAGTAGAATTAAACTTCGGTGTGACTGTGCCCTTAGGAACAAAATTCAAAAGTCCATAACCGCACAATGATATGCTAAGCCAACATTGACTTAATTATTCAGGTACGTTTGGTAATGTTTTCCTGACTGGAGAAAATGTAAACAAATACAAACTCGAAAAATAAAGCAATTATGAGAAAACTGTTTATGTAGGACATAATATGGCCAAAAGCAGTGAATAGATAATGGCGTTATCTATTGATGAGGGTATGGTCCTTTAAGAGTAGACAACAGGATGGACCACCATAGAAGAAACAGTGAGGAGGCATGGCTAGCGGCTTTCATCACACCTGAATTTGAGAAATATATATGTGATTATAACTTACTGCAGAACGTGGCAAAGCTCTGAGGCTTCTATAGAAGTTAACCACTGAATTCCTCGGAAACAGACTAGCGCTGTGGGGGTATTTCCCAGGCTGCATGTGGCATTTATCAAACAGCGGTCAGTATAATGGTAATCCAACACTGGTGAAGCCTGTATGGGTGGATTTTTGGACGAGTTTGCCAGTGATCAGAAATGTGAGGAATGTGGTGATGTTTGGGGCGCCACATGTACTTTCAGTCTGGGTTTTGAAGGGGAATACAGGAGGGAGATGTGTGATGTATGAGAACGTGTGGGTTGAGGCATATTGGTCGAGTACGGTGTCCAATTCAGCCCAAAGTTATGTGTCACACCCTCCTCAGGCAGTCCCATTAATCATTAGGCCAAGCCGAAGAACAAGATCTAGGTGTTGCTTCCCCCGACCATCCCTTCCAAGGCTACTGATTCCACAATACACACACATGATGTCATTGGTTGGTAATGACTGAGAATTCTGAGTCCTTTATCCATTCAATTGACCAACAGCAGCTAGATCTTAGATAACCTTATGCAAAACATTTAATCTCAAACTGTATAGTCAATATTTTTCTCTTTCTTCCTCACTGTTGCATTGTGACGCTGTCAGCTAAATTATTTGATAAGAATGTGGTATGATGAGCTCTAACAGTAAACAATGAAAAATAAATCTTTCAGTAGCTTGTGCTTCTGTGTTGATAATTTATTTAAGCCAGAGAGCAGCCTTTGATTTATTGCTATCATAAATATAACACACCCAAACCACTAAAGACATTGAAACTAATTTGTAGTCAACGGCTTTACTCAACATTAATTTACAGTTACTCTGAGGCTACAGTATATCTTCCACTTGCCTGATTGCATTGTAATAATGGCACACTCACATAGTGATATTCTCTCAAGAATAACAAAATGTGAGGCCCGGATTGCTGGCCTAGTGGTCCGGGCAGCTAAGCTCAATGTAGCTTGACAGCGTGTTGTGGGTTCGAGTCCTGACCTTTGTTGCGTGTCTCTCTCTTTCCCTCTTTCCTTTCAATCTTCACTGAAAAACTATCAATAAAGGCAGAAAAAGCCGAAAACAAAATAAATAAATAAAGAATACAAATATTTGAAAGGTAATGTATTAAACTTTTTTTATGAATAATATAATTTCTAATGCTACTGACATGATAGAATGTTTACATATAGATCCATCTTTCAATTATTTCAATCACATGCAAAACGCTTAATTTGAAAAACAGAAAACCACAACCTGGGAATTGCGTCAGCTTTTCCAGGTGTTATGTATGTTGGCTCTCAAGATGGTAATTTGCACGTCTAAAGTAGAATAATTAGGCTATAATTATTTTGGAATTAGGGTCCTCCACTTTACCCATTACAGATTACTTGAAAAAATGTACCCCGTTGTTTTAACACACCATGTTGATGCTTCATTTGATGATGAATGAAAAATACATATAAGAATAAGTACAATAACAGTAATGATCAACGGTAGCCTTCTCAAAGCACCATTAGAGAGTGGATATTATTTCAAATATGTTACATAGCCTACTACTTCCCTTCCTGGAAATGAGACTGTCTGTGACGGATAAATTACTGGGAAAAAACACAGAGATTGTTATAGTGCCTCTGTCTCTAGGTGCCTTTGAAATGGACCATACCTTTATATAATTAAATGTCAACATCGACATTTGAATGTACATTTGTGTTGGAATGAGGATTCCAGGTGTTATGATTTGAAGCAATCTAAAGTCATTATGTGAAGTTACACTTGTCCAGAGATAGTGTAGTCAAAAACGTATCGGCAGTATTGACAAGTCACCATGAGACTAGGTGACAGACAGAAATGTCTGCAAATATGTTCACTGAAGTGACAGAGAGAGCAGCATTGAAACATGATCTGCCTGAGAGTCTGTACAAACATCTGACAGTGGCATGTTCGAAAGGCAGAGTACTACAGTCCTGCGAAAGATTCACTGAGTTTCTGTCAGAGGAAACCGCAACTAATGACTAAGTTTGATCATCAATCACACTGTGAAATTAATTTGATTTGGTTGATTAAAACAGCGCAACACAATGTTCTATGTAACCTCTGTAACCAGAACCACAGATAATATTAAGCCCGATTTGTGCTTCGGTGACAAAAATAACAATATTTAATCTTTTCAAGTGATTTCAATTGTTTGTTTGTTTTTCCATTTAAATCAGTCGGCACTTTTTCTCCAAAGCATAAATCAGATGGTATGGGGCAACAATCCAGAGAGTTTCCGTGATGTGTTTGAGTGTGTGAAAAGCATTACTCATACAGTTGACTCGCCGTAACACCGCCCCGGTGGCAGATAACCTTGGTGGTGACAGGAAGGGCAGAGACACAAAGGTAGACTACAGAGTTAACAGAAACTCAATTGGGGAAGTTGTATTTATGGAAGCTAAATGTTTGCGCAGTGATGAGCACTGACACACAGGCACACACCTCACGCACAGCGAGCAGGTCAAAGTGACACCGCACGGATCTGCAAATGGCACTCTGTGACAACGCCTAGCCCGCAGGCATGCACAGACATGCAGTTAGGACGCGGTTCTCCTGTTCCTTTAATACAGCCCAGTCTGGCAGCTGAGAGACATTTTGAATTCCTCAGACTGCGGTCCCCTGCTTGTGCCGTCTGCGCGACTGTCAGGTTTCACAGCTGCACGGCCCATACAACACCGATCTATGTGTGCACGTCCGTTTCTCCGTGTCGGCCTGCATATGCAGGGCGAAGTGGTGTAAAAAGTACTGTTTTTTTTTTACTGAAGTAGAAGTATTAATACTGCAATATAGAAATACCCTGTTACAAGTAAAAGTCCAGAATTAAAAATACTTCAGTAAGTAAGTACAAAAGTATTGGCATCAAAATGTACTTAAAGTACCAAAAGTAAAAGTACTCATTATGCAGAATGTCCCATTTCACAAGTTCAAAATGTTTTAAAAAATCTTTTGAAAATAGCAGATCTACAAGCTGAGCTTGTATCTTTGTATTGTATTGTGAGCTTGTATACTGTATGTGAGCTTGATCTGTTGTAAGCTTGTAGATCTGCTATTTTCAAATGGCCAAAATATATATAGGTCTGAAGTGGTTAGTGTGTTTTGTAATAATAATCTAAATCAAAAAGTAACAAGTAACTAAAGTTTTCATATAATTGTAGTGGAGTAAATATTTTCCTCTGAGATGTAGTGGAGTAGAAGTAAAAGTATTGAAAATGGGAAATACTCCAGTACAGTAAAAAATCCTCAAAAGTGTACTTAAGTACAGGACTTAAGTAAATGTACTTAGTTACTTTACACTACTGCAATGTATTTTAGTCCCTCTAAACACCTTCACGTCCAACCACTGTTCACATCCTTCACGCTCAGTCAAACAGTGGAGAAGAAGAGATAAATGTGTTGTTAATTCAATCTGTGCCAGCCTGGCTGTCCACACACCTCTTCTTGATGAAGTTTTGTGGGGGGAAAAAAAGATCAAAACAGGCTGTGCATCTGGTGTTGTACAATCAAACTCAAAGGCAAGTGTGCAGGTGCTCCGCTTAGTGGAAACTACTGTTTCATAGGGAAATGTATCTCTACAGATTCAGTGAATATCAATCACACAGACGCACGCACACCAGGAGTGAGTCATCACAAGAAGCATTGTACCGCAGACCGACCAAAGCGAAAGCTTGACGCCGTGTTTCTATTGACCGAGGGAGGAGGGGAAGGTATGGGTTGCGGCGAGGCACCTGAGAGGTTCTGTCTACAGAGACAGATTTTGTGGCTCATGGACACAATTTTGTACTTCTCACAGACTGTGGGCCAATGTGAGCCATAGCTTGCTGTATACAGTATTCATTTAACATGGCAGCCTTATGAATGCCCTGTTAAGTGGTCAGATGGGTGGCCTGCGAACACTTTCGAGCGGTCCAAAAAAGGTTGGGAACCACAGATGGAAATGCATCTTGTTGTGTTTTACTGAAGGTCATGTTCAATGCGTTAGGCCTACATTAAACACTTTTACATTCAGTGTATGGGTAGTGGCCTGTAAGAATTTAATTAAGTAAGGTATTGTGTTGTGGAAGTGTGTTATGGAGTGTCATCATCTCTGTCAGACTATAAGGTAACTAGCAGACGCATATGACTCACCTGTCATACATATCTGTCTGTCACATACACAACATCACCGAGACTACTGTATACAGCAGGGATTTAAACTGTAGTCAAAAATAGATGCGTTCAGACTCTTGACACATCCATTGTTCTTTCATGGAATGTGCCAGAAATATGATAATTGATGACATTTACACTGTGAAAGATTATGAGAAAATATGCCCAGCACCTCAGTAAGGTAAGGTATATAAGAACATTACCTCAAACAGAATACAGTTTGACAATAATGAACAAGAGAAAAAACAAAAGTACACAGAGAATGCAAGGGTTCATCTGAGACGTTGAGGTTGCCTTTGGCATCTCTACCTCCACAAAGAGAATGATGTAATGGTTAATTCATCAGAAAAAGTACAAGACTTTCTTCTTCCAGGCTGAACTCAAAGGCAGCTGTCTCCGCAGTGAGACACAGCCTTTTAATGGTGCAAACAACTCTGCAAGGTTACATCAAGTCCTCCTTTATATTCATGACATGACTTTGTGCTGCAACATAATAATCAAGCCCCAAATGCCCTTGTCATTTATTAATGGGCCATTCTGATTGCTGTCATGATGTCTTTAGTACAGCAGAATGCGTACAGAGTCACTATTTACCCTCTTGTCTGTTAGCAAGGACACAGCTTAATGGACAAAACAATGTATCTGACAGTACCATTTAAAAGGTAGTCTGTGTTTGTTAAGCTAATAGAAATGTATATAAGTCTCACGATAAAGCCAGGCCACCTGGCTGAGTAGATGGAGCAGCTATTGTTTTCAGCAGAGGTTGAAGTGTTGAGTCACTTCCCTCACCCCCCATATACCATATACAGTATGTATGCACATACATGTATACAGGGGCGGCCTTAATGATCTGGGGGCCCGTTTCAAGAGCTCATATGGGGGCCCCATATGCACCCCCCCAAAAAAAATGTGTGGACTGAAGTTGGTTTGCTTCCACAATCCATAATGATGCATTTTCGAACTAAATTAATTAGGCTATCTGCACTTCCACCATGGACAGACAGCTAAAACAACTCACTCACATGATTCACTTGAGCTGAGCCCTGATTCAATCAGATCTACATCATCTTCTTGTATGAAATTCTTGGACGTCGGCCAGCCACAGGCGGGCCCCGGACTGGGATGCGAGTAAAAAAATATATTTAAAAAAAAAAATCCATAATGATGCATTTTCGAACTAAATTAATTAGGCTATCTGCACTTCCACCATGGACAGACAGCTAAAACAACTCACTCACATGATTCACTTGAGCTGAGCCCTGATTCAATCAGATCTACATCATCTTCTTGTATGAAATTCTTGGACGTCGGCCAGCCACAGGCGGGCCCCGGACTGGGATGCGAGTAAAAAAATATATTTAAAAAAAAAAAAAAAAAAAAAATTTTTTTTTTTTTTTGGGGGCCCCCTGAGGTTGGGGGCCCGTTTCAATTGAAACGGGTGAAACATAGGAAAGGCCGCCACTCAGTATAGCCTAATTAATTTAGTTCGAAAATGCATCATTATGGATTGTGGAAGCAAACCAACTTCAGTCCACACATTTTTTTTTTTGTGGGGGTGCATATGGGGCCCCCATATGAGCTCTTGAAACGGGCCCCCAGATCATTAAGGCCGCCCCTGCCGCCACTGCATGTATATGTACTATATATACACGTGTGTGTGTGTGTGTGTGTGTGTGTGTGTGTGTGTGTGTGTGTGTGTGTGTGTGTGTGTGTGTGTGTGTGTGTGTGTGTGCGCGCGCACACACACACACACACACACACACACACACACACACACACACACACACGTACATATTACATACACATACTATATGGTATGGTGTTGCGTTGTCTACCACCATCATACTGCACTTTACGTATTGCTAGTACCACTACAAATGATATACTCTACTGTATGTGCAGTAGTACAGGAAGTCTAGCTGTGTCACATCTCTATGTCAAATGTTCTATTTGTTTAAGGCAAACAGTGGTGTTGGACACAGAGATAAGCTCCTAGGAGGACACATCACAGTGCATGTTGCTTCTGCACCACAGGAAATGTGGGCTGAGCAAACTGTGATGTTTCTCAGCCTGCCATGTTTAGAATGTCGGTCACCAGCTGACTTACGCAGTAGTCAAAGCTGACCATTGTCCAATAAATTAGCCCATCAAAAACATTTCCTCCCCTCTGGCCTGCAGCATAAACATCCACAAAGTAAATCTATGGTACAAAGGATCTCCAGTGCAGACATCAACTTAGTGTTGATCTTTGGGTTTTCCTGCTGCATTTGTGTTATATATATGCACTTTATTTATGGCAGATTATCACTTTGGTTTTGGATCAGTGCTGAACTCCATTAGGTTTGTGAAGGTCAAATCGAAACTTTAATTTTAACTGTAATAAATATGTTTATGAATAGATTTATTATCATTTATATTGTTTATCAGAAAAGTAAGTTGCACAAGGGGGTAATGTTTGGGCTTGGGCCTGTTTGTTTCTGCTTGACATAATCTTTGATCCTTGGGACAAGCTTGAAAGGTCTTTATCTAATAGCCATCAGAATGAGTGAAATTGGAACAGTGGTCTCATTTTAAAGATCCTCTTTGGACTGACATGGTATTTCCCTTACGCTGCAAATTCAGTAGTTATGGTGTACATCTTTCATAGTTAATAAAACTACCTAACATGTATGTCAGTATGTGCCTATTATATAAATAACGCTACACCCAAACAAATTCCTGTGCATCAGGTTAATGAAAAATTAAAAAAAATCTGATTTGCTGTAGCCTACTATTAATAAATATCTTTTAAATTATTAATTTATTAAATTATCTTAAAATGATTTATTTATTTCGCTCTTATTTCTTAAGAAATGTTTTTTTTTTTGTCACTTTGATGAAATGTATTTTTAAAAACACTAAATTGAGATCAAGGGACATTATGTGGAATTTATATAGCTCTATGTCATATAATGTATGGAAATGAACACATCTGTAGAGTAAATTCTCGCTCAGATGAGTGAGTTGGGAAATGACCAGGCCCTGATTCAGTGGAAGGGTGTGTCTCTGTTTGGTAAAAAGAAACAAGCAAATCTACTGCCTGGTGACTCAATGACAGCAATCCATCATCATCATCATACTCAAAGCATCTCCAAGCATCCACTTAGCAGCTGGTAGTCACAGCGCACCTGACACTCCAGTATGCAGGGCTGGGCTGCTGAATGCTGAATCTTGTGTGAATACGCTCATTTCATTGTATGTACCTATTCTACAGATCGTTCTCAGAATTCAATTCAATTCAATTCAACATTTTTCAAAACAGTATATTAGTCAGTGTTAACTGTCACAAGGATGATTTATCGAAATAGTGTAGGCTATGTATTTACTTATGTACGACAGTATGGCTTGGTTTATAAAACAGCTACTATTTCTGTGACTGTTGTTTTTGGTAATTGTCAAATAGCAGTGAAATCTTGATCCACCCAAAGTAATGAATAACATGATGTGACTCATGCATCTCACTCATGCATGCAACTGTATGCAGTCATACCCGTATTTGGGATACTGTATACAAGTTGAATATTTTGTCTAGCATCAAATCAACAGACACATTGTGAGGCACTGACTTCATTCCCATGTGCTCATGTTGCAAAGAGGCGATAATGAGGAAAATGCCAGGAAAATAAGATCGATCATTTCGATATCACAATATAACAAGGCACGACCTGCTGACACTGTGGCACTGTGTGATGACTTAAAATAGGCTAGTTAATGATGTGAGGACGTGGCTTTTAGACAAGCTGCTAAACTGTAGATGTCAGCTCTGTGACACTAATGATGTCTGCCCCCTGGCTTTTAAAGCCCACGTGGGCCAGCTGGTGGTAGTTGATTGTGGAACCTCTCCCCTGTCTTATCTACAGTATGCACTGCATGATACCCTGCTGTGTGCGCACACAATTGTGCATGTCTGCATTGTGTGTGTGTGTGTGTGTGTGTGTGTGTGTGTGTGTGTGTGTGTGTGTGTGTGTGTGTGTGTGTGTGTGTGTGTGTGTGTGTGTGTGTGTGTGTGTGTGTGTGTGCGTGCGTGCGTGCGTGCGTGCGTGCGTGCGTGCGTGCGTGCGTGCGTGCGTGCGTGCGTGCGTGCGTGCGTGCGTGCGTGCGTGCGTGCGTGCGTGCGTGCGTGCGTGCGTGCGTGCGTGCGTGTGTGCGTGCGTGCGTGCGCGTGTGTTTGAGTCCAATATTTTTTCTCAGCAGTGTGAAGGCTGCTGGGTGGATCAGTAAAGGTCTTTAGGATGCTGCATCAGCACAGATCAGTCTTCAGTCACATAATGCTGTGCAGCAGAGGCAGCCACGTTATATCGTCGCTGTCAGGCGGAAACCTTGTATTGTATGTCCAAAATCATTACTTTTCAGGAGATGGATGAAAGAACCTGGTGTATCCAATGGATACTGTGTAGTTAGTTGTCAAACGCTCTTGTAAATACTTTTCATTGGTTGAATAATAAATATTGAGAAAAAAAGACCACTTTCAACCTGGCATCTCTATTTTGGGCATGTCATTAAAAGCGGGGGGAAAATCTATCTATAAGCAAAATCTAAATCTAACAACCGTTGCAATCATTTTTGCTACTTTAGCATGACACTGTCATACTAATTACAAAGAATAAAATGGGACATTCATTTATCGGGGGGAAAAAACAAAAACAAAGATAAAAAGAGGAAATACTGTATGGGTATACAAGGTTTCTGCTACTAATGATCACGCTTGCAAAGACAGTGTGAAGAAGGGAGAGCCTTGCAATGAGCAAGAAGAAGGGCATTTCTATAGTGTGAATACCCACATACACACATTATTTTTTCCTGCTCTTTGAAGCTTCTATTCTTGACTTTTGTTCATATGGTTCCTTTTGAGCTTACTTGTTGTATAACAAATCATCTACCCAGGGCTGGGAAAGTTACTCTCAATTAATGCACTACAGATTATCTGCTCAAAGTTGCAATCATCTGGATTCTTGCCACACAGGAATGTAAATGTAATTACTTTCATTATGTTTCAATTATTCTAAAATGAAATGGGCAATTTATTCCACTTTACAGACTGGCAGTTGAACGGTTCACTTTAATATTGTACAATCCCAGTTAAGTGTAATTGCAAATTTGATAACATTTCAGATAAGCAAATAGCCTTTTCCCTCTAACCACGTCTTACATTATACAATTACCACCAGAATGGTGAAGTGGTTGGCTGCTTTAGCATTCACGATGCTGGCTGGCCCCAGGGGTCATTGGTTTGTTTCTTACACGCGTGACAGAGATGCTCTATACCCCCTATGTTACATAACATGTCTCTTTCTTCTCTGTCCATCCACCCTCCTTTCCTCTCCTTCGCACTTAACCCAGCTGGAAATATGTTTATGCTGATGATGTGTCAAAAACAGCCTCCCTAGCTTTCCTTAACTGCTGCTGTCAACATTCTTGCCCTTATTCTGCAAAGCATTAAACTGAATAGCATTCAAAATTCAAGGCTGTTTGAGTTCGTTCTCATACATTTCAGTTTAAGGTCCTGAGAATGAGGTGCTTTTGTTTGGTCAGATAGGAAACATGCACACTGGCACCTGTGTTTCTTTCAATTGCTATGAAGTTCAATTCTGAGCATTAATTTATGAGGTAAGGTGACAATACACATGTGCCAATTTATGAAAAAAAGAAAAGAAAAAGAATGTCCTGCTTCTGGGATATAATTTATCCCCTCTTGTGGACACATTCCCACATTTTTACAAAAGTGACACGATCAGTGTGTCCAATAGGCCTTCAGCATCATCAGTATTTAATATTCCTCCTCCATGTAATGTACTTTCGCTATGGGAAAAAATATAATAGAGCGCTTATTGGTAGGAGTTGAACGGAGGTGTCCTTTGGCAGTCCTTCACTGCAGCTCTGGCTGGCTGCTATCAAATGGCTGATCAAGACACGTCTTAGCTCAATAAGTCAAATTACAGCTAAAGAAAGATTCTATTGACTATATTCACATGAGACCATTTTCTTTTACATCATATTTAAGTACATATAATGTACCTACCAAAGTGTGACATGTGAATATGGTCTGTTTGGAATTCAAGGCTGTCCTTACAAATATAGCAATGCAAACCACACCATTACTAATGTCATGGGGCGGCAGTGGATCAGGAAGTACTGTAGAGTGGCCATCTGGAAACTGGAAGGTCTCCAGTTCAATCCCTGGCTCCTAATGGCTTCGCATAGAAGTGTCCTTGAGCAAGGCTTGCATGGCTGCCTCCACCATTGGTGGGTGAATGTAACGCACAATGCAAAGTGCCTTGGATAAAGGTGCAATAGAGGTGCAGACCATTTATCCATTAATGATGATAATAACAACAACAATAAAAAGAATAAGGTTATGCCACCTGTCATTTATATGCTTTGTCCTTCTCTTTTGTCTTCTACAGTGTTCATATGCAGCTTCATGGTGGCAGCTCCCATCTTTGGTTACCTGGGAGACCGCTTCAACAGAAAGGTTATCCTGAGCTGTGGCATTTTCTTCTGGTCCATCATCACGCTGTCCAGTTCCTTCATCAGCAAAGAGGTATGCCTACACCTCCTCTCAGAGGAGTGTGTCCTACAGGGGTTCCCAAACTTTTCAGCTCAATACCCTTCCCTGGACCCAAACTTACAGAAATACATTATGAATTAACCATTTAAGCCCTAATGACTATTCCAAAAATAGTGAAAATAGCCCATCTACAACACGTGTTGTGAGCTTGTAGATCTGCTATTTTAACTATTTCTTTATACATTGTTTTTATCCCACGATTTTTCACCCAGTGCCAATTGTCTAAGTGCTCCTGGGCCCTACACTCCCCCCGCCAGCCAATGTTTAACTATTTATATTCATATATTAACTATTTTAACTATTTCTTAGAGGTTTTTTCTCTTTTTTTACATTTATCGAATTTGTAATTCTTTATTTATTTATTTATTTTTTAATAAAAAACAATCTGAAATAATCTTTTGAAAAATTCCCAACTCTGTGTTTGGGAACCCCTGTCCAGCGGTGATGTGGGCGTCAATGAAATGAGACGCCCACATCACCTTTGTGGACGCTGTCTTCATGTCTCTGTCTTTCTCTCTCTGGCTGTCTGCCAATCAGCTAATGAAGGCACATTCCTTAGCTGTCTCAATTACAATGAATCAGAATACATTATGAGGCTGCTGCTCTTTGACAAGCCGATATAGATTTGATATCTCTAAAAGCCCATGTGTGTGGTGGTGGGTGGTGTCACAGGCATTGAGAAGCAGTATTATTCTTATTGGGGGTGGTGAATCCCGCAGAGAATTACCATCTCTTTAACAGGCTTTAGACATGAGTGTGTGTGCTCATGTGTGTGTGCGTGTGCGTGTGTGTGTGTGTGTGTGTGTGTGTGTGTGTGTGTGTGTGTGTGTGTGTGTGTGTGTGTGCATGCTCGCTTGTGTGCCCGTGCACATACTGGAGGCAGAGCCTGTTCCTCCATTTAGAGAAGAAGTCATAATAAAATGGACCAGCTTATGGTCAATTTGTTGTCAGAGGAATGCACAGTATATGACAATGAACGCCAAGCCAATCCAGTATATTCAGCACATGGCACATGAATTCCCACAGTGTTTCATCTCCACATGCAGTCTGTCCCCTACAGTGGGATAGACTGACAGTTCACAGATGCAGACCGGTGGCCCCAGAAGGACATGCGTTGACTAAATCCCCTGTGGAAATCTCCACATGAAGGCAAGATGGCTGCCTTTTGCCTAAGGGGGAAAACATTCAGGTTGCTTCTGCCGTCCTAGTTAAGTTGACAGGAAAGGCCCAGATGCCCCGCTGTCTCCCTCTGCCAAATGACACAAAGGCCAAGGTTGATGAGGTCATGAGGAGACATCTTCAGACCCACCATGGTTTGCCTTCATCTTGCGTCCATCTCTAGAAATGACCCTGAGTCTTTCAATCTGACGAGATGACAGTGGATTTCTCTTACGCAACAGCTTGACAGCGTAATTACCATAAGATGTCCAATGAAAAATTAATAACCACTTACAGCTGAAGCGTATTATCATGTATCACTCGAGGGCATTAGAGATGGCTTGCAGTCAAATTGTTATTTACGTCTTATATAACAGGACGCTGTTTGGCCAATGTGTTGTGCTGAAGTTAAATTATTGCTGTTTTACTCTTCTCAGTGTTCCTCGATTATCCAATTACAGTGTTACTCATAAACAGGCCACTTCAAGATAATCTGAGAATAGGCCGGTCATTTCCTCTTTATCTAACTCTCAGTGACCAGTGGGAGTCTGCTGTGAATTTCCTTAACTGTCCCTAGCTGAGAACCAAAAAGAAAAATGTATTGGTGTGTAGCACATTATGCTTCAATATGCACATATGCTTGCCGCTTTTTGTCACAACTTCATCTTTATTTATACTTTAATCCCAGTGTAAGGGGGACTCATTTTATTCAGTTTCCCCTCATAAATATGAACTAATGCTGCTACTTGCCTGCACAGTGTAGGATATAGTTTTAATTCTAGAGGTTCGGCCCTCACACCTACAGTACGTTGCACCGCCAATCCGACCGATATGTCTGAGTCATAGTGTCGGGGAGTTGTCAGAGTACCCCTTGGACTTGTCTGTCTGTGTCTCTTTTGTGCCCATATATGGACATCTCTGTATCTGTCAGTCCTTGTCCCTTTTATGCCCATATATGGAGATCCCTGATGTCATCAGTATATGCCCATATATTGGCATTCCCATATATGGGCATATCGGTTGGATCGGCAGTTCTGGACAACTGGATATCTATATGCCTATATATGGACATATCGGTCTGATAGGCGGTTCTGGACAACCGCTTATCCGAACTACTTGGCGGTGGGCACCACACGCCCTTGAATCCTTGCCCGCCGAGTTTGAAGACAGTCGGTCCCATATATGCACATGGGCTTAGTGGTCGGATCTCTGGCTCTGGACAACCCGATCTCCATACAGTATTATGCCTATATACAGTATGGGAGTATCGGGTTTGATTATGGTTATGTCTGAGTCATAGTGACATGCCTATATATGGGCATATCAGGTTTGTTTATGGTTATATCTGAATCAGAGTGATGTGGCCATGGTCCGCCCGCCCTGCCATTAGCCATTGAATTAATATCTCCTTTATATTTATAATGATGATTAGCATTATTATTTAACTATTATTATTTAACCACTAGCAGCCTTATTCTGGGCATGTCATTAGAGGCCAACATTCAGAAAAAATAGCAGATCTACAAGCTGTGATCTTGTAGATCAGCTATTTTCAGCAAATTGATTTGGTGTAGAGGGAAAAAAGGAGGGGGCCAAGTACAGACCCCTGTGGGACCCCGGTCAACTTAATATATAGGGTTTAAGTGGTTAAATACTTTCACAATTCAAGCCCACTCACAGTAACCTTTGCTGTAGCACCACACTCCAGTGAAACCATGCCATGGATTCAGGACATCTGTTAACCTTTAATCATCATATCTCAAATCCAACTTTTGAACTTCTGAGCTTTCCTTGGAGTCAAAGAAATATCTTTATTGGATTAAGATGGAGATTGCTGGCACTAAAATAAAACAATTTTGGATTTGGATTTTGCCATTTCATACCATGTGTCATTTCTTAAATCCTTTGGTCCTTTCTTCTAAATATCACAATAGATTTAAGTTTTGGGATACTTCCACGTAACTTCTTCACTCTTTAAAACAATCCATATGTGAAATGTTGGTTGTGTCTGTTGTTGAGCTTTTTGATTTACTGAGACCTCTTTTCCAATTTCTAAAGTGCCAAGTTCTTTTTATGTCCATTCCCTGGCTTCAGTGCAGCTATATTTCATGGTGTTGTTGTCTGTGCTACTGGCCCATCATAACCTAGGGGAGTCCATGGTCTGGTGACCACACAGAAAAACAGCTAGCATCAAGATTCCACCAAACGATGGGCCATCTATAGAGAAGAAAATAGACATGCCATAATTCTTTCAAGGCAACAGACAAACATGAAGCTACAATCACAGTTGTAAGTCAATCATAAACACACAGTAGCAGATATAATCTGAAACCAGTGGCTGGAGAAAACAGTTTAGTGCAGCTGTAAACACATATCTTTGAAAACCAGCATGGGCGACTACCACACCACAGGCAGTGTCAGGAGTTAGTCTCCCCAGAGTCACATCAGGGCTGGGCTGGGCTGGGCTGGACTGGGCTGGGCTGGGCTAGGGTGGTGTGTATGTGTGCGTGTGCGTGTGCGTGTGCGTGTGCGTGTGAGCTTGCGTGTGAGTGTGTGTGCATGTGTGCGTGTCTGTTTGTATATGACCTCCTGTGACAGCTGATAGCTGAGGTTAGCCAAAGAGTCACTGTCATAGTGTCGCTCTGCACTGTCAAATCATCAGTGTTAATTTAACTCTGAGAGTATACAATTAACCAAACGGACCCGTAGGTGTTTTTGGATCATTGTACACTCTCTGAGTTACAAATGGATAAATTAACACTGTATTGTACTGTATATAAAATGTGCACATTTTCTCAACTATCATTGTTCATACTATACCTGAACAAGACCACAATGGGTAGTGTAACATTAAGACATAGTTTAATAGCTTTCATGAGGTGATAATATAATAGCCTTTGTGGCCCAAATTGTGGAATATTGACTCAGTTTACTGTAGAGAAGAAATTCTGAATTTCCTCAGATTTTTTTTTGTTATGAAAAGTAATTAGTCATTAAAATATTGTATCTCCGTTGATGAAGACTATATTCATTCCTGGTTTTGATGCCTTTTGTTAAAATGTGAACCCTAGCGTCCGTATTCTGGGCATGTCATAATAAGACAACATTCGTCACCTGACCCACAAATATGTACAGATATGTCATTAGGATACAGTTACAAAAATGTGCAGGAGGGGCGAGATCTGCTCGCGACCGTGACCAAAATGTGTAGTACAAGACATCATGTTATGTAAAAATGCCACTAAGTAGTAATATACTGTATTAAGTGAGCCAAATGTTTAAATTCTGTTACCAGAGGATATGAATGCGTGGTCAGTTCTCTGTACACAACAAAGACAACCAAACTAGTGTTTTATAGGAAAGAGTGAAATTGTGAATGAGTGCCAGCGGTCTGCCCTCATGTCTCTGCTCACTATAAAACAACTCACACAGACACAGGTTATGGCCTATATTTTACTGACATGTTGTGTTTCTAATATAAACTCCATTGTCATCCATTTGTTGGACCAGTAAAACCCCTCTGAAACCATTCACTGGAACGTCCAAGAGAAACAGGAGAGTAAAACTGCTCTTCAGCAGTTAAAGTTGTGAATTGCAAAACCGAGGCAGCCTGACCCCCACTAGAAGAATCCAGTGCAAAGACAGAGGTTACATCTGTTATGTCCAAAGCTGCAGTGTTTCAGTGACAAAAAAAATAAGTGTTCATACTTAACTTTTATTGTTAGTGTCACATGGTGTTGTGACCTACTGTAAGGTCAGATGAGGACAGCTGTGTATGGAACTTATCTATATTCAGCATTAAGTGGTGTATTTTGTTAAGCCCACTCACATTACGTTTACTGTACAGTATATTCAGCGGTCGTAGCATTGCCGGTGTACCTAAGGAGATGGTGTGTGTGAGATACAATAACATATTAGACTGAATTCGATTTTAACAGGTAGATGTACAGTATGCAAAAAGCCACCCTGCTTTTTTTTTGTTGAAACAGCAAAATATCTATTTTCATAGGACAGAGTTCCTTAGCATTCTCTCGTAGCTATGGCACCCAGAGCCCTGCTAGGATGCGACTTCTAAACCAGCACGATACATTCTGGTACTGTTAGGAACCTTTTATGTTAGGAACTCTTAGGGTTTGAAAGCCTGTAAGTCTTTTGTTTGTGCTTTGCAACCCTGTTTGGAATAGCAATGTTGATATATTTATAGATCTGCTATTGAGTAAGTAAAGCAAGGCAGTGTCACAACTTCACAGTGTTCTGCTCTGACTGACTCTTAAAGGGATAGTTCACCCAAAAAACACTTTTCTTCTATCGATTAGTCACCCCATGGAGACTTGAATTCATGCATATTTTTTGTTTTTGTCGCATTCCTAAGCCAATAATTTGATGACCAGCGGACCAGTAGGCAGCGTTTCCGGTAGGAGACACAAAGGAGACTCTTTGTGTCTCCTACCGGAACCGCTGCCGGTCATCCAATTATTGGCTTAGGAATGTGACAAAAACAAAAAAATATCCATGAATTCAAGTCTCCATGGGGGACTAATCGATAGAAAAAAAGTATTTCTTTGGGTGAACTATCCCTTTAAGGTGAACAAAAGTAACCCTCCTGTTTCGATAGAAAGGAGTTCTAACATATATTTCTATACCCTCTGTTTATCTGTCTTTCCCTGCAGTACTACTGGCTGTTTGTGCTGTCCCGAGGCCTGGTGGGTATCGGTGAGTCCAGCTACTCTTCCATCTCTCCCACCATCATAGGCGACCTGTTCACCAGCAACAGTCGGACCATGATGCTCTCTGTGTTCTACCTGGCCATTCCCCTTGGAAGGTGAGAGGCAAACCCAACTTCCACTCATACATAACTCTGTCAGTAGGAAAGAGCAAGATATACACTCACTATTTTAATGATAATGTTAGATAGTGATGATCATTTCATCCTATTCAACCAAACTTTCTGCAACCAAATTCCTTACAAATGGATGTTTAGTCATTTGTGACATTAACAGTGTGACATTCACTGTAAAAACTTGGCTCTTCAGCAATTCTCAAAGCCATTGCCCCTAGCGGCAGAGGCGACTACATCATCGCTCTGACAATCTGTGTTGTTTTTGATTTGTTGTCTCGTGATACAGCACTGGTATTTATCATCTTTCTTACCGATAAAGACATGGAGATAAGGTTGAAAGGCGGTGCAGTATTCCTTAATATGAAGTCATCTTAAGTTCAGTCTCATAAAGTCACTGAATTTGAAGGCATTTAGGATAATGGAATTGGGAGAGGTGTGATATAGAGCATTTGCTGAATGTTCATATTAAGGATGTTAGGTTTCCTGCCAAGTTCGTAAACTGAATTTATAAGCAACAATGCAGGAATGTATATCATTTATACTATGTTGAACAACGTTCACACTTTTTTCTGTTGTTTTTGTTGGACGACATAGTCGTTCGATTAAATATAAATCAACTTCCAGCTCAAAAGAGGAAGGCTTTTTGGAAATGTGAGATAAGAATAGGAGGTTTTATTAGATCCAAAGCTTCCACCTTTTCAGTTTGGTCAGAAAAGGGTCCAAGGTAGAAAACAAACAATGGGATAAAAGATACATGCTGGTGCATGTGACACAGAAGGCTTTCGAGGTTTGTAGTTTACAGTTGAAAGCTTCACAGCATCTGCCAGGGCTGTGACAAAGCTGCACTCCTGTACAGCATAAATATACAATCACATGCACATAGACAGTTGTCAAAGTGGAGGCTTGCTATAATCTCAATAGGATGCCACAACATCCACTATAAATTATTTATCATGCAATTATGTCAGTTCAGTTCAACTTCTACAGTGAAAATGGAGTACTGATGAATTACATTAGTAAACTTGTCAGAAAAAACATATAGTGAAAATATATATATATTAGGGTGGGTGGGGTATTGGAAAGAATCTAGCAATAAAATACATGGGGGTTCAAGATTCAACGTGTAGTGATCCTGTTAACATTGCGATCTTATGTCAAAAATGTAGAAAACTATTTATTGTATAAACATTTATTGTATAAACACCAAAAGCTGAGTAAAACAGTAGCATCCTACTATAAATGCACAAAATCTCTGTATATGTCTGCGCGTCTGTAGTACATGTATCTCAAGAACCGATCGACTTCAAACTCGGCATGCATATCGCAGAAGACCCGAGGGAGTGCAGTGCCCAGCGTCAAATCGGTCTGATAGACGGTCGTCCAGAACTGCCGATCCGACCGATATGCCCATATAGGAGATCCGTTTGTCCAGAACCATATATGGGTATATATTGATGACATCAGGGACCTCCATATATGGGCATAAGGGGACAAGGACAGACAGATACAGAGATCTCCATGTACATGTATGAGCATAAAAGGGACGCAATGCAGGCAGACATACAGATATAGAGATCTCCATATATAGGCATAAAAGGGACACAGTCAGACAGACGGATACAACGGGTACCCTAACAATGGGTACAACGGTATTGCAGCGGTATTGCATAACTGGGTGGGGCATGCATTCACAACTTGAGTATTTCATTCAGTGCGATGAACTATGTTAGGTTAAACCATGAATTTTAATGCTGCCCTCCTTCTGTGACCACGTATAATCTATTCATTAACAAATCGCCACAAGGTGGTCGAGAATTGGTTCAGTATTTTGAAAAATAGATCTGCAATATTTAAGACTAGAATTGTTTTTGTATTCATAAATGGTAGGATCATGTTGACAACACTTTGACAAAAAGTGTTCCTCTGTGGAATGTGGAATGATCAGGTAAGAATGTTAAACTGCCCAGCAACCAAGACAATAGGAGGTGAAAGAGGGGGGCTCAGTAAAGTGCAGTCAGACATCCTATGTACTCCTCTACTTGTTTGTCTTTACTGAGGTTGTTATGACCGTTTCCAGGAAATGACCTCAAGAATGAGCATGGGTTCACAGGAAATGGATTCCCCTGCTCTCTAATCTGTACACTTGGCCCATGTGGGTGCTGTCTGTGTGTGTCCCCCGTTGGTTGAAGTGACCCTATTTCTCAAGTTTTATTGTTGATGTTGAACTTTCCAAACAGTCTCTGGGTAGACTCAGATAAGATGAGCTGTTAGTCACTCACTGGAAATCAGTCCGTTATACTGTACTGTTATTTTTGGAGCACTAATCAGCTACATGTAAGCACCACATTAGGCCGTTTCCCCGTTCCATGTATGTATGTGTGACTATCTATGTCTGTGTGTTTTGAACCAGTTAAACGGGTCACAGCCTTTAAGAAACCTATGCTGATAAGAACCTATTGTAAAGTCCTCTTGGCAGTTGCTCTTGACCCCAGAACTATTGCTCCAATCTACTATTCAAATGGTTAATAGCAACTCCTGGCCAAGGGCGATGTACGTGCATAGAAGCAAGTCCAAGAATGTCGGGGAAACCGGGATTTGTGCATGACACGGTTTGCTCATGACAAATGGGAATGGGAGGGTATGGCTGTGTGTAAACTTATTGTGTTTAAAAAGTACATCAGATTTGTTAAACAAAATATATTTGACCTTTGCTTTCCTTTTGAAATGTTATGCTGGCCCTTATAAACCCTTGAAAAAGAGATTAAATATCTCAAAGGCCTTTTTACCTGATTAAATAAAGGTTACAAATATAAAGATATTACATTTTGGATCAGCAACTAGTTTTCGTAATGTATCCATACTTTTACTTATCACTAGATTACAGATGTCTAAGTACCTCTAAATATCTAACATTTAAACATCTAAATGCTCTTTGTAATTTACATACACGATGTTACTGTACCTGTTAGTGCAGACTTGTTATACAGTACTTTAGTTGCATGCCAGTGTCCCGTGCCGGAAATAACCGATACAATCTCGCAACACGTTGCAATGTGATGCGTTGTGAGCTTGTAGATCTGCTATTTTCAGCACAGGACAACATCATACAACAAAATACATCAGGCTTTAGAATAGACATTTTCATCGGATCTGATCTGATCTACAGTATGGACTGTCTATTTAAATCCATTCGCTGTTACTACCTAATATGACAAGCAAAGTCAAATGTAGGTAAACCCATAGCCATGTGCATACTTATTACTTAATGATTTAGTAATGTATTCATCAAAATCGACCAATGTTATATTACCATAAAATAATGGAGCCTATACCCTGTTTTAGTCTCTATTCAGTGTACAGACACTGAATAGAGACTTTCATCTAAAACCATCTTCAGTGGAAATCACAAATACAACCAATAGAAACTCTTGTACTATATTGTGCATACTCTGGGGACTGGCATGAGAAGGCAGAAGGAATTAGAAATGAGAATGTGGAATATTCTACCTGCCTTCCAAGCCAACATACCTGCCTGCACTTCAAAGCTGCACCGCCATCCAAGTCGGACTGATCAATAGATTACACGAACGCACGCCCGCCCGCCCGCCCGCCCACACACACACACACACACACACACACACACACACACACACACACTGGTTCCAGATGAGAGATCACTTCACTTGGTGATGTTTTTCTAGCGATACTAAAATGGAAGCAAGGCAGCATAAGTATACAGGGTTTAAGTGGATAAAGAATAGTCCAGTGGATCTAAAAGATGATCAAATAAAATCCAAACGAATAAAATGGAGAAGATATGTTGAACGCAATGTTGGTTGTGCAATGCATCTTATATTAACGTGTTTCTTTTTGTGTGTGTCTGTATCTGTGCACCTCCAGTGGACTGGGTTATATACTGGGCTCCAGCGCCAAGGAAGCAGCAGGGGACTGGCATTGGGCTCTCAGGGTAAGAACATCACCATCATCACTCACATGGTGTACTATAGGAATACACCCACATGTGTACAGTATATACTGTGTAAAGTATGAGTGTTAATTTAACTCAGCGAGGAAAGTCGATTTCTATCACAGTTCAGACCAGCTCTTACTTTAGTGGCTGAAAACACCCTTAATCTTTCATTAAACTTTTCACTTGGTGAGGTTCTGTGGCCTGAAGCAACAGGATCAATGTCAGTCTTATTGAAAGAACTAGAATTCAGTGCTTCCTCAACCTTCCTATAGCGCCTTTAAGGTCTCTTTGCAAAGTAGCAGAGGATTTGGGGGTGGGGTATAAATTTGGCCGGGCACAAAGAGACACTTGTTAGCGTATATTGGCTCAAAATGGAGCTTGAAGAGCACTAAGCTGGAAATACCCGGATCCCTTTTAATCAACGGCTCATTTTAACTCTCTGGGGCAATAAATCCATTGAAAATAGCTAAAATCCTCCATCGTAATGGGCTTTTTAACGAAGTAGAATTTCCTGAGTGGACTGCTTCTGGCTGTGGCACACTTACAGTATGCTCCATCAACAGCACACATATTGTAAAATGAGGTACATTAATCACTGTTGTCACAATGTCTTTTTTTTATTGCAACAGTACTGCACCAAAAAAAGAAGCCGCTAGCTATATGTAGAGGGCTGACAATAGCAGATCTACATGCTCACAAGGTGTTGCACCGCAGCACATTGTGAGCTTGTAGATCTGCCATTTCCAGTGCTTGACACCGTCGTACGAAGAAGTATAAGTCAGGCTTAATGGATTGGGTGCCCTAAGACCCACTGACTGCAGGCCCTCCTGGCTACTGAAAACAAATTATGGACTAACTGAAAATTAAAAGAGGATATTAAACATCCTCTCAGAACACTGCGGTCAGAGAGATTCCTGGACATGACAGCGCGTTCGTTCGGCTTGAGGAAACAGGAAGTCCATTTTTCTGTGTTTTGGTGGAGCGTATCAGAAAAACAAAGAGTTGGGCGGTCTGTTCCACGGCAGCCACAATGACATTCCAATAAAACAATCCCCCCGTGCAGAAGGGCCAATTAATCACCGGTGTGGTGCGCAGTGGGAGAAACATGAACACATGAAAGACTTTCTTAGCGGCAATATCCGGCTTTCAGGAAAAAACACTTGCAGCATTTTCCGTTTGTTTTTGCCCAGATGTGTTCTGGCTACCTTCCTTTCTTCAGAGGAAATGTAGAGGGCAAGGTAGAACAGGGGGATGTGTAAAAATGAGGAGTTGGAGAATGTTCTAATAAGCTGTAGGGAAATCTAATGGGGCGACGGGGGCGTTGGGGAAGTCCTGGGTTAAGAAATATATCAAGGGGTCACCCTTCCATCACATAATTATATAAATAATGCAATAATATAATAAAATGAAAGAACTTGCAAGTGGAAAGTAGAGCCTGTGGAAAAACTCATTACAGAACATGTATTGTCCTTCTCGGTGAGAGGAGCTCGATATTTTCCATACATCCACACTAGATGATGCACCAAGCTGTAGACCGATTAAGTGCCACACTATCTTTGAGAGCCAGGGGGAAATTTGTGACACAATATACAAAAGCAAATTGTCTATGTTGGTGTAATGGTCACACCTGCAGGCATGTACTGTAAGAGCTAGGCGGACCGCGTTATGAGCCAAATCAGCCATAATTACTGTCTCTGTTAAAGAACCTGAGAGCATAACATACAGTACGCCATCCTAACCTAAAACATGCACGTTTTTTCACACACATAATGTGTACACACACACACACAAACACACACACACACACACACACACACACACACACACACACACACACACACACACACACACACACACACACACACACACACACACACACACACACACACACACACACACACACACACACACACACACACACACACACACACACACACACTGCATGGTGCATTAGCCTGCTGGTTATGAATATAAATTTGCATTTACAAGACATAAAATATATTCAGCGGAATTTCATCTGACAGACAAAATTGGTTTTTCTTTCATTTGCAATGTGTATTATTCAAGCAATTCCTCTCCCACACAGCACTATTCTCTCTCGCTCGCTCGCTCGCTCGCACGCACGCACGCACGCACGCACGCACGCACGCACGCACGCACGCACACACACACACACACACACACACACACACACACACACACACACACACACACACACACACACACACACACACACACACACACACACACACACACACACAGGCACACAGAGGCACACAGGCACGCTCGTGCACAGGCACACGCTGAAGCAAATTCCATACAAGATAATAAAAGAGATAATAGCAGATGGGCAAAGATGGGCTTTCTTGCTGCACTGGCACAGAACTTCCACAAAGAGCTGAGCTCTCAATGTGCCATAATGGAGTCTGCGTGCATGCTTATTGTTTACACAGAAGTAAATTACGTCAAGCGTATTCGCAAACACAATAGCTACACGGCCAGACAGTGGCCATGCTATCCCACCACTAGTGTTATGTCTGTGTGTTCCATTGCATTCATACAGCTGTGATGTTCCCATAGGTGTCCCCACTTCTGGGGATCACAGCTGGGACTCTGATCCTGGTCTTTGTGCCTGAGCCCAAGAGAGGCTGCGCTGATCAGCTTACAGGACGCTATAAGACCCGCAGCTCCTGGTGCTGTGACATGAAGGCCCTGGCCAAGAAGTAAGACATTTGTTCATGTTATCATGGTCAATATTATCTAGTGAGACAGACAGACAGACAGACAGACAGACAGTACACTAGCAAAATAAAATGTTCAAGATTGTAGAGTGTTGTCTACTTTTGTTTTATATTCCAACATAAATATCTGCCATAATTTGGTTTGGCTTGGTGTAACTGTGTGTGTGTGTGTGTGTGTGTGTGTGTGTGTGTGTGTGTGTGTGTGTGTGTGTGTGTGTGTGTGTGTGTGTGTGTGTGTGTGTGTGTGTGTGTGTGTGTGTGTGTGTTTTTCCTGGCTAGTCGGAGCTATGTGTTCTCCTCCCTGGCGTCTGCAGCTGTATCGTTTGCTACAGGTGCCTTTGGTATGTGGATCCCTCTGTACCTTTATCGAGCCCAGGTGGTGCAGAAGACCGCAGAAGCCTGTACTAAAGAGATTTGTAGCAGCAAGGACAGGTGAGAGGTTCATAAACACAATGCACCTGACAGTACACCTACAGTATAGCTACAGTAGCAAGTAATACTAACAAATGCAAATATATCATCCTTGTAGAATTCAAGCATCCGTGTCATTATCATACCATTTGTGTATTAACTTTTAGGTATTCACGTGCTACCTCTTCATTTGTGTGACATCTCCTCACATCCTGGTAGAAAATGTTTGAATGAACTCTAACACATGCATTTCTCATTTTCTCAACCCTGTTGTCTAGTCTGATCTTCGGGGCCATCACATGTGTAACAGGGCTGTTAGGGGTGGTGATTGGGGCGGCCACCACGCGACTGTGTCGCCAGAAGACGGAGAGAGCAGATCCACTTGTGTGTGCTGTCAGCATGCTCGGCTCCGCCATCTTCATTTGCCTCATCTTTGTGGTGGCCAAGAAGAGCATAGTAGGAGCTTATGTAAGGCTCTCTCTACGTACACACGCACACACGCACGCACGCACACACACACACACCCACACCCACACACACACCACTACACTACAATTGTTAATTATATTGCCCAGAATTGCCAAGAATCAGTAAAAGTCCCAAATAAAACGTGTCCCTCCGATGGGGCGCCATCTTTATATGATAATAATGGATTGGCCTGAGGTGCTATGCATTATACAAGTGGCAACCTGGTAACCCAGTTTACAAGAGATTGTCTAGTAAAAGCTCAGCAGGATGGGTGCTGTAAAGGCTCTCAACAAAAACAGGAGAAAGAGGCAAGACCTTTCCTCTTAGGAACTCAAGAAGAGTCTCTCTTACAGTACGTTGGATTGAGAGGACCTCTGAAGCTGCTGCCTCTGGCTGATGTTTATTCCATGTCTGGCCAAAAAGGGAAAGGGGTCAGGGTGTTTGCATGTCTAATTGCAATGGAAAGCAGGAAAAGGTGCAGCTTTAACAATCCTTGCCCCTCGAACAATGGAATGCAGCGTTTCGGACTCACCGGGCACACATTTTGCACACTTATCAAAAACAAAAGAAGTAGGAACTATCTTTCAACAACTTGGCCAATAATAATGTGATAAAGGTCAAGAAAGATGGAAAATATTTCCCATGGATTGGATTGTTTGCAACAACAGACTTCCCAGTCCCGATGTGTGGCCAAGACCGCCCTTGGAAAGTCCTGTTCTCTGACATCAACAAGCAGCAAAAGCGTTTAGGCGGGCGTTTATATCTTAGTAGCACCTGCAACATTAAGCTTGTTTGATGGTGCATTAATATGTTTTACGCAGTCAGTATGGGATAAAGACAGAGTGTGACGAGAGAGAGTAACGTCTCACTGTTTTACCTGTCACCTGGTTTCTATATTACTTTCATAGAGGTATTCGGTTTTAATATGTTCCATACGTATCCATGTACATATCCAAAGGTCTGGGAGTAGTTGTACTGGAACAACATATTTTCTTCTACAAAAAAAAGCGCATCAACAAAGATCTTATCTCACTATAATGGGGCACAATCCCCGGCACTGCGGTTTGACGTCTTCACATATAGCCAGTCTGGCTTCAGACTATGCTGCATACAGTAGAGTATTGAATAACCTTACTGTACAGTGGACTGTAATGTGATCAACTTGGGTTTCACTGACAGATGTGTTACATTACACAGCATGACATGGCGGCAATAGTCAGTGCCACTCTGTCTAGGCTAATTGACCCTCCACAGCTGTCGTCTAACTAACACATAGCTGAACTGAGGCCGGGTGGGCTTCTGTTCCCTAGGAGGCTGTGTAGGTCACGCTGTCTGCCTTGCAGCTCTGTGAACAGCCCTGTCTACAGCCTCACTGTCAGTCAAAGGCTGAGGTCCTGTGGCTATGTGCAGGTATGGCACACTGATACCAGGACTATTCCCCATACAGCCAGGAGGCACACATCCACCAGCAGTGTTAACCCATGCCAGACCTAGCTATAGAGATACATGAGATTCCATTGCAACCAAATCCCTCAGGGTCTTTTATTGAAAGTGGCCAAATCACCCTACCAGCTGCTCCTATAGCGCTTGTTTTAGTTAGGATGTCAGGAGAAACCCATGTCTACATATGCTGTATGTCAACCTCACTATGTTATCCAATATGTGTATTTTCAATGTGTCAAATTCAAGACTTGCTATATTGGCCAGAATAATCAATCATTTGTGGAAACCATGTTGAATTAATTTTGTGTTAAGGAATCTTGTTACTTGGATTTAGGAAATGTTCAAATGTTTCCACATTTGATTAAATGTGATTTATAGAGGGACATAAGTTCACATCATCCTGTGCTTTTTCTTTTGCTACAAAGCCACACAATGAAATCCTCAGTGTTAATTTACATGTATCCATCATCAGAGAGTACACAAATAGGGTCTATTTGGTTATATTTTTACACTCTCAGAGTTAAATTATCACTGAGGATTTTACCGTGTTGTGGGACCGAAATGGAGGTCTCATACAGTACATGCAGTATAATTGGGCCATAGCATAATAGCATGTTTCCAAACCACAGTAACCAAAGAACTTTTATTCACCAGTGAATTCCCACAGACGGTAGCAACATCTGCAGCACAATTACCCTTTGACTTCATGGCTTGTCGCCAACTCTATGTATGCAGTGAGCACACTGTAAAATCCTGAGTGTTAATCTAACTCTGAGAATGTACAAATGCAACCATTTTGGTTACATTTGTACTCTCTCAGAGTTACAAGTGGATATGTTAATAATACTTTACTGCACATCCTAATTACTACTAAAATGGGCAATATCCTCTTTTTTCCTCAGGTCTGTATCTTCATAGGAGAAACGCTGCTGTTTCTGAACTGGGCCATCACTGCAGACATTTTAATGGTACGCACAGAGAACCTCAACCTATACTTATCCCCTGGCCATTGGAAACTTCTGCAATACACTGTAACAAATGGCAGTCATCCCTTTAAGATGTAGCCTCTTATTTGGACTCGTGAAATGTGTGAGGAACCCTTGTATAGTTCGGGTGGGGTTGATAATTACCTCCTTTGACCCGGCTTGATGCATACACCACTCATGGAAATAAAAGGAAGGAGGCCTTTTTCTTTTTTCAAGAGGCCAGTGTGTTTTTGTGTTTCGGTGCAAAAAGGGATGGGATAACAGCTCTTAAAAGGTTGCGTGAGCCAAATGAAATGAGACTTCCTGCAAAATCGGCCACACCGTAGCCAACTCCTTAATCTGCCATTTAGGATGGAGCCTGTGGTGAGGGAGCAGACTTGGACAGGCTGCCACAGAGGGCAAAGGGAGACACATCAGTGGCTCCATTCACTGATGTTTTAACTTTGACTGGCAGGCCTGTCTGCCTGGAAAGCATATACACACTGTACTGTGACTGAAGTGTGATCATGGACGGGTTAATCTTTCACCTTGCCTGCTCTGATTCTTTCTCACCTCTCTCTTCTCTCCCACAAACAGTTTGTCGTCATCCCCACGCGGCGAGCAACGGCGGTGGCCTTCCAGAGCTTCACCTCTCATCTCTTGGGGGATGCAGGGAGCCCTTACCTGATAGGCTTGGTAAGGCTATTCTCTAGACCAGTGGTTTTCAACCCTTTTCATATCAAGGTCCATTATTTATTGGGCATTTGAGCCACGGACCACCATTTGATGAGATTTAGACTCTCAGACCCAAGACTTAGAATATTTTGTTATTTTTGGATACGATATTGTCCACAATTCCATGCTGTATTGATGTTGTACCATAGGAGAGACAGGGACACTTAGAAAACAGGCAAACGCTGATCAAAAATAACAATTCTTTAATTAAGTAATGCAGATGTTTAGCAATAATTTAACTCTTGAGAGCGTAAAATAAAACAAACAAGTTTCATTTTACACTCTCAAGAGTTAAAGATCTATAAGGGTCCATTTGGTTAACAAATCTCCATCATTTAGCTGGGGACCACCTGGAACCACTTCTGGTCCCCGGACCACTGGTTGAGAACCACTGCTCTAGACGGATCGAGTGCTACATCGTTTCTCTTACAGACTGCAAAAGCATGCGAGATGCAAAGGTTGATTAACTCTGAGAGTGTAAAAGTTGTACATTTGTACCCTCTCAGTGTTAAATTGACTCTAGGATTTACAGTGTAGGAATACACGTGCAATTCACTCAAAGTCCTGCACCCCGGGCCGGGCAATAGAATGTGTGCGTATACGTCCCATTCTTGCACACACACACACACTCTCACAGGAACACACGCACATGCCGAGGCATGATACCAGTCTAGCATGCTATGAAATGAGGTTTAGCAAGAGTGGGCCAGAGCACAGTGAGATACCTGAGAGGCTTTTAGTGCACGTCTCTGGAGGGAGAGAGCGAACAGCAGTCAGCTGCTTTATAGTAAAACATCCGCTGGTTAAGAGAGGCTGTGTGATTGGTCAGGGGGCTAGAGAGAATGGTTCTTACTGGCATAGTAATGCTCTCAAGGTCACCTCATTCTCTGAATGTTCCCATGGGTCTCTTAAACTGCTGCCCCCCGCCACCCACCCGCCCAACCGCAGACAATAGCTGAGCTACAAGACCCGTTTCACAATTTCAACAAACAAAACGGTACCCACCTCCGAGCGTCAACGGGAATTCCTCTCATTCCATATACGAGAATATGAACATTCTCAGAGTTAAACAGTAACTCTGTGGAAGTGCTGCCGAAAGTACCTTTCCATGTACCTCATCTCTGACTCACACTCACAATGCTTCCATGCCACAACCGATAGTCATTAACTTGCTGCTCAGTAAATGGGTGATGAGCCTGGGCTCAGAACATATAAATCCTTATGATCCAAAGTGTTACAATAACCAATTATCTCCATCACACAAACTAAACTTGCAGGTATTAATATTTAATATGCACTTTGGTTCTAGCCAATGTCTGACAGAAAATGCACTGCAGCACTCATGTTTAGTTTTGGAAAGTGTTCACATTGTGTTTCATTGTCTTCTCACTGGCTCAGAGCCTGAAGCCATTTTTACGAAGGCAGCGGAAGTCATGCTTTGATTAGTGAACCAAACTGATCCTTGAGATCTTCTTGAGATGGTGACAGATGCCACTAAGAAACAGCTTTTGTGTTTTGTTTGTTTAGTTTTTTACAAATTGAATTATTAAACTGCCATCAAAGGCAGAAAAAGCAACATTAAGCTGGCGTCAAGTTCCAACACACACTTCAATAGAACAGGATTTAATTTACTGTATAAGAACCCCTTGTGCTGTCTTGACATTGTGCAAACAGAAGACTTCCTTATTGACTTACAATAAATTCAGTTGGAATATCCCAATCAAATAAATAAATAAATAACGCATGCTCATTTGGTAACTTTACATGTCTGTTATTTAAAGTCGTATTGTGTTATATTTTGCTGTTAATCTAACAAGCTAGACGGACAGAGTTAGAAGTAAAGATCCCATAACCGAACGGACAGGTGCCCTGTTGCATGGTTCCGGTCCATAGCCTTGTGGGAAGCGTATCCCATAGCCTGGAGGGATGATTGCGTTTTTATTATTAATTCACAAAAATGCAGTAGTTGCCTGTGACTGATTTAAAGAAATTCAAGAATGTAGGTTCTTGACACGCATGATCTCCTGACAGAGATAATTAGAGCTACCCAGTCATGGCCTGATGGTTAGCTGGTCACCATCATCCTCTACCTATCAGCTCCCTGGCATAGATCTCGAGTGAGTGACACTCACAAATGTCCCTCAGGCTCTCACCTTCCTCAAACCCCTGAACATAAAGGCCCCAGAATGCACCAAGTGCGTCACCAGTGAGTCCTTCCCCAGCTGAGGTTTAGCAGCCCGGTGTGATGAACTTGACATGACGCACGTCAAATGTGGGTGCATGCACACGCACACACACACACAGACACACACACACACACACACACACACACACACACACACACACACACACACACACACACACACACACACACACACACACACACACACACACACACACACACACACACACACACACACAGCAGAGAAGGAAGGGAAGTGAATAGCCTCCACATTGAGAGTAGACATTGCCTTACTGCTTAGCGACCGCAGAAGACAGCGGTGAGACAGACTTTTGGTGCAGAATTAGATTTTTACATGTAGGCTACATGTTCCCCCAAATGTCACACTGGCACAAGATATACCACAAACCAATGTGGCCTTTGTCGGTTTTCTATTTGTCGATCCTGCATGTGGACTTTGATCCAGGTGTCTGCTGGCCTGCTACAACATCTGAAATTCACCAGCGCATTCACAGTCTCTTACTGTTGTCACGTATAAAGCCTAATCTGTACTCACTAATACTATGCGTTGGAAATAACTGATTTCCAACAAGAAAATCGTGGCACATTGTCACTTTTTTCAGCAAGCGACTCTGTCCTGATGAGGTACAGTATAAACGGGCTTATAACCATTCCCCTGGGCGACACACACATAATGAACGAGTTCTGGGACACAGGCTGAGGCAGAATCCAAGAACAGTCTCCCTGCTTGCACACTAATGAGACATGCACAGGTCAGCTCCAATACTGGATGTATTTTTAGCCAAGCCATTTCGTTGCCGTCGGGCAGAAACCTTGTATCTCCATGTTTCAACTTTTTCAGTTTTAATGCCCTACCTCATCATACAAGAGTGACGCACTCGCACAAAAGTAGTGAAAACTCAGCAAGCTGTAGATCTGCTTCTAAAATAATAATAAAAAAGGAACGGTTTTTGACATACAGTACAAGGTTTCCACCCGACAGCAACGATTTGCAGCAGTGTGTAAGTGGCAGGCAGCGTAGTGCATCAGAGCGCGCACACCTGATTGACTGACTTGTGCAAAGCTGTGCCACCCACACATAAATCTGTTGGACACGTTACCAGATTCTGTCTCACTTATGCATTTATATACTCTCCACCGCTTTCCTCTCTCTCTCACTCACACACACACACACACACACACACACACACACACACACACACACACACACACACACACACACACACACACACACACACACACACACACACATACACACACACACACACACACACACACACACACACACACACACACACACACACACACACCCTCCCTCTAACCTTTGTCAGCTGTTTTCTAAGTGTCCCTGCGGAAAGTCTCACTCTGCTGATGCCAACAGATAATCAATGCACTTCAGCCAGGGTGACCTATGTCCACTCAGCTACAAACAGAGAGGGAAAAACCCTCTATCCAACTGAGCATCCTTAGCTATAGTATAATCTACTGCACTGTTTCTCAACCAGTGGTGCACAAACCACTAGTGGTCCATGGCATATTTACAGGTGGTCCATGGGATCCTTTTTTTATGCTAAAAATATATATTTTGTACCTTTGTTAAATGTATCAAAATATGTTTAACTAATATTTAAGTCCATCAAATGTAAGAAATTAATGAATGACTGTTAACGGCTTGATATACTTCATTGTGTGTCGTGTTGCACACTGAAAATAGAACATCTACAAGATCACAACACGTTGCAGCGTGACTATACAGTTGTATAGTAGATTGGCTATTCGCCATTCTCACTATGGTACTGTTGTTAGTTGTTGATTTTGTTTGCATCTTGCAGTGTAAAGCCCAATTTATACTTTGTTGCGCACTGAAAATAACAGTGTTTCTTTCAGCGTGCAGGACATATTACTTTTTTCATGCAGAGAGGTTATTTGAATGGGTTTTTGCTGATGAAATATCCATAACTATCAGCGATAGATAAAACAAGTTATTTGCAAGCCTCGCTGAACATGCAGTCCCCATAATCTCTCTCATCTCTGGAAGCCTAGCATCGTGTTATAGAGTCCGGCTTACAGAATAGGAAATTGCGGCACGATGAAACGATAATGTGAATCAGTGGATGATTAGCTTGAATGAGTAACTTCATTTTCTTTCTCTTTGTGTGGGATGATTGGGTTTGTATGCGTGCGTGTGTGGTGTGTTTGTGTGCTTGTGAATGTGTGTTGTGTGCAGATATCGGATGCCCTTCAGGAGAGCTATGCCATGTCGGTGCTGTGGCAGTTCCTGAGTCTGGGGTATGCCCTAATGCTCTGTCCATTTGTCATCGTCCTGGGGGGCATGTTCTTCCTGGCAACTGCCCTTTTCTTCCTGGATGACAGAGAGAAGGCTGAGAAACAGTAAGTGACTCACATAATTTGAACACGGCACATAACGAACAGAAATCCTTATTCACATTTTCTTTTCTGTTTTCAACCTTACTTTAGAATATTTCTGGATTAATAACAACTCTCTGCTGACTCCCAGCATCTGTCTGTATGAAACCGACACGGCAGTAATGCAAGTCTTTGTTTTTCACTGAGAGAGAAAGAGATCAGGTGTTAAAAATAAATAAATAAATATAAAGACACCTTCTCAGGAGAATGCCATAGTCTTTTACTTTAATCGTGTGGAGGGTTTAGAGGTCCGTCAGGGACAAACGGGCCAATAGCCGCACCAGTTTTGCAAGACACTATGAGGTCTCTTTGCCAATAGAAAGGCCAAGTCAGCTAAAAGCACGCTGGAGCTGACACAAGCTGTTCCAGCCTGCAAGCCATCCGTTTTGTTCAAGTGTGTTTTCTTAAGTCTTTTATGAGCTACTGTGCCACCCACTCCTCATATGCAGGCATTCATATTTGCCTCTTTTACATACCAAAACACAACCCAGGAGGGTATGTCATGCATGTCATGCCTTTAAAAGGCTAAAACAAACACACTCATCCTGTCAGACGGTGAGGCATAACTCCCCCCCCCCCCATTTTTATCGCATTGACGGACTCCCTTGGTGCTATGGCTCTCATAAATGGCTTCCTTCCTGTTGAGGATATAAGGGACATTTTTAGACAGGGTGGCAATCTGATGTCTGCAGTTATCTGTCCTCGCCCTCATAGGGCTGGTCAGTGGTTGGTTCCCATGATGAAACTCTCCAAAGACGGAAAACTTGAGGCATTCTGCTGCGGATTGACAGGAATGAGCAATATTAGCATATTTTTGTGTGCATGACTTGTTAATACAAGCCTACAGCACAGATGTCAGAAACTGCAGATGTATAACATACGCTGCCATATTTTGTGGAAACCATTAACCTTTCCCTGTCAGAGGAATTAATGCATATCATTCTAGGAACAAAACTATTATCCACACAGTTAACATGGACCTCTCCTGTGTGTTATTAATATAAAGTCTAGCAGGGGTCATAGCTAAGTTACACAACCATGCACACCACTACTAAGCCATAGTGTGGCTGTGTTTGGGACCAGTCCAGGAAAGAAAGGAAGAAAGGCGGAACAGTGATAAAAAGTCACACACTTGCTATCATGCCAGTAATAGATACCAGTCTGTGGTTCAATATGTGGTTCAATGTATGTGACCACATTATTGCCCAGTGTGGGCGTATGGCACATGTTCACTCAAACTACGCATGTCCAACCACAGGCTTTTCTTCCACGTTACAAAGGACAAGGCTAATAGATGAGCACATGCAGTTAAAAACAGTAATATACAGTATACGAGGTGGGGGTGGAATTAACTTTAATACAGTACGGTACTTGAACTCTTGTGTCTTTAGACTTTGGATGATTATACTGCTCCACATATAAAACAAATGCATTGCATTTATGAACCACACAGTTACTACAGTATACATGTCAGTCAGGGAATTGAAGGAACACTATACAAGTAGCCTACTGATACAGAATCACATTTAAACTGGAATCCATATAACTTTGATGTCCCACCTGGTATTAGAACCCTGGTCCTCCGTATGGGAAACTAAAATGCTACCACTAGCCCAGGAGTTACGGATGTGTTTATGAGCTTTAGACAGCACTACTTGTCTACCAGTAGGTGTCCTACCCAACAACTGGGATAAACAGTTTTCTGATATAACCTGTGCACCCAAAAACTATTCCCACAGAAACCAGGGACATCAAAGTGGGGCATCATAGGCATTTATACTTTTCCTTGAACAAAGGCCTTGTGTACTTCCACCTCCATATAGCAGACTACCAAAACACACGGGTTCATTATACCCCAGCCTATTGGATGACATGTAGGTATTGCAACAGAGAACATACTGTTTCATGGCTAAGCACTCGCCAGACACACAGTAGAAATACAACACTGGTTTCTTAATTTAAATGCCTCTCATCAGAGGCAGAACTAGAGCAGGACTTTGTCCCGATGAAGAACGAGCCTCTGCTAACATTTCAACCGTGGTAGCTCTTATGTAACAACATTCAAACAGCACTGCGGGGACTAAGGAAGATGACAGCACAAACAACTACATAAAAGTGGGGTTATTCTACGACTGTGAGTGATATTTATAGCCTCCATTCACGCTCTGCAGGCCCTGATTAACAAATTTGCCCCGACTTCACGTATGCAGCTTTTCTCTTATGAGTGCGTCCTCAGATATTCAGAGCTATTTATAAAAGGCACAGAGCAGAATAAGTTACTCACTGGAGCACGCCTGTCTATTTCCAGCCTTCAAGACTACTTTATTATTTCTAGGTTGTTAGCTTTTTTCTTTTTTGGACAAGTGCATGCCAATAATAGCTCGGGTTCAGTGCATACAGTATTCCCCACACACATTCATACAAGCATACAACATACACACACACACACACACGCCCACACCCACACACACACACACGCACGCACACACGCACACACGCACACACAAACTCATTTGAATTCTTTATTTGAATCCACAAAATGTATATTAATTTACAGGGAAACAAATATAACAGGGTTACAATTCAGGAACACCTAACCTTCTCCACACAGCCAAGCTGCATATGACAGTTGAAACAGAGCAATGTTCAGACCACTCGTGGTGAGTTTATATACACGAGATTTTCAGGACTGCTAATATGCCCCTGACAGGACCTCTAGGGGCCACACGTGGCCCCTGATATGACTATGGTCATGGCAGTCCCCTAAACAGTGTTTGTGCAAAGTTAGGAGCGGATCAGAACAACGGTGTGTCTGTGGCCCCCGGGGGCCCCTAGGGGCCACACATGGCCCATAGTGAGACTATTCTCATGGCAGTCCCTTGAACAGTGTTTGTGCCAAGTTTGGTGCGGATTGGAGCAAAGGTGTGCCCGTAGCCAAGCGTGGCCCCTGTTATGACAGTTCTAATGACAGGTCCCTGAACAGTGTTTGTGCCAGGTTTGGTGCGGATCGGAGCAGCGACGCACTTCGCAAGTCTGGATGTTACGTTTGTGACTTCCACTGTTCACAGTCAACCCACCCTCTAGGCAATTTCAATATAGAATGACTCAGGCTTCCAAACATGAGTCTACAGAGTCACCATGTGTACCCAAAGTTTGCTATAATTACGAGTAGCGGTTACTTTAAATATTTATATTGGAAAGCCTGGTCCATGTATAGATCAAAAACATTTACTTCTAAAATCAGGACCTCCTTGTAACTGGTGTAAAAAAACCAAAAAACATCAGGTGTATTGGGGATGCTAATTACACTATTCTATTTAATCTCTCTCTCTCTCTCCCTCTCACACACACGCACGTGCATCCAGTACATATTAACATGTATGTGAGAGCTCATCTGTCTGATCCTTTGTCCTGGCATGACTTAGCACATGAGCCATATAAGCCCAATTTATACTTTGTCATATAACTGCCGCTTGCCAAAAATAATTTTCAGGCTAACAACCGACTTGTTGATGGAGGGTGAAGATGATAATTGTGTGTAATTCTTAACTTTGTTCTTTCTTTTATGTTTCCAGGTTGAGCCAAATGACACAACAGCCCTCAGTCAAGATATGACCAAGGTAATTTGAATTCAATTAATGTCTCTCCTGCTTAAGTGGCTCTTTAGGCATGTATAGCTCATCCCAAGGGCATTGTTAAGTGTTTGATTACAAGGAGACTTTTCTGGAACATTACAATTTTTTGTCAAACATCACATATAGAGTCCCTAAAAAACACTAAAACCTTTAGATAGAGAACACTTTCCCCGAGTCTGCCCAGACCCTTTAATCATGACAGTGTAAACATCAAAGGTGAAATGTATGATGGGTTGATCCACAGTTCAGTTCCGGGTTCCATTGTGTTTATGCTGTCTGTCTGGGCATTGTTGGTGTAGTGATTTGATGGCATTTTATCAAGACCTCAGTTGCCTACCCGCCTTCCTCTTCTTATCAGAGTCTCACACACATTGCAGAACCTTTGTCGCTAATCATTAACTGAGGAAAAAAAGCACCAGCAGTAGGGAAACGGTTGCTGGTACGCCAGCCAGCTATGTACAACAGGACAATAGGGGGGCTACTGTAGGGAGCTGTGTGAGCTAACAACAACAAGATTAAACCTTGACTCTATGATTGCAAGGCCAAGATGTTTGTTGTGAATAGCTTGTTGAGGTTATCGTGTTTGACCAAGAGGTCAAGGGGGTCGATTCATTACTTATCTGGGTTTCAAGGATGTTTGTCTAAATATTATCAGAATGAACTCTTTATAAAATAGGTCACAGACATTTCTAGCACTGGGTTTATCATCACCACTTCCTCATAAATGTCCCATAGTACAGTATGTCCTTTTCTTCGAACTTACCTATAGGATTGACAAAGACTGTTCATCAATGAACAAAGGTGTAATCATGTGTTTTTTGACTAGTGCTCTTTTTACCCCAGCCCCCTCACCCACCCCACCCATACGCACATACATTTTATTTTCATTGTAAATTGAATGCATTTAATTCATAACAATGTGGTCATTAGTCAAAATGATAACATCCTATGATAAAGAAATCTTGATGTTATATAAAAAAGCGAATCAAAAAGATAAAGTCTAGTAAAGGCATGACCTCCTTAGCAATTCCAAGTAACAATTCTAAACACTACATGTATTAAGTGTGTTGTGATTACCATTTTGAACCTGCAGGGTATGGGCTTGTGTGAGCAACGGATAGAGAAAAATGACATAAATACACACACATAAAGACAAATGCTGTTATGGATGACTTGGGCTTCAGCCAAGCAGTAAAAAGAAAATGTTGCTGATGGAAAGATGCAGATTCCTGAAGATCCTGAAAAGGGGATGACCTCGGGCTCTTAAAGATGACAGTGTCATTATTTGTGACAGGCTGACATTAGCATGCTAAGCAAATGACAGCTGACATGAAAGGCTCCTACATGGCTGTCACAGGTCTCATATTTCAGTCCATGACTGGCATTCTGGGTGTTCAGCCTTTGGGTTTTCATCAGCTCTCTGATTCTGTCACATCACAGATATCTTGTAGTGTGTAGGGGCCTTAACACAATTCTCTGTGCGCTAATTACAGATAACAGTGATTACAACTACAGGGGGGTCAGAGTTTAATCTCTCTGTGAGTTGTAAATGTCTACTCAGAGGTGGACAATGAAGGCGTTCCACGCTGATGCATTCTCAGCACAAGGGCTTTGAAGGCTCAACCAGGCAATGTTAAGCGGGAGCCAGAGGCTTTTCGCGCCAAGGCTGACTCACTTGGTCCACACAGATCGATGTAGGTCATGATCTCTCTGCCTGATCTCTGACAACTGCCCACCTAAACCTATACTCCCCCAACAGTGAACACTAGTGCTAGCGGTACAACATTGTTTTAATTTGAACAACACCTCGTGGGAGGTGAAAGCCGCCGACACACAAGCCACACTGGTGCCAACTGTGGTGTTGGTTCAGAGAGTTGTTTTTAAATCGTGGTGAGAGTGCCTCAACACAGACCCGTAAATAAACCAGAGGAGGGAAGACATGAGAGTGAAAGAAAGAGAGACAGAGAGAGAGAAAGAGAGAGAGAGAGGGGGGGGGGCGGGGGGGGGGGGGGGGGGGGGGGGGGGGGGGGGGGCGGCGAGGGGGGCGAGGGAGAGAGAGAGAGAAAGAGGGAGAGAGGTAGAGAAAGAAAAGAACAGAAAAGAAATGGACAGCAGCAAAGATTGAAAGAAGAAAGCAAGTCAGGAAAAGAATAGCCTTGTTTAATGCCTTTAAGGAGAGTGGGGCAGGGGGTGCGGGGGAGAAATCAGGATGGAGAGAGGAAGTGATCGTACACAACTGTGATGCATTGCAAGCATTAATCTGTGGTGTGATGAAGTCCTAGATGGACATCAGATACACTTACATCTAATTAACTTCCTCCTCTGGGGTAACATGCCTTCGCTGTCCACTCGGTGAAGAGACACCCCACCCCCTACAGCTCTTGTGAACTAGAATCAATCCCCAAGTTGGAGGCTGTCATAAGGTCTGCATGAGATTCAAACAAGGGTTCATGACACTGCTTCTTAACGACCAAGCCACTTAAGCCCTATATACATCATCACACAACAAAGAGTGACACTAGGTGATCTACAAGCTCACAATGCATTGCATGGTGACATGTTGTGAGCTATACAGTAGGAGAGTGGCTATTAAAAAAAAAAAAGAACATTTGAAAATGTTTACATATAACAACATGCCCAAAATAGGGGTGCCAGGTTGAAAGTAGTCAAGCAACTACCTTTTCTGCACAGGGGGAGTCATGTGGCAGGACTGTCCTTAATCCTCTGCTGTCAGAACGTAAAAACCATTCAATTTGTTTATACAGCTGCAGTGGCGCAATTGTTTCTCTGATCTTTTATCATTCAACAAAAAGCTCTCGTTCGGCAGCGCCGGGAGTTTTACAGTATGTCGCGCGCTTTAGAGCACTAACCACAGACCCCTAATGTGAACTGTGTGGCATAGTAGACATAAGGCCTTCTCTTTCAAATTCTCCTTTTTCAATAGGAGGGGGCGAAACAGGAAGAGCCAACTCAATGCTTTCGAAGATCTATCTATTGTATAGTTTTGTTTTCCAAGCCATTTTCTTTAATCCATGTGGTCCCTACCCATGCCAGTATGCTAAGCCAACCAAACCTAGGGCAGTGTTGTATGTTCAGGTCAGCCCTGTTCAGTCATGATTTGTATCATCTCAGTCAAAAGCCACTACAAGTCAGTTTGATTCGGGAATGGTTGTCAAACTAATGAGCACACATGCATCTTTGCTTGGGAATTTCCCAATAGGAAGGCAAAAATGTTCACTGCTTTTGTGGAAAATCTTCAGGGTCAATTTAACTCTGAGAGCGTGCAAATGTAACCAAATGGACCCATAAATGAACACTGAGGATTTTACTGTGTAGTGAAGTTACAAGGAGGCAGACCAGTCTTCCACTATCAAAGCATATTGAACTCTTTTTGTTATTATACTGGCATTGGCACCAGCTTCCACGTTCAAAGCATGTCGAACTCTATTTGTCATTATGCTGGCTTTGCCACCAGTTTAATTCAAGTTTGGCCCATAAAAACATCAATGAGGTTTTTCCCAGCTCTGACTAATTCATGAAGAAATTAGTCACTGGATCTCTCTCCAGTGAATATGCAAACAAAAGACATTGTTCTAAAAATCATCTAATCCTCTTATTATTAATAAAATCATCTAATTACTCTTGTTTATTTACCAAAGCGAGGGCTTCTGCTTCTTTGGGACACGTGTGCCTGTGTGTGCACACATTTGTGTGTACAGTACATGCTTGTGACTGCATGTGTCCCATGTGCGTTTATTTATATGCATGCATGCGTTCTTAGGTGTGTGTTTATAATACACGAGTGAGACGCTAGCTCGGAATGGCACACTGCCAAGCCCCCTGCGCTAATCCTATTGTAGCAGCAGCAGATTGTGTACTGAAGCATCCAGGGCAGAGTGGTTCCACTTTAATGACAGAGCGCAACAACTACTGGAACATCTCTCTGATTCAATCTAAAGAGATCTCAGCCACTGCCTCAAATGCACACAAAAAAAGCTCCTTGCAATTGATTCCTTGTGGCACTACATCCAGGCTTTATTTTTCTCATTAAAGGCCCAATCCACAAGCCCAAGACAATGCCATCTCACCCCTGGCCCTGTCATGAATCATTTACAGTTATTTGAAACATGAAACTCAACTCTTCTTGCAAGTTGCTTGTCTCAGTAGCGCGAGCCATGACCAGCAGAGAGTTGTCTGCCAGTGAAGCGGTGCAAAATGTGTCTATCTGCTGTTCTGTTAAAATTCTCGCAGACTGAGGCTTTACGGTTATTTCAAAAAGCTTATGTTATAACTTATCAAAACAAGCTTTCACTGCTTTTTTTAAAGCTTTAATATAATAAACTACATTACTATTTTTTTGCAATCTTTTTCAAAATTGACACATTTGTTTGACACTATGAGAAAATGTGCTCTTTAAAGCATTTAGGCAGCTATATTCCTTCGTTGACAAAAAGTCACCACTTTTGCAGAATGGATCATACATATTTCAACAAAATATTAAATGAAACAATTTTCCACCAACAATAGATGCATATACTGTACTGTATATGAAACATTTTGCCAAAGAATTTGCACTTCCTACAGTATATGATCAGAAAACAGATTCTTTTTCCTCAGTCACACTTTGTTAAAATAAATCCCCTTTTGTAAATAAATCCCGTTTATAATATCATATTATATAAATCCCTGATCAGCGCAGCTTACAATTTCAGAAATTCCACGTTGCTTCTGCCTTACAGATAGAGAAGCTAACCATACAGGAAGACTGTAGTGTGGTGGTATGATGACCAGGCTGGTCTGAACAGATGGCAAAGGGGCTCTCCACCACAACATTAATTACATGACAATGTCCTGTTGTGAAGGCAGGCTCTAACATTTCCCTACATTTCCTCCCCCTCTCTCTCTCTCTCTCTCTCTCCAGGTGACCTCAACGTGAGGGGCCATCCTACAGCGGCAACTGAACTCTATGAATAAGGATGACAGTGAGGACAATAAGCTGTGGGGGACAGCTGATCTAATTGTCCTGATCCAAGCCAGCCATCTATAGTTTCCTCCTTGTTGTCATCATAAGAATCATCCTCATCCTGGCTGACGCTCCTATTTTGTACATGCTTTCAGAGGCTTGTTTGTAACTGGAAAGAGGGAGCGTCTGGCTCCTCCTTAACCACTTGAGCCCTTATTCAAAAACATTTGTATAGCCGATCTACAACCTCACAACGCGTCATAACGTGACGTGTTATGAGCTTGTATATCAGCTGTTTTTTAAAAATCTTTGAAAAGTTTCACCTATAACAACGTCCCCAAAATAGGGAGGCCAGGGTTAAAGTGGCTAAAGACGCCTCTAAATCCTGGGCACACAGCAGCGTGTTGCAGCCAAGTGACAGCTGGTGTCCTCGTCACCTCTGTCTGCCAGGATCCACACTGAACCATCCGGGGGCGAGTGGCCCCTTCCAATGCCATACATACTACTGAATGCTGACCACGAACTTGTCCTGTCCTGTCCGATGGTCAGTCTGTCTGTTTGTCTGTCTTTCTGTCTGTTGCATTGGCTGTCTACCTGCACCAAGTGCCATAGCGTCATTACATTCCTTCACAGACTTTGCACTGACCACCGCCAACTCTCATGGCATCTTAGCCATGTTTACATGCACACAGCAATCTAATCATTGCCCTTACGGTGATTATGAGGAAGATTTGATTAAGTCGTTTACAGCTCTTTCGAAGACACAGCTTCTACTCCTGTTTGAGGCAGTCTTTACAATATATTACGAACAACTTTGGTCCTTTCTGTATAGAAAAAGTATTCTGATCAACACATGGTGCAGTAGTCTGCATCTTAATTAGGATATAAACTTAATAAAACAAATATATTATATATTAAGATGTTTACATCAACCATGTCTAAATTGCAGCTATCTCATAACCACATTAATGTTTAAACTATTGGTGTGTATGTAAACATAGGAAAGAAATAGCCAAAAAGTGTTAATGTCTAAAGGTCAGTGAATCAGCCTTAAGACTTGGAGACTTTCACATTAACAGTGCATGTGAGCTGTTTGTTTTGTTGATCCCATTATGTATATATATTTTTAGCACTCATCAATGCAGACAGTACCAGAGAACACAAACAGTAAGAGATTTCTGCACATTATTTCTCACAAGGTTTCTTGTGATTTTGTTTTTCTTATTTTAATTCTGTGTGAGGTTGAATTTGAAACTGGAGGTTTGCTGCCTATGATTCTTTAGGCAATTTAGGAATGACACTGGATCATGTTTTATAACTTATAATGTATATATCGTTTTCCCCAAAATATGTAATGCTTTGGTATAGACTCTTTGGTTTAGCCATTTTAAGATGTACAGTATTTAGTCTTTGTCTGCGTACTAGAGAAGCAATACAAGGAACTAAATGTTGGTAAAACCAACCTTTCATCCACACTGACTTATCAGTGAGCTGTGTTCCCCTTTAAAGGATAGCTCTGTGTTGGCTGGTTTTGAATTTCTGGACAACAGAACACCCTCATAGAGACTAGTAGAGTCACTTTTAATGATGGATTCTAATCCCTGTTGGTTACAATAGCAAGCCTTGTGAACATTGCCCACCTCCCCTCGAAACTGTAGCTATCTCATTCCTTGGAGTGGAAGAAAGGGTCCCTTGAAAAGGTGGTGTCACGGTCATCAGGTTATTGGAGAATTCAAAACCGACAGGACCGGGAAATCTATTGGCACCAAGGTAGACTGTGATGGAAACCTTTTTTTTTTTTAAATCAGTGATAAAAGATAAGCAAGGAATCCCACTGAAACACAAACGCAACTCTTAGCGGAAGTCACCACAGCCAGAGAGAGAAAGACATTTGAAGCTTGGAGTTAAGGTATTATATAAAAGCTGAGTGGCCACGCAAATAAAAGGAGATAAGAGTACATGTATAAGGCTTAAAATTACACTGAACTGTGCAAGGGGCAGAAGACATGATTGCCTCTATTCTATTTCCCCATCAGTCTATGCACCATCATATTTGTAGTTATGCAAACTCAATGCAATCTCATGCAACAAAATACTCAGTGAGGAAGACTAGGGTTGTCAATCAATGTCAATCAGACATTTAATTGAAAAATAAATAAATAATAATAAGGAATTCAATTAAACACAATCTGAAGGGAGACAAAAAATACTATTTTGTACCATGTCACCCTTAATGCCACTAAAGGTTTGGATTTTGTCTTAAGCAGAAAGGAAAAAAAGGGAACCTAATGGACCTATGAAAAGCCTGTGAGAAAGGATGATAGATTGAACTTAGTAGAGACATGAAGGGAGGCTTTGAGATAGTTCTTGTAGCATTGGTGTGTGAGTGTGACTCTGACTCATGCTAGCTGTGTGGGCTGTGTGACCTTGTTGCCAGATAATTAGCTTTAGCTTCTATCCAACAATGTGGAGCTCTTCTGAATGTGATTCTGTCCAACCTAATGTGTTTACGCACCTACGTCCTCTTAATGAATTAAGCTTCTTACCGTTTCTTTTACTGATTATCTTTGCCTTTTCTTTTTACCAAATGAGTTTTTATAAAATAAAGTAAAAATACACTAGAGATATATATATAGCTATATCATGCAGCAATTTTAATATATTGTAAATGATCGCTTGGATGCAATGTATTTATTTGTTTCTTATAATGAAGAAGAATCTGTAAAGGGAAGTTTAAGGTTTAAGTATAGTACAATTTGTTGTTTGTGTTTGGGTTTATAAATGCCTGTATGTTCATCTTATTGTATCACAATGAAACAACACAAAACCTTTTTACATCACTAAGATCCGTCATGTTTACTGTGATCATGAATTGGGCATCTCATACCTATAGGAACATGTTGTAAACACACACACACACACACACACACACACACACACACACACACACACACACACACACACACACACACACACACACACACACACACACACACACACACACACACACACACACACACACACACACACACACACACAGAATTCCAATGTGATTTTGAGACAATTGTATTGATTGCTTTAAGGCACAATATTACTGCATTTATTCTGTTTGTTTTGTCCCACTTAAGAACAGATAAACTATTTTGTTTTTTGCACGCTTAATGATCAGGGATTTGTTTTAACCATTGACTAGCATCCACTTCACCACCTCTGGCATAGAGGACTGACACGTCATGCTCACAGTAAGTGCTGACATTCTATCACTAACATCAGAAGGGGAAGTTGGCTCTGGTCAGATGGGTCATGAATGGATTTTCACCTTGCCAAATTTATGTACATGTAATTCTATATGAATAATCACTGAAGTGATGTATTGAGAATGTGCTCTTTCTTGTCATACAAGAACCATGTATAAAGAAACCTATTTCTGATGTTGAGCAGAAAACAGAGGTTTTATTTTTATTTTTTAGAGCAAGTGAACACAAGACAATACAAGTAAAAAAAAAAAGAAAAAAAAGAAGTTGGAACAATATTATTCTAGAGCTGAACTGTGATCCTCCCTTGGGGGGTTGGTATAAAATGTACATGTCTATGTAAATGATCAAATAAAGTTATTTAATCAATTCATTCCACTGTGTTGCCTCATTTTCCAGGTCAGTGACATATTTATTTTTGATCAGATATTTATGGAGAATTACATGGGGGAATAGACCAGTGTTTCCCAAACTTTCTAGCTCGAGACCCAAAAGGGAAATTTGGTGTCTCCCCAGGACCCAAACTTACAAAAATACATTAAAGAATCAACCACTTAAGCACTATTTAACAGTGAGAATGTAGATCTCACTAATATATATTTTATGCAACTTTTTATTTTATTTAGGAATGGGTTCCGACCCACTGTTTGGGAAACACTGGAGTAGACTATTAGGTTGCACACATCTATCTTAGGATCAAAATATTAAATTGTGATCCATCTTAGGATCATCTTAGGATCACAATGTTAAATGTTGAGTCAGAGCTGAGATTACACAGTAGGAATCTTACAAAATACAAAAATTGTGTGCCATTTCCCAGTTTTCAGACCAAAGACCCACCTGCAGCTACACACACCTGCAGATGGGTTCCTTCAAAACAGAGACATGACATGAGATGTTCAAATGTCTTGTTTCTTTGTTAAGAAAAAAACCTATTTGTGTTTTGAAGGAATTCGCAATAAAACACTTGATTTATGAAAGAATAAATGAGCTGCCTACTCATGTAAATAGGACATTTTGTACATTCATTGTATAATAACCGCTTATTTGAAATGTCACAGAATGTTTCTTTTATGCAACAGATGCTGACATACTAGCTAAATGAAAATGACTTGCAACATGTACTACTAAGTAACATAAACTAATTCAAGTTACACCAATACACCAAAACCAGAGTACAGAGCAGTTTAACCTGTGATGCATCATTTTTGGCCAAATTGTTCTCTGTATTATTCGGCAGTGTATTCTTTTGCAAAATGCATCACTAAAATGGCTGCAACACATTCATGTTGAGTAGTTTCATATTAGATGGCATGCTATTCTTTTGACAGTAAATCCTATAGAAATGGACTTGTTCTTCATGTTGTATCAAGGGAAACAACCCAGGCACATCAATAGGGTAATATTATAGATTTGACAACATTGTCCTTGTCCTTAGTTCTTACAAAAGCAAAAAAAGCAATTGGTCTGTCAAAAGGGATGGAAATAGAAACCTTTAAGCCCATTCCTCAACAATAGTCTGATGATGGCTTTCAAGGAAACAACTTTGAGCTATGGTAGGTTAATATTAATATTCATGATGCATCATCCAACCTGAATAAGAGCTACCAGCACATCTTTTATCTGTGTGCGTGTGCGTGTGCGTGTGCGTGCGCGCGTGCAAACCTTATCCACAATATTTGCACTGCAACTGTCAGTGAATGCAAGGTGTAGAAATGTGATATGAGACTCGCAAGGCAAAAGAAGATGAATGGAAGAAGGTAATGTATAGACTCTTTCACAACACACACTAGGGGGCTGAACTCTGGTTGCCATGAACCCATGTTTTTCTCCATTTCTGGATGGACTCACAAAGGTTGGATTTTTATCACGTTGAGAGAAGAGCAGGCCTTAGTTCGTCTGTGAATGAAGTACTTTATTGTTCAGGGGCAGTCAGCCGGGGTTGTGTATAAGGCTCAATTCTGTAAAATAATTCTGCAGTCCCCTTAACTCACTGACACAACACAGACTCGTCAACTAGGTAGACTCTGTGTCTACCTAGTTGACTCCATTCATGGGTGTGGATGTAACGAGAAAACATAATATTGACCTTCACAGGAAACAAGGAAGTTCAAATCTAAAGGCTGTCAGTGTGGTGAGGTTCATTAGAAGAGGCAGAATTACCCTACATGGAAGCCAATGGCACTAATGGACTTGTCTATGAGAAGGCTATGCTAACTGAAAGCTTAAGTATATATTACAGCTTTGGTTTAAGAATATCTGAAAGAAAAAAGGTTCAAGGTAAGACCTTTAATTAGGCAGGGCTGTGTTTGAGATGGACCGTCTCCCTGAGACCTCCTTCGTGCCCAATATTTACCAAAATCTTTGTAGAGGTAAGGAAGAGTAGTGGGCTCAGAGAGAACTAACGGTGAAGAACTGATGCACATTATTTTTGGGCTATTCGCTGGATAAACCAAAGCACCCATTATAACCTTTTCCCACAGTTAGACCAGTATCTGCCCCTAGATGTTCCAATCTTTGTAAAAGTCAACACACCTAGTCATGCAGCAGACAGGAAACATTGGGGCGTAGACAGGAAAGGGGGAGCATTTCTAACAAGCCATGGAAATTCCATTTGCACTTTACCACTTAAAATCACAGAGGGTGGACCATTTAACACACATTAAATTTAGATTAAAAAATAGCTGCTGTTGAATTAAAACAGTATCTACAAAAAGTCAACTGTTCAGGAACTATTTTAAGATTGAACATAGAACCTACATATATAACATGCTAGAGTAGACTTTGAATAAGTGTCGTGGACCTCTGGTAACATGAAACTTACTCAGTACTTCATGTAACAGCAGCTACAACATTTAACATATTGTTTCATATTTGGGGCCATGTTGAAAATAAGTGTTTAATTATGCTTTCTCATAATGAATTCTGAGTGGACTACATCTTATGAGGAACTGTTGTTATTCTTTGCCCAAACCAATCATTCAATGTTTCAAGACACTTGACATAATAGACAATTCATCCAATTCACCAATGAGCTCTCCTTTAACGGACATAAACCTCGAACAGGTCTACAATTAACCCTGGAACACTAACGTTGGTTGCTGATGTCTGAGGTGGGTGGGTTCTTGGGTACCTTGAGGCTACTCAGTGACATCATCGAAGGTAGGCTTGTTTCCCTGCCCCATCCCTGGTTTTTGGGTGATTTGGTGATTTTTGGGTGATTTTTGGGTGCCTTCACTCGACAAGGCTCACATGTCCTGGGAATGGGTGGAGAAGAAGTTCCTAGCTTCATTATTTATTTATTTTACGAATTATTTGTTAACATTTCCCACATTTTTCACAGATTTTGCCTACTGAGGTCTTATTATGGTATTGCTTTTTTTTATAGGGCCCCCGATTATATTTTTTATTTTTTGTGATATTTTATATTGAAACATTAAAGAAGAGTACCTCAATTTGCCATGTATTGTTGTACTTTAATATATTTTGATGAGAAGTATTTTTTATGGAATATATTATATCGGGTAAAATATACCCAACGTTAGTGATGGTGTGATAATATTCAACGTTAGTGTTCTGGGGTTAAGAACAGGACCACTTTACATTTACAAGGGCTTTCTCCTCACAGTTTTGGCCTCACGTACTTGTGTAATCATCATATTATAAGCTCCCTTCCAGAGACTACTGAGAAAAAAAGATTAGAGAAGGAATCCTGAAACCTGGCAACCAGCCTCAGGAAGAGAGAACAATCTGTCTAGATGGAATTCTAAGTAATCTGTGATATAAGAAGTGTCCTCTCCACTGCTATCACACCTCCACTGTGAATCTCTCACCTCTCCCTGCAGGCACTCTCATTACCGTTTCCAACCTGCTTCACGCTCTAGAAATAACCCTCACTACAGCAAACTGAGAAATTATAGTGCACGGAAACCTCACAGAAGTCACCGACTGCATTTCATCTTCGTCTTTTTGTGTGTGATCTCTTTGCAATAGACAATGCGTAGGAAGTGCAGATCATACTCTGTAAATCTGTATGGGTTATTCCATGGCTTCTACTGTAGAATCTGAGCCATCGTGCAATATTGCATTGAAACTCACAATATTGCACTTTTACGTGGGGGTGCATATATGCCAGCAGCAGTAGTACTAATGTTCATTCATAGCTGGACAGAGAGATCAAAGACCTTTCTGCATGGGTGTAAATGAGCGTCAGGCCCAGAGGTATAGACCGACCTTCAGCTCCCCATGCGTGAGGCCGCTGCTGTGAGCTGGAGATTCTGCAAGCATGAATGAGTGGCTCTGCAACACCCCCCAAGACACTCCCATCTGCAGTCTTTACTGTATCATTAATGCAGCCAACATTGTGTTCAAGTGGAAAGACGTGATGTCCCCTGCCCCTCATTGTCCACCCATGTGTGTGTGGAGTGACCAAGCAATGTGGTTTCACAGATAACTGAGCAATGTCAATGCAGGAAAGAGAAACGAAGGATGTGAGAAGTCGTGAATGGCATGCGGCGTGTCAGGAACACTATCTACCAAAGTAGTTGCAGCGGCAGGAGGGTATTCCCCGGCCATCAGACCAATTATAACGATCATTCCATATTCTCCTCTAGGCACTGAAGCACAGAGCTCAGGGGTCCTGATGAGGTCCCAAATGCAATGAGGGATTAATTGAATTTTCATGCTTACTAACAAGGATGTAATGTAAATTGACAGTGTAAATAGTGTTACAACATCCATGTCAGTCATACACCACGATTGGATTAAAGTTTCATCGGCGGGGGGAGTGTGATTTATAAATACCACAGTTTCCTGAATTAAACATAAGCTTATGCTTGACTTGTCCTCAAGTGAATGATGTCGGTTGGGTTTAGTTGCCATTTTTAGCTTCCAGGATTCCATATTTAGAAGAAATGTTTCCACTCTTGCGTGAGCTGATTCAGAAAAGCCTCCATAGGCAGTTTGTGTGTGTGCGTGTGCGTGTGCGTGTGTGTCTGTCTCCACAGAGGCATCTGTATTCAGGTCTCATATGCGTGTGAGGCAGTGTGTGTGTGTGTGTGTGTGTGTGTGTGTGTGTGGGGGGGGGCTCACGGGGCTTTGTGAATGACTTGTGTCTCCATATAATGCAGAGTGCAGTGCAACAGAGAGGCAGGCAGAGGCAATGAATGACATGAGCTCAGAAGAGTGAATGGAAGCTGAGCAATAAATTACATATAGTACACGCACACCACATACTGTACATTCACAAGTACAACAATAGATTTCTGATTATTGATGTAGTCACATGTTGTTGTACATGTAGTTGCTCATTATTCTACACACATATATAGTGTGAAAAACAACAAATGTTTGAAAATACATCTCTGAAAAACAAGTACCGGTAATAAATATATAAACGTGCAGCACACAGACACACAATTCTCCACTGTTACACGCTGTAGTGAAACTACTACAACTACTTTCAAAGGTCACGGTCAAGGTGTTCTTTATTGTTACGTCTTGTGTACAGGTACGTAAAAGTAAAAGCGAAAATCACAGAGGGAAAAATAAGAGCCATTCTTCCTGACTATAAAGGATCACATACATGCAACCATCAAAAAGGCTCTCTTTTTTTTCCATCTTTCATCGCCCCCCCCCCCCCCGCCCACTTCGCCCGATCGCCGGCTCTCATAGACTTTCTTTATCTTTTGGACGATGTCGCCCGCGATTGCCCGAGAGTCGCCCGCAGTTAAAACGCACCGTTAGTCTCTTCAATTCCTCATCACTTGTTCTCTCATTACTGCCTCCTCTTTCATTGTTGTCTCTCTCTTTTTCAGACAGAAGTACACAGACAGACACGGATACAATCTGCACACACAAGCAAAACATTCAGTGTCAGGCTGTGCCAAAGGGTCTACCCCTGTTGACTTTAGGCATTTGGCCATTGTTGCCGCTGCCAAGCTGTAGACTGAAGTGGGTACTTGTGCCACGTACCCCCCTCCTTCATTTATGCTCAGTCGTACCATGGTGTCACACCACAAAAATAGCAGATCTAAAAGCCCATTGCGGGTGCTTGGGTGGCGCAGTGATAAAGTGCCTGCTCAGCACCACAGAGGTCATGGTTTCGAATCCACTGTGGTACATCCGGCTTTGTCGAGCGTCTACTCTATAGGAACACAACTGGCCGATGTTCGGGGGAGGGAAGCCGGGCGCCGGCGGGGAGGGTGATGATTGTCACTGCACGTATTCCTATGGGCTGGGGGCGGTACCTGTCCGCAGGGAGTGTTGGGTGGGAGGAGTAGGACGAAGGCTCTACGTCCTCCCGGTGGGGAGGAATCAATTGGCATAACGACTAAATTAGGGAGAAAGTGGGTAAAAAGATAATCTGCAATGCGTCGTGAGCTCTTACATCGGCTATTTCCGGCAGGCAATACCGTCATATGAAGTATGCAGTATGGACTTCACTTTCTTGCCCCTTTTATAAACAGAGGAAATAGAGGCCAAAGATAGATTAATTAATTTGATAGCTAAATTAGATTTAGTCTTAGTCTTGATGAAAATGCGTATTCGTTTTTTTCTCTCACTAAACATGGTAACGTTTTTAGATCCCATATTCTGAGAGGACATTGAACATCAGCGCCACTTACCATAGAGTTACATACAGTGGCCGAACACAGTATTGTGGGTCGTCTTTAGATCCCATATTCTGAGAGGACATTGAGCCCTCATTGGCCAAAGGACCAGCCAATGAGGAAAAAGTCACGCAAAAGTCAGGACTAGTGAGAAAGTCAGGACTAGCGAGTGTAGATGTAGACCAGGTTTTGCAACCTGATAAACCAAGTAAAAAAAGCCAAAAACATCTAGCTTGAACTTTACAGCAAACTCACACATAGGATAATCGAGGTGACCAAGAGCTACATATACATACTGTTCCCTGTTACAACTCACTACCTTCAACAACAGAAACAACACACAGTGTGGATTCACACCAGCCTTCAAATCCAGAGCCACACATAGAGCAACAGCAACACAATATGTCAACAATAGAACAGCTCAGCAAGAAATTAAAAGGTTGTTATCCTTTGAGAAAGAAAGAAAGAGTAATGAATGAATGAATAATGGACATGGGGAGTAGGCCTACATAGTTTTTTTTGCCACCAAGCCAGTCATGAACTAATTACAGCCACCCTGTCACAACTCACAACCTTCAACACCAGCCACAACACAGACAAACAGTAGATCCACATCAGTCTTCTATTTCAAATGAACATTTGGAATCGATGGCTGTTATGACAAAGCCCAAAACCTCTAGCTTGAACTTCCATACATACTGTAGCATAATTGAAGGGACCAAGAGCCACATACACATACAGTATACTGTTCCCTGTTACAACTGACTACTTTCAATGGCAGCAGACACAACACAACATACAAACTCACAAACACAAACACAGTCACTGAACATGTTTCATTGCCACCCAGTCATTGGGTCCCAAAATTACAGCAATAATACAACAGCTTGAATCACTTCATTACACACAATATACAACACAATTAGCAGCAGCAGCAAAGAAATAAAAATAAAAAGGTTCCTACCTTGAGCCGTCTTCTACTTGACTTCATCAGTTGTGTGAGTGGGTCAAACTTTGGAACCCAGGGATACAGGGATAGAGTCCCCCTCTAGTTCATCCCCGGATGAGCCCTCAATCACAGCTGTATAGGAGAAAAAGTATTCAATCAATCAATCAAAACATGAAAATAGTATTTTTACATTTTATGCTTTTATTACGAAGTAAGTAAGTAGGTCGGAGAGGCTTATTGTTGGCATCAGCAGAGAAACGCGGGAATCTATCCCTGTTACAACAATACGCTAGACTCCTGGGAGATGGATTGCTGAGGTGGACTGCCACACCTACCATCAGCTCCAAGTACTTGCCACACGACTTCGCATGCAAGCCGTGCTACTCAAACGAGTTGGCGGTGCCCGGAATCAAATCCATGACCTTGTGGTCCAAAGAGCTCTACAGACTGAGCTACATTGACACAGGTTTTATTACTGTAAATGGTAAATTGTGTAATAATTACTGCCATAATGGTTGAACTGCAGTTACAAAAGAAAATGATAATGCCTTGATTGAATAGAGTACTTGTTATATAGACATGTAGATACTGTGGCAACCCAGGGGAATACAGGTGAGATTCACAATAAAACAAGAGGCTCAGAGTCAGTTGGCTTGTTAAATTAAATAGTCTTTTATTCAAACGATTAGGGGGAAAGGGGAATTGGGGCAAAAGTAACTTAGGAATCCTCCCGTCCGGAGCTTGGGCCTGTACGTACGCTACACACAGGTGGGGGCTCCACAATCTTGCAAGATGTCCTTCCTACTAGCTTCCATGTGGAGCAGAGTGACGTAGCCCGATTCCTCATTCCTCTAAACTGACTCTCCAGCCGGCTTGTGAGCCGGCTATTTAAAGGCTCCCCTTGATTGCCTGACTGGCTGCAGGTGAGTCCATTGCCAGGCTCCCAGTGGCTGCAATACCTGGACAGGATAGTACACTCCACCTACCACCTCCCCTAGCCTGAGCTTAGGGACCCACCCTCTCTGTGGAATAGGCCTGTCTGTTTCCCCTGGTCTGACACAATACATATAGCTATATGACTTGTCCTTCAATGGTCAAGTGAAGTGTTGTAAAATCATGCTTCTTACAGCTCAGAAACATTGCTAAAATCAAGTCCTTTGTTTTGTCATCATTTGCAGACCTTGAAAAAGTCATTCATGCTTTCATTTCATCAAACAAATAAATAGTTTAATAGTAAACATGGTTATCTTCCCAACAAATATTGATTTATTTTGTCCTCCCTATCTGGTGGTATTACAATCAAACACAGCACATCATGTCGCAGCACACAGTGCTTTAAAATTAAATTTCAAAGAGCGCATAAAGCCTGCTTAGGAAGTGTCTAGCAATAACCTGCCTTCACAGAGTGTCTACTTTCTGGAGTATCTGACATTAAAAGATTATTTCGTGTCTCATCGCTGTTTTGCTTTTTTTGGTTTGTTTTGTTTTTGGATATTTTCCCAAGAGGTTAAGCAAGCACACTTTAAATGAATAAATAATAACTTAGAGAAATATGTTCTTGTGTAATGTATGGTTTATTCAATTATACCACTCAAAGTGAAATAACAAAAAATAAGCCATCACACTACATAGGCAATCAATGGAACTATTACCTTATTATTATTTTAGATAGCTGTAACTTTGTTTCAACAGGATATATGTGCTGTCTTACAAAATAATAATAATATATGTTATTTATGTATTTATTTATTTATTACAGCAAAATAGTTTTTATTTATATTGTTAATGTTTGTCACCACTGAAGTAAAACAAACCTATATTTAGATTTATGAGGGTAAAAAAGTTCCAAATGACATATTTTCCATCAACTCAAATCTATTTTCAAAACAACTCCTGATTGGGCCTTTAACTTTTGGTGATGGTTGGTCCAGACTCCAGCGGTTTGTGAAATTAGTTCCGGACAGACACAAAACACATGCACGCACGCAAGCACACACATACATACATATTCCGACCCTTTTATAGATGGCTAGCCTCATGAAGAGCCACGCCATGAAAAGAAATGACCTCTCTGTAGGGGCCACACTGATTCACTGCTAGAGTCACTACAAACTGAATAATCCATTCAGTTAATCACACCCTTATTAGAAACCAGCATTCGCTGCTTCATGAGAACTTGAGGCAGTGTGGAGGGTGTTTTGGTATCTTTCTAAACAAGATATTGACAGTGTCTGTTAACAATTGGTAGCGCTGATAACCATGTCTCTCAACACAAGAGTTGATTCCAGATGAATGTTATTGGGTCCCTGTGGTCCAGTGGTCAAATTCAGGCTGACAGATGTATCCCTTTGTCATGCCTTGTGTCAGTTGAAAATACCATAAATCAATTTGATTGATTAAAGAGTCAATTCATGTCATGACTGATGTGATTGATCCTAATGTGGGTACTTTTAACTAATGAAATTCATACAGAAAGCCTTGTTAGGCCATCAGAATGTCCAATGACCCTTGACACTGTCAATGATGTCATGGCCTTTACTTCTTTATAGCCGTCTTGCTGACACAAAAGACAACTGCAGACTGCAGACTGTGTTTGACAGGATCCCCTATAGGATGATGTTGGAGAGGCGTGTTCATACTTAATGACTTCTGTTATTCCTCTGATCTTGCTATGGGTGCGAGCTATGTCAAAAAATAATCTACAGAGAAATGATTGATGTGGTTTTGGCTGAATATTAGCATGACCTGATAAGGTTGGAGAATACCATTCAGTTACACCCAGTTAGAATATATGGTTACCTCATGAAAAATGTAGCCTCATGTTGTACGTGTAAAGCCTTATAGCGTGTGGACTATGGTGGGAGCCACTCCAAGATTCTTCTAATGAGGTCCACTAGCAATGCTTTGGGACTCGTGACATCAAAAATGGAAATAAAGATATTCAGGACTAGCATTAGAGAATCGGTAGATGTTTGCCAGCCCAGAGACTATACTTGCTATAATTAGAGTTTTGTGTCTTTGTTCTTGTGCAACACTGAGTTTCAAGACTAAGTCTCTCTACGCATGATGCCTGTCCAGCTGATGAAATATATGAGATATATGTTAAAAATATATAGAGTTTTGTTGTGGCTTTATTTTTGTGCTACACTGAGTTCCAAGATTAGTCTCTCTCCATTTGATGCCTGTCCACCTGATGACATAAATGAGATATACGTAGAAGGCATTAGACTGGTGCTGTAGTAAGCCCTACTTACTATTGTGTTCTGGGCATTGCTCTTGCCTACAAGTAAGATTGAAATTCTTATGGCTTATACAAGATTATTAGTTTGCTCATTTAAGAGGAAGTAGATTCAGAGATGGTGTTAAAAACAGAGAAGACATATGGTACAACAGGGGGGGGGGGGGGGTGTAGCACGCTGTGTCAGAACTTGTGTCCTTAGCACGTGCACACACACACACACACACACACACACACACACACACACACACAGAAAACTTCCACTGGAACCCAGCGACACATTGTCACTAGACATTCTGCTCCAACTGATTTGGCAGCACAGGAAAAGGCTTCCCCCATCCTTTATGCAGTCATACACCACATATGCAAACACCTGTTCCACACTCCAACCACAATAAGGTGTTTATGGAACATAGGCAGCAAGGTAATCCTAACAAAACTTTATTCACTTCCACATAGGAGGGAATCTGATGTTCTGTCGCAATACCAAGCTTGTAATATGGAAAAATCCCAGTTTAGGTACAGTACAGTTAGGTATGAAGAAACCATAACCTCTTATTAAGAGGACTATATAAAATGGCTATTGGTGGAATAAGTTGAGATTTCCATAGAAACACCTGCAATAATAAATATTTGTGATTCTAGTAAACAAAGGGGCTTTAATGTCAGAATTTGGGAATGTTGACTATGATGTGGTTATAGGTATGAGAGGCATGTTAGAGAAATCCAACATCTGTCGAAAATTCTCTCATCTTACTGTTGGAAGCACAATATGCAAGTACAATAGAGATGTTACAGCGCCACCCAGTGTCAGTAATATCAAACTTCTGGGCCAGAATTTTAAGATTTTTTTTTTTTTTTAGCTATTTGTGTAACTAATAAGTGTATAACACTACCGTAATTACTATTCCTAATACTATTTTCTCCAAAGCTACAGAGAAGATTGCAATCTAAAGGATTTGTTGTGTTAGCTGTAGTTTTTAAGGTCTACAGATTGGTGCGGGATAATGCATAATATTACATATTACTCAAAACACCCGTGACTTCGGGGAGGACACTGAGCGGTCAACAGGCAAAATCGTTTATTTGTTTTCTCAGTAAATGTCACAAAAAAGTCAAAACCATGCCAGCTTATTGTCTTTACTGTTGCAATGGTAACATATCAAAGTTCAAATGGTTTAGATAGGAATCACCTATTCTTATGGCAAAACAAATTAATACAGTTAAATATCTATGAATTCAAGGAATCTCTATGTATGCCTGTTCTTGAGATATCTTGGTTCAGCCAAACAACTTCACACCCCGCAGGAGTATTGCTCACGGAAGTGCAGTGTTGAGTATGAAGTTGATCGGATGAGACGTTCAAGAGCACTTATGGGGGCCAACAATCGGTCTGCTGAATGACCACATGCAGAACACTACACTAGTTAAAACAGCTCAGGAAATCAGTCATAATTAATGATACAAGTTTTACACAACCATCAGGATGCAATATTTGTAAGGAAATAAAAAAAATGACAAAGTGTATATTGACAAAAGATTGGTTTAATAAACCTGCTAAAAAATAAACCGCATTTAGAGAGAAATCAACAGAAAAGGAAAGGAATGGGTATTCCTGCCACAAGGCCTCAAAGATAAGTTGTCAATAAACATTGTGAATTAAGTTCCATGAATTTAATTCAAACAAACCATTTGAAATGAAGAAATCAGTCATCAGGATAATCTCACCCAGACAGCCTCTGAGACTTAACTAAGACAAAAACAAATTCACAACGCAGTTCTGAACTGACTCGAACCAGTGGCAACATGAAAACTTTAACATGAAAACTTCAGACAAAATATTTTCTTCATTGTGAAGTGTCCATTTGAGCTGTTTCTGAAAGAAGGAAGAGAAACAAATGTCATGTGGATCTTATAGTCATTGAATTCAGGCAACATGAAATGTCACAGTCAATGGTAGGGCTGTCACGATAATGTAATTTTACTTGACAATTAATGTTATTACAAATAATTGCGATTAATTATTTAATTATTTCTTTGGCATTGAACATTGGAACATATGAATACAAAATACATATCTTAGTTTTGCTTTTAGGCTTCGTAAGCAAAAATTCCACTGGGCAGATATGACAAATAACTTAAATATACAAAGAAATGACTGACATATTTAATACCCTTATCATAAAGAAGATTGTAGATCTGCTATTTCTGCAATGTAAAGTGCATTATAAATCAAATCCATTATTATTATAAACAGACCATTTTACTGTTAATTGCTTCATTTTTATACATTGTTTGTTTACATTTTAGTAAAACACTATCATACTTGCCTGAATAAATTACTAAAATAGCTTATCAAAACAGCAGGTACTAAGTCACAGACATTCAAATTTTGTTTGGAGATCAATCTTTTCTATAGATTGATTTAGCTAGACTTTTCAAATTAATCTGCAGTGCACTAAAACTCAGCACTTGTCCCCAACATGATGACAGGATAAACAGAAAACCTACGTGTTTCATTGAAGAGGAAGGAATCTTGGTACTCCTTCATGTACTGAGAAGATCTAGACTCATCCAGGAACAGAGAGTAAACTCTCTTGATGTCCTCCACCTGCACCTGTGTCCCCTGAGAAAAAAACACATGTCTTAACTAGAAAGGCGTGCGCAGTCGAGTGCAAATCTCTGCCAGGAGGCAAGCCCAACATTCAACATATCATTTTTCATGACAGCTTCATTTTGAAATCCATGGAGCGGAAGTGAAATGCTCACAATCGTTTGACATGATGCAGACTTTGCTTTCTTATCTAAGCTGACTTAATGGGAGTCCATGGTGAAGTGAAAGTTCACAGATGACACTTTACTGCACACAGTAGACTGCCTGCTCGATGCTTGATGGTTGTCAATTTCACATCAAGTCAGTGGAGGAATACTGGGTAGGAGGGCTGTGTCAGCACGCGCTTTGATCACTGATTTTGACATACACAGCCGGCAGATATATATAACAATTTTGTTATAAACGCAATCACCTTGGCATTGAGGGGGACATGTCTGATGTCAGGGCAAATCTTTCACAGATGTTTCCATGCACATGTCAAGCAAGTGATTACGTTTGATAACTTACACTCCATCGTGCATCGTTGTCCCATGTTTGACATTGACAATAAGAAATCTACAAGGTATGAACTTGCTGCATTGCAATGCGATGGTCGCTTCTTGTAAGTCTGTTCTTTTTGGGATGCAGTCTTTTGAGTGAAGTTGCAGGACTCTTTTTACATATGTGAATAAAACATTGTATCACTCAAAAGGTGGATTCACCAAATGGGATTCCCCCATTAGTTAGTGGTTGAGCTAATTGAGCTCAAGAAGCTTACCCTGCGTTTGCGACACACCAGTCCCGCAGTGCTGATCAGCTGAATGGAGTAGCGCAGTGACGTCTCCAGTCCAATACGGGTCAAGACCGTGAGAGCCTCTTCGCTCAGCTCCACATCCTCCTCCTCACACCTGCAAACACACACCAAGCAGAGTTCGTCAAACGATGGAAGCAGGGAAGGAATTTCACAGCAGCCACAGCAGCCATGGCCGTTGTTGCCCTTCAGTTTGGCCATATACCAAAAGTTGCAGCTAAAGGGTCCAACAACTCCAATTTAGTTCAACATCTTTGTGATCACAAAGCTTTAGACACCCAAGTGAAGGTAATACACAACTCGGCAACAACAACACTGTGGTTTACCCAAGCCAGGACACATCCGGTGCGTGTCTGTGTGCGCAGTCTGCGCACGCGAGTGCTTGTGTGCGTACGTGTGAAATAGATCATTAAAAACGATGGATGGATATCCATCGTTAACTTTAAAGTTTAATTATTACCCAAATTAATCTTCAATAAGGTCATTATTCATAAGTTAAAAAAAGAAAATGAACTAACTAACTGACATTACTCAAAGTCTAATAAAAAATCATCTTGAATGAAAATATTATTTTGTGGGGAAAATACAATAAAATAAATAAACCTTTAACGTGCAATGAGTTTGTACAAATATTGGTAATTTTCCAATACATTATTTATTTATCTGATAGTTACACTCTACTTGTACTATATAAAGAATTAAGTCGCTTAAGTTAAATTCATTAATACGGTGGACTTTAACTCATTGTTTTATTTGATGGCAATTGTTTTCCTTTGTTCCCTCACAAAATTAACAAAGGCCTAGTGGCCATGCCCCTAACATTGTGAAATTCCAGGCCTGGATGGAGGAGTAAACTAAACAAATGTAAAAGTTGGGAGAGATTTGAATGTGGATTCTCACCGGATCTTGAGTATCTGCCGCGTCTCTTTCTCTGTGTACGGGGAGGTGGCGATGATGAGGAGACGGTCTAGCAGGTCGATGGGGATGCCATGAGGGCTCTGGTAGTTTGTGCCACGGATACTGAAAAAAATCAAAATGGTAATTATAGATAGTTAAAATAAAGATGCCATGTACAACATCAGATGAGGGGGTAGTTGGACATTTGGTCAATGGGCAACAGTACCGGGTGATGCCTCTGTTGGTGGCCATGATGAGAACGGGGGACAGGTCACTCTCCAGGGCACGGTTCAGAAAGGAGAAGCACTCCATGTCCAGCATGTGAACCTCATCAATAAATAACACCTGAAATGACATGAATAATGAGGAAATAAATTTACATGCCAACGATTCATGTGTGACCGCCAAAAAATGTGCAGTTGTGCACACACCAATGGACTTACCCCTGGAATGATCTCTGCCTTGCCCTCTTCCCTCCACTCAGACACTTTAGCATTGATCTGCTCACGGACTTCAGACTTGATCTCTCCGGTGTCTCCAGAGAAGAGGGCCAGGAAGCCCTGTGTGCGGCTGTTGATGACGTCCACCTCATGGAGGGACACTGTGTGGACCACCTCCTTCCTCTTTTGAAGCTCACCCTCTGGACACTGAACAAACTGCGTCTGGGAGGACAAGAGTCAAAGACCATAAAACAAAAGAATATTTCCTATATGACATTTTTATCATGATGGGGCTATTTTGTTTTTTAACAGTTATTCTCCTGCTTGTGACTTTGAGTTACTGACTTCTGCATTTTAAGTTGCAGTAAAATGTCATGAGCAATAACATTTCCAGAACAAGTGGTACCTGGGCTCCCATGGCGTCATAGTCTCTGGCTCTGGTGAAGGAACGCCCCAGCTTGCTAATCTTGCCAGTGGCTTTGTCTATGGTGATGACATCTCTAGAAAAGATGGAACATGACCAAATCAAGACTGGCCAGGCTGAATGATATGACCCAACAACATAGAGAACCACAACAAAAGACTCGAAAGAACAGATTAACTCACCCAGCCTGAATCTTCTCCTTACTGAGGCTCTCAATCATCTTGTTGCCCAAGTCATAGATGGTCTCCATCTCAGTCGTCTTTAGAGTCAGTTTGCCCACCTTGGCACCCTGACAGAAAATACACAGTTTAAAATGGTTAAAAAATGGCAGGAATAACTATAGAACCGACAGTCCGATGCTTTAATACACATCTTTTCACTTGAAAACAGGATATCTTGCAAAAGAATTAGGTACACAAAAATAACGTTTTACAAATTCAAATGCAATGTGCAAATTGCTATTCAAAGGGATAGTAAACATCTCACTTTAATCTATGAATCAGCGGAACTAATAATGCTCTCTTTGTTCCAATCTGGACATCATGATTGATGCATTGAAAGGCAAATTCAACATTAAGTCATAGCATGTCAGAGCAGAAAGTCATAGAGCAGAAAGAGCTTACAGTTCCAGTGGCTGGACGATCAATCTGGATCTCCACCACCTCTCCTTCAATGATCTCCGTCTCCTCCCTGCACAACCAAACACACTGTGAAAAGCAATTCATTTCACACACTGAGAGTGCAACTAATATTCTGTCTTCTCACTCACTTTATCCTCACTCCAATGGCCTTTCTAAAAGCCTGGCTGAGTGCCTCCGTCTTGCTCATCTCCAAGGAGAAGATTTCACTGGCGGCCATCGCTGTGAATGGGGTATCAGGGCCAAGAGACTGGGCAATACCTAAATAGATAAATAATGCATTCTCATCAAGTGAATAGAACGAATAAGACATCCACTTAAACACTGAGCCACTTAATGACAAATACATTATCTAAAACAATAGCTGATCTAAAAGCTCAAAATGTGTCATGATGCAACACGTTGTGAGCTTGCAGATCTATTTTCTGGAAGAAAAATAAATAAAATACTAATAATAATAAATGTTTTTTTTGTCAATGACATGCCCAAACATTGGGAAGCAAGGGTTTAAGTGCTTAAAAATACAAAAGGTCAATACCAACCAACCGCGTAATAACATATCTCAAGGGAAAGCCCCAGAAGTGAACCGTACCCATGGCGATGGCAGTCTTTCCTGTGCCAGGTTGGCCAGCGATCAGTATGGCCCTGCCAGCGATGTGTCCGTCTTTGATCATCTCCAGGATGATGCCAGCTGCCCGACGGGAGGCCAACTGGCCAACCATCCCCTGAGACACCTGGAACACGATGTGTGTGTGTTCATCAACTTCACTTTAATGTCAGTCACATCACAATTTTACAGGTGTAAGAGTGGGCGAAATTGTTTATGGTGTAAGTGCATTAGTGCAAGCAACCCACAAATTGGAGTTACTCTTAACACATCGGGTGCCAGCATTTTTTCATAACAACTTACCGTGGGTGCCAGCATTCTCCCCATTGACTGCGCTTTGCTGTTTAAAGTTTCCGCGTGCGTTACAAGCAAATGCACGCAAAAAAAAGCATCGATTCATGTTCTGCCATGAGTCTGGCTACAGCCTGGAACCATAACATTCCCCTCGCGGGTTACAACGGGGGGGGATCGCGCATCGCGCATGACCGGTTTTCCCCACAGGAAACAGATTCGGAGATATAGGCGTTTCAAAGTAGGAAATAGACAGGAAGAGGATGGGGGAAAAAAAATTGTTTCCGGTGAGCGATCTGGCACTTCCTTCGCAGGATTACAATGGGTGCTCCCAGAGCTGCTCTAGCGCCGCCCGCGCGGAGAAAAACGAAAAAAACAAAAAGACTGAAATCACGGTTCAGACCGTGTTCGGCACCGAAGCTTCGGAACCGCCACTATGTAAACACACGGTTCAGACCGTGTTTGGCACCCGATGTGTTAAGAATAAAAAACATGTTCCTCAGTCTCTTGTGCAAATAAAGATAGAACAGCACATCTACTGGTCTTCAAAGGGGACATATGGGTGGTCAACTGTAAACAATGCTTTTATGCACATCCATCGTTGCTAAGAGATTGTAACTGTCGTGAAGCAGGTTAGGTGTACAGGTATGCTTATGGCCATTTGCAGGGATTAACCCATAATTCATCTCTAATTGTTCTGAGTCAAACAGAGATATATTCCAATATATATATTTCTTTTTACATAATTATGAATCGCACTAGTAGTGGACTAATTAAAGAATTTAAGCTACCTGTCTTGGCTCCAAAGCATCATCCAAACCAAGGCCACGAATGTGAGAATGTGCACCTAAACACACAAAAAAATTGCACATGAGTTAACTGCAATTACACAATTTCTGTAGGGAATTAGAAAAAAAAAAACAAAAAAAACAAGAGTCTCCTGCATACGTTTTCCCAATGGATTATGAAAAATAAATAGACTGTGCTTGAATGCTGTAACTAACTGGAGCTGTAGTAGGTACATGTATCAGCATCATTGATTTGTATCCGAGGTAATAGCTAAACATCTGGTATCCTATCGGTCTGGCTGGCACCTGTATTACACTGTATGTGTAGCCTTACCTATTCTTTCAATCCGTGTGATGTCCCGGACCTCCGGAACCTTTGTCGTTGTTGCCATCTACAGTATTGAGGATACAACAAATAAGAGGGGCGTAACCTTGTGTACAGTAAAACCACCTGTGTTCATTCATCAATTCGTGGTTCATTCATCAATATCGTAGATCAGGGGTCTTCAACAGGGGGTCCGGGACCCCTAGGGGGTCCTCAGAGTTACTACAGGGGGTCCGCCACATCTTTGTGTGATTTTTACATTAACCACTTCAACCAAGCATCCCTATTCTGAGGAGAACTTTAAAAATAGCAGATCTACATGCACAAAACGCCGCGAGGCGTTGTGCGCTTGTAGATCTGCTATTTTTGGCAAAGTGGTTTGGTATAGGGTGAAAAAATAGCAGATTAAGTACAGAGTTTAAGGTCAGGTTTACTAAATATTGTTTAAGTACATGGTTAAATGTCTGGAAATACACATTAACATGAATCCAACATGATAACAAGTCAACAAGTCTATGAAGCTGCCTATGAAATCTATGAAAAAATACATATTTTATACAATATATAATGGGGGTCCCTGCTTTATCTCGCTCTCAGCCAAGGGGTCCTTGGCCTGAAAACGTTGAAGACCCCTGTCGTAGATACATCCAACATGTAAGTCTAGCCAGCGGTAGACGCGTTTGTGATGGTTGTCATAGTGATAACCATAACGATACGCGTGCCACAACAGTCAGTGGCAGAGAGACACATGGGACGCGTGTAGCATTAGCCAGTTAGCTCAGGTGAGATCATTCTTTTAGTCTAGACTAATGGTCTATGGCCAATACCCAATAATAAGCCAAAGTGATGTATCTAACGTGAACTATACGTCTTGTACGATACAAGTCTACACGAGAATGACAAAACCGGCAAATGCTAGCGCTAGCCCCACCAACCACCATCCACGTTAGCAAGCTAACGTTAGCGCCATCCAAAGCTTTTGTAGTCTGTAAGGAGTGTTGAAATGCGACAGAGGTATTGGAGGGGGGGAAAAGATGCATTTACTCGGGGTTGTCTCCCAAATACAGTCATTGAAGAACGATATTCAGCATAATGTAACACATCTGGACGTGAACTCACCTGCGCAGACATGATGGTGATAAGAATGCGAGGACTGGACTGGAGCAGCGCCTGCTTTCAGTGGGTGCTCACCCTAAATGTGTCCGTAGAGAAAGTGTGGTTTCACAAAAACGGCCCACGCTCTGCTGCTATCTATGACTATGTGAGTGAATCCATAGATCGCACTGGATGGATGTGTGTATTAAACATAGAGTTAATAATATGGTAAATAAACTTGTAACCTCGCGTGACCAGGCTTTCCACCGCGGAGGAAAAGTAAGCTTGTACAGGTATATTGGCTATTTTCAAATAGGCCTATCCGATGGATGTTAAAACTTAAAGTGATTTAAACAGATTTCTTTTGCTGGGGACCCCCTGGAACCTGCCCAGGGGCCCCTGGGGGTCCCCGTAACCCACTTTGAGAACCACTGGGTTAGATTGTGGTGGATGTTATGAACTGAACTTACTGAAGCCTGCCAGTGCAGCAGCCTGTCAATGGCCTCTGTTCAGTTGCATATATTGGCTGCTAATTATGTTTAGCATGTGGGTTATTATATTCAGCACATAGTAAGCTACTGGCGCTATTAATACTTTATCATTCATGTGTATGCTTTAGGGAAGCTACAAAGAAAGGTTTGTTTGAAAACAAAGTTAATAGGCTGTAATATGAACCTTGGGGTAAGTGTACACATTTCACTACTCCTAGTTAAATTCAACCAGCAGATGGTGTGCATGCGACAGCTGAGCTGAGAGATCACCAACACTTTCCTTTTGGTCACATCTTTGAGAGGCTCTCCTGTACCGCTTGACAAAATAATAATAACTTTATTTGTATAGCACCTTTCATACATAAAATGCAGCCCAACATGCGTCACAAAAGGATAACAAATAGTAGATTCCAAGAAAAAAAATGTTTTAGATTGGCAAACATACTAAACAGTAGGCTAGCTATATAATATAAGTAGGGTAAAATAATACAAATTAATCAAATTAAATTATAATAATACAAAAATAGCATAAGACGTGAACATAAGATGAATTTAATTAAATGCCACATTGAAAAAAAGTTCCAGTGGTAGTGTATTCCACAGGGCCATAGAACCAGAAGGCATTATTCTGCTGCCATTATTGTAATGGCAGCCTCCTGCCATTATTAACAGGAGGCTGAACATGGCTACTTATTCTCCAGCTACTTTACTTATTATTATATGATTATGTTTTTGCAATGATTTTATTTTGCCTGTAGGTACCACTGTTTAGTCAAAATGAAATATTTACCATATATTAGATATAATATATCTATTATATTTGATATAATAGACAGACAGACAGACTGACAGTTCAGGTACCTACAACCGTCCCAAGCTTATAGTGGAGGTGTTAAGGCCCAAAAATATGCCGTTTACTTCAAGTCATGATGCAAAGGTCCCCTTTGGTATGGAAGTACCTTAGTGCCATAGGAAAACATTTATCCAAAGAGACAAGTTAGATCACCCTTCATTTCTGAAATATACATGTTTTTTTAAATGGCCGCCACCATTTAAAGCAATACAGCAGAACCAATATATTTCCTTCTGTTAAAAGCTATAATAATAATATTGGTGTCAAATTGTACATTTTTGGGGTCAAGTAATCGAATTCAATAGGTTTCAAGGCAAAAAACCCAACCATTTTCTCATTGCTATGAAAACAGGGGTAAAATATGCAATTGAAAAATTGGTTTTAACAGGGTAAATCCCCCCCCCCCCCCCTCTAAAACTTTAATTTAGTTTTCCTTTTCCATGGAAGTACCTTAGGGCAATAGGAAAGACATTATCCAAAGACATAGACAAGATGTCTTTTATAAAATATGTCCGCCATTTACAGCAATACAGCATAGCCCATATCTTTGCTTCTGTTAGAGCTATAATGATAATATTGGTGTCAAAGTGTACATTTCTGGGGTCAAGGAATCCAATTACATAGGTTCCAAGACTAAAAGACCTAATAGTTTTCTCATTACCCTCACAATGGGGGTAAAATATGCACATTTTCATTAACAATTTTTAAGAGGTAGAACCTCTCATGTACTGTACATGCCATGTACTCTATGTGTGTCTGTCTGACTGTATGTGTATCTGTCTGACTGCTATCACCTGAGAGTTATACCTGTTGCTGCCACAAAACATTAAATATAATATTGGTCTACTTGTCCCCCAGATTTTGATTGTCTGTTGTAAACATTAAAATAACAAATTATATTGGAAACCTTCAAATACCATGGAGTTATCTGGATGATGTGTGGAACAAAACTCGATTTTGTTCCACACATCATCACACCAGTACCCAAACGATTTTCCAAAAGAGGTTGTAGGAGGCTCTCCACCATCTCTGAACTCAGGGTCATCTCAGTCACACCTCCCCTAGGCATCTTGTACAACTTGTACAACCTGTATTACTTGTACTACTGGTGCAACTTTAAATCTCACTTCCTGTGAGGTCACTGGACTCCCCGAACCTGTCAAGGCCTCAACAGTATCTCAATAGCATCTGGCAAGTGGCAAATGCGGCTGTTTGTATGTCTGTTTGTCTGGGTCTTCAAAAAGTTAAGTTTCGGTTTCACCTTCCGGGTGTTGCCACATCCATGAAAAACAAGCGGACCATCATGGGCTTTAGTGTTGCCAAATCATGTGCGAGAAACAAGCACCTGTGTTGCAATGAACGTCTACACGCTCTACTGTCTCTGTCTCCGATGTGCGGGCCAGGCTACTATACGGGAGGGCCACATAGCAGCCCGAACCTCTAGTAGTGTACAACTGGAGGAGGAAAACAGAGGGTGTTTGTGTCCAAACTGGATCAGAGCTGGAGGCTGATGACTAAGTGGAATAATAAGTGCAGAGAATGTGCGATGGAGTTGGAGGAGAGGCAATAAAAAGGAAGGGCAACTTCTTAGGCTCAATGTAATTATTTTATTGATAACTGTACAAGTATGATTAACATAAGGCGATGTAGATAATAGCCTACAACAAAACATTGCAATGATTAAATGCAATCAACATCATTTTTTGGGGGGGAGGGAGAATTAAATACATCTTTCTAGATTTCAAGTTTTACATCATGATTAAATTATTTGTGAAAATGTGATCATTATGAAAAGCATTCTGCACATTCACCAGATAGTCAGCATATAGTTTATATAATCTCATCTCTTTCTTTGTAAGAAACTATTGTCATGTTTGCTCTGAGGCCAATCAATATAGAAAACTATATAGTAGCCTACACTTGAATCACCAATGTACACTGATTGTTTAGTCATGGGACAATAAAGTTGATTCTTGAGACGCATTATGTTTTCACAGCTGGCCGATGGTGATGGCTGACTCATACCAAACCCAGAAGCCTGCGTAGACTGGCTCACTGAAGGACGCATTGAAACGGTGAATGAGGGTCATGGTGTCTCCCACGGCATAAAACGACAGGGTTCCTCCAGAGTGATCAAGGAACACCCCTATGCGGGAGGAGTAGGCCGCGTTGACCTCCACTTGGTCCTTGCTATGGCGGGCCGAGTAGCTGGAGTCGGAGCAGAAGAGGCTCCAGGACTTGCGGTTGTAGCCGATGCGGCAGCTGTCGCCATATCCTGCCCGCTTGATGCCCTTGTAAGTGACGCCGATGGCAGCGCCCTCTCCACTCCAGTCCACCTCCCAGTAATAGGCCCCACCAGAGAGCTGCTCCATGCATAGGACCTGGGGCAAGCAGTCGAATCTGGAGGAGCTCTCGTCGTAAGCCTGCGGGTCCCTCTTCAGTTTAGCTCTCCTGTTCCCCCGAGACAAGGAGAGCTGTCTATAGGCTGTGTTTGGGTCAAGTGTGAGTTGACAAGCATCTGAGAAGAGACAGAAGATATGTTGTTAGCAACGCAGGCCTATGCCTTCTGGCTTCAGATATTGCAACACGCTGCATTCATCTCAGTTGGATGGGTTAGCCTAACGGGTGTCAGACAAACCATATTGGCTCATGGCTCATAGCTCTGGGCATTAGGCATATTGCCTAGTTTATACTGTGTGTGCCAAGTTGTGGCACATGGATCATGGCTTAGTATCTAGTACAGAGTTATGAGCCATGAGTCATGGCATGTCTGACACAGTATAAATTAGGCTTTTGAAGTACACAGCAACATATAACACTGAGGATTTTACTGTGTCGATGAGTCAAAGGCTGCATGAACCGAAGCTTAGTAAAAGTAGTTATTGCACAGCAGTTGAAGTACCCGGCCTATACCACCAGTCAGTGCATCCCCAACTATAAGGCTGTAAGCATTAACTGTTAGTTATTAGTTTGAACTGTTAGATTTGTTCACAGAAACAAGTGTGAGACCCTCTGTCTGTGCTCTTATAGTCAGAAATATCCCAGGTGTGAGAAGTCACCTGGCGCTGCTGTGGACCTCCACCTCAGCAGGTCACAGCTGGTGGGACACCCGATGGCTGCGACCAGATCTGTCCGGCCTATTATCTGGAATGCCAGAGGGATCATAATAACTGCTTGTGACTTTTAGCACAAACAGTCCATCAACATGGTGTATATTAAACTGTGGGTTGTGATGAAATATAGGCTGGGAGACTGCTTCTGGCCGTGTTCTGACAAATTGCAGGCCTGGCAAGCCTACAATATTATTATTAATATTATTATTAATAATAATAATATTCATATTCTTGTTGTCGTTAATGAATTACAGGATGAGGAAAGTTGTAAAAGGTGAGTGTTGCCAAATGAAAGAAAGCATAGCTGCAGGCTAAATCTCTGCCTTTCAACTGCTGCACACTTGCACCTTATTGTGAACGTCATGAATGTGACTTAACAGAGGCTTTCAGAGATTTGAACAGAGTGAAGAGGTCAATAGTAGAAGGATGGAAGTGTCCCGAAGCACTGTTGTAATGTAAAGGGTGGTGCAGCAAAAGCTGTAACTGCAATTACTACCCACTTCTGCCAGGGCGAGGTTGCTCACACTTGAAAACATTCTGAGTAGTATAAGAAATCTGATTACAAGATCAATCACATGATCGGACAAAGATTCCCATCAGCTATGTGATTGGACTGGTTCATTTGAATGTTAAAGGGAAGTGCACTATAATAATTTGTTTGGCTGTGAGAATTTAAAAACTTACATCTCAGGAAGTCATCCCTGTGCTGGGGCTCTTGGGTCGGTGGAGACTTGTACATGACAGCCTGAGCCTCTTCAGCTCTTTCCCCTAAAGTAACAACAATGAAATTAGAGTTACAATGGGCATTTTTAACATTGTGATTGTATATGTTTGATCATTCTATATGTTTGCATACACAGAAAAATAATTACAATAAACTTTAACCATAAAACAAAAGGAAAACATCAGGCAACCCTCGCCTAAAACCAGAATCCAATGAACCAAGACTCTGCAAGGTCACCAAGTGATACTTCACTGAGCAGTAGTGCATGGGAGGGTTGACTTTGTTTTGATCACTAGAACATTTACTTGTGCTACTACTCTAAACAAGCTTACATGGATACAAAATGTATCCATGCTATTTGAAAATCACTATAGCTACTGTAACTGTAACAATACCAGCACTGTTTAGGTCTCCTTTTTATACCATCTCATGATGAACACGTTGCTTAAATTACAGAGATAGAGCTATGGCACTTTTTCCTTCATAGGAAAAAGCTTCTTTGTGTTATTGTTGGCTGATTAAACCCGTCCTTACATTCTGGAATAACTTGCGAGAAGTCTCACTCATCTACTGTATGGTTTGTTTTAAGCTTATGGTCATGTGACATCTCTTGCAGTCACATTATCAGTCAATGTAAACATCTACTACTTGAGCTACTAAGTGACCTACCCTGTAACAAATTATGCTGCTCGGGCCACTTCCCTAGTCAAACAGAACTACACAAGGTCTTAGTTTGTGACATGCTGAGTAAAAGGATTCAGATGTTCTGATTGTGAAAGTCAAACTACCATCAGCTACCAAATCACTAAAGCAATTTCAGAATATATGTATATGTATATAGTACAGGCGCTGTACACATTCTGACACGGTTTACAGTTAGGTGCTGCACCACTTTAGTCTCTTATTTATTTATATATATATAAAAAACAATAGTAATACAAATAAAGCAGAGATTCTTTCTCACCTTTGCCTTTAACTGTTCGTCTCTTTTTGCCCTCCTCCAACTGACAGAATGGCATTTTGTTCACTGCAATGAGGCAATTCAATAACAGAGTTAACACAACAACCATTATCTGATGCAAGGTATACATTTCAGATGAGGCCAGAATGTTTATTCTTACATTATTCAGTTCAGTAACAACCCCCCTTTGGTCCCATGCTGTTGCTCACCTGTCTTGGCGACCTTGATCAGTTCTTCATTGCCAAAGTCGTGGAGTTGTTGTTTTATCTCGGAGACAGCCTTGCTGACCGGCCCAAAAGTGAAGTACGGGTTGACACTGACTGTAGGCAACTCCTCAGCCTCCGTCTGGGCTATCAACATGTGATAGCTCTGCAGCAGAGGGAAAAAATAGTTTTAATAGTTTTATTTCTAATTTAACGCATTCATGAAACATATGATTTTACAAATGCCTCCTAAACGAGTAGTTCTCAAACTTTTTTGTAATTCAAAATTATAAAAAAATGTGCAAACACTTTCAAGATTTGCAAGCATGTTAAAAAAAAGGTTTGCATTGGCTAGCAGATGTACAAGCTCGCAGCATGGCACTAAGTGACACGCTGTGAGCTTGTATGTGCTATTTCTTAATAGCCAACGCAAAGCAATCTAAAATACACAGATGCTTTCCCGGTTTATTGGGTAAATGAGTAATAGCAAAAGTTCAAAGGACAGTTGTGAGTCATTGTTATGGCCACTTCTGTAATGTAATTTATTGTTGGGAAAATGTGTGACCTGACAGTGACCGTGTAATGACACATCATCACACGATATAATGATATTATGCAAGGCCAGTGCATTGGCCAAGGGCTGTCTAGTCACCTGGATAAAGTGGATGTGATCCTCAGTGCGAGACAGACTCGTGATCTCACTGTCTCTCCTCTTCAGGTCGTCAATCTCATGTCTCAGCCGCTCCAAGTGGCCCTCTGCGTTGCTGAGTGCTGCTCTCTTATTGGAGGAGATCAGCTTGGTCATCTCCTGCTGCATCCTCTCTATGGATCGCAGCATTTCCCCAAAGAGCTTCTCACACTCGTGCATGGCCCTCTGGGCTGAGCTCTGCACAGGAAATGAAAGACGTCATACACATAACTCTTTTGGATGCCATATTGTTTCTTTTTCCTATCCTACCCTCTGTCAAATGCCATCGTTGTTATTTGAAGGAATATTGTCTATATCTGTCCATTGTTTTGCAGTGACACAAACCTTAAGTGAGTCCACAGCTTGTTTCAACTCTTCCATCTGTTTGAGACGATCATGAATCTTCTCCTGGATCTCAGCCTGAGTAGCGCCAAGCCGTTGCTATAGGATGGAATCAACACATGTTATAGGACGTAAAAAGTGAATATCAAGAGATGTTTGTTGTTTGTTATTTAAACCTTCGCAATTCAACATAGCCAGTCTCCAATACGTCAAGTTGTGTATGATAAGCGGGAGCAACCTCATTCATATGGGTGGGTCTGACTAAGTCCTAAAGGCTTTGTTTTAGGGGCTTGGCACATTAAAAAACACTTCATCTTCAAAGCATAACCTGGTGCTACATTTTTAAGTAAAACAAAAACTGTCCTTTTTTATACAAAATACAGTACAAAATGTATATATATATTGCATATAACAGTGGAACAGTGAATGTTAAACAACGAATGCCTGTTACTTTGCAGGTCATAATAATAAAAAACACACAAAATTAATTTTCTTCATAATCTACAGATATAAAGAGCTGAGCAGTTGGCTCTTACCTGTTCGTCTGCCCTCTCCTGCTCAGCAGACACCATGTCGTGGCCTTTGTGTTCTTTCACTGTGCACAGCACGCAGATGCACATCTGGTCAGTCCGACAGAAGAGCTCCAGACCCTTCTGATGCTGGGGACATATCTGCCTGTCCAGGTGGCCAATTTCATCCACCAGCTTATGCCTTTTGAAAGTGGCCGACTCATAATGGGGCTTTAAGTGCCTCTCGCAGTAGGACGCCAGGCACATCAGGCAGGACTTGATAGCCTTGTGCTTCTTGCCAATGCAGATGTCACAGCCCACATCCTGGGCACCTGCATAGTTGTAGTCCGGGGATGGAGGGGGTGGCGGGAAGGACTCGGAGGCGCGCATGGTGGTCATGGTGTTGGAATGTCGGGACCCTCCTCCCAGACGGCGTGGAGTGGGCCTCTTGTTGTAGGCGACCCGACACTGCGGGCAGAGGTAAGAGCTTGTGTGGTCAGCGTGATCCCAGTATGTCTTCAGACAGACAGAGCAGAAGATGTGACCACATGGAATGGACACCGGGTCTCTGAGTTCCTCCTTACACAGGTGGCAGCAGTCGTCGGATGACATGGGAGCAATGTGGGGCTGCTGCTTCTAAGGCGCTGAAGAGCCAATCAAACTACTGTACTGTAACTGCCCTCCTCTGAGCTGAGTGCCCGTGGTTATCAGCACAGGAGCAAAGTGACTCCACAGGTAGTACTAGCGCGTGTTATATAGAGTAAACAGAGAGGGAGGATAAACTGGTTAAGCCGAAACTTGTAAAAGGAGGGCGGGGCAGGTGAGGACAGTTTGAATGCAGCCATCAAACTTTAAAAGAATGAATGACATGTTTGATCATGGGATGTAATCTCTGACACTTACAAGTTGAGGACAAAAGTACAAATTCATCACAGTTAACGTATTTTACCTGTGGCCGTAACACAAGCACACAGCCTACACCACTTTTGGTCAAACATTGTACAGATGCTTGTAAAATATGAAACCTATTTTTTATATTCATTACAATAATAATACAGATATTCAAAATTCAATGAATCAATTTGGTAAATCAATTGAATAAGAATAAGAACAATGCACAGTATGGTGCACAGGTGAAGGGTGTGTCACATTTTATTGATACAAAAAACAAACAAACTCAAAGACACAAGTGTAGCGTATTGAGTGGAGATATCATGGTTTAATGGCTGTTGAGAACATTTCAATAGATACTGCACCCACTCTGCTCATGGCGTAAGCTGTTATTTTGGGCTGTATATGGTGTTTAAGTGTGAGCATCAGATTATGCCTTTCAACAATAAAGTGTATTCTTTGTGCTTCATGAGGTACAGGAATCTGGTTTTAACAATTGCAAAATGTCAGCAGTGCACACCTTCCAATGGAACAGTGAGCAGTTAATTATCAACTCTACTTTACATCCCATTTTATTGCCACTTATTTCCTGTTCCTGATCTTGCTGTAATTTGATTTGTCAATTGGAGTTTCTTTGAGATAAAACTGAGATTAGCTAAGTTTTATATAATTTCTGATGTAATTTCTCTGCAGAATAAATACGAGTATAATGTGCGTCATTAAAGTAAAAGGAGGGGGGGGGGGAGTGGAATGATGCAACTTTCAAACTGAAGGCTTTCCTTACTTAGCATTTTTCATCTTAGACTGAAGGCTCCTCCCTACCAAGATGGAGTTTCAGGGTTGCTTAAATGAAGAATGGAATGTGACCACACTAGATAGCCCAGATAACAGGAGAGCCAAGAAAGCATGCTTAAAAGATTCCATTGTGTTAGAGCCAGCACTGGCCAAACATAGTGCCAGCCTTTAGGATCTGCTGTCTGTCAATGACAGTATCTGTAGCTGGCATGCAATCCTAGGGTCTCATTTGAGAGTGCTGTGGTTTCTTTGTGCAGACAGGTACATTACTGTACAAGTCTTGAAATCTGAAGAAGACATGGTGTTGTTGTGAACATCTATACTGAAGAAGAAAACAAACAAGAAACAACAAATGTGTTTGTTTCAGCCATTACAAAGATTTAGCAAAACATTTGATCAGCTATGATATTTTGGACCCTGGATACATTTTAAAAAATAAATAAATATATAATTCATATAATATAATATATAATATAATATATAAATATTCAAAATATATTGGACACTGTGGGAGAAATTATGATTTAAGAGGACAAAATGTTATCAGCCATCAACCATGGAATGAGTATTGTTGTGAATTTAGTAGACCTTCAAAGTGGTCCTAAGAGTTTATCTAGGGTGGTGAGTGATAATTCAGTCGAGTGGCGAGCTCAGAGAACAAGTTGACACACCAGGCAGTATCACATGATAAGTTCTGAAGTTGACTAATTATATACAGAGAATATATTGTATTTTTCACATTTCACATTATGTGACCAGAAGATATGAGTTGTTACAGATATAGAAAGGAACAGAGAGGAATGGAGTATGATATGAATAAGTACACAATAAAACACAAAGTAGATTAGTTGTCCTTCAACAGTTGCGTCTTGTATCATTGGGCATACTACAGTATCCGATAAAGCAGTGACCATGTCATCTACTATCTATTATGCTTACGTAGCTGAGAGTGAATCAGTACAAACGGATAAAAGTTAAGCACGTCAAGCCTAAAATATATCATAAGAGGTATAGTGTTAAATATAATTATGGGAAAACTATGAATTTAAGTGGTATTGATGAACATAACATTCAAATGACCTAATATTATGGTTAACCATTCGCTGAGGTTGGTGATATTGGAGATTTGCCATAGATGTGGCTTATGTTATGACTTTTGTCTGTTTAAAATCTAGAAAAAGTAAAACTCTGTAAAATCTGATAAGAGCTCTGTGATGCAAGACATTAGAAGATATTATTGTATTCCCAGAAAACATTATTTGAGCCAGAAATGGTGAAAATAGGTACAGTAACTGAGAGAAGTCACTTCCAAAATACATGCACTGTGTAGGCTACCATGTGTTGGTCTTTTTATGGGCCTCAAAATTGTGGGTCAGGTCAGGTCAGGTGCTGTCAATGAATCAAGACAGTTTCCCTATACTCATGGGAATATACCCTTACAGTACATAATCTTTATTGAAATAAATCTTAGGCTTGTATGAAATGTCTTCTAAATGTGACCTTTAAATGTATATTTAGCCAACAGGGGAAAACACTGGTGATGACTTCCAGGCAGCCATGGGCATGCATGGCACCCCATAACTACTATGATCCAACTCTGTATGGCATCCTGCACACTGCGCCCAGCCACCGTGGGTCACCTATCCCTCGCTTCCCTACACAACAACCTGGCCACTGCTACTTAGACTGTTCTCTCCCCTGGCTCCATTCCCAAGGTGTGGAAAAACCTCCCTCCTTTGATCAGGACTGCAGAGTCACTCCTCATCTTCTGCCACAGTCTAAATAAAACCTCTGGTGAACCCTAACCACCATACCTGCCCTGACCTGCACTTACATTACGTAGTGTCTTTGCGTCTGCACCTGCTTTTGTCATCTAATTTATACTGGGTTGCGAGATGTTGTCGCTTGCCATAAATAACAGATTTTCAAGGAATGACGTGTTACTGTAGCTTGAACATGGGCTATTTACGACAAGCAACACTGTCGTACAAAGAAACATAAATTAGGCTCTAAAAGTCTAGATAAGAATACTGTTCACTGGATCTCATGAGTTACTGTTGATGCATATTTCTAACGCCATGGCAACTTGCCCTGTTGCCCTACGGTGACCTTGTGAGCCCATCCTCATCGATGGAGATGCAGTGGAAAGGCTTATCAAATTCAAGTTCCTCTGAGTAGGCTACACATCGAGGAGGATCTCAAATGGGACAGACACACCACGCACGTGAGGAAAAAGGCTCAGCAGCGACTGCACTGGTTTCACCGCCTGAAGAAGTGCGGAGTAGGACCTCGCATCCTCAGGCTGTACTACAACAGCTACGTTCCTCATGGAACTATCTGTGGATTATACCAGTGACAGCTACCTTATGTGGACTATGCGGTCGACACACGCTGACACTCTGCACCTTAATCCCATGTACAACGCGCTGACTTTTATTGATCTCTCTCTCTCTTCCCCTTGCCCCCTCCCCCTTCTTCATCTCTCCTTTCTCTTTTATGGAAATGATAAAAACAATGGAGCTTGCACAAAAAAACGAACTTGTAAACCTGTGATGTCACAATGAAGTTGATTCTAAGCCACTCTGGATAAGAGCACCTGCAACAGTAAATGCACCAAATCGTGTAAATTCAAATTGTGAAATGTGTTTCTATAAAATCAAGAAACAAACATTACATTCTATGCAGTAAAAAAAATGTTTTTGTATTGTATGTTTTCCCCGCCTTTTAATGTTGAAATTAGCCATAGTGAAATACCTCACTATCTAACCCCACATGACACTCCTCCTCTATATCCAAGACTGATGAAAGATGGCGTACTGAGGTCATTTGATTGTTTATTGTAGAGAGGTTTTTAAATGCTGGTAAAATATGCTGTCAGATTTCAGCTGGACAAATAGCAAGCTCTGTATATTTTCATAGGGTTAGCACAGCATCTTTGCTCATAAATGTGATAGTTAAAACAAACAAAATTCCCTTGAACAGTTGTATCTGTCGTGTCTACAACTGTCAACTGTTATCGTTTCAGTCTTCCTGGCATATTTTGTCTCAATGGATATTGCTATCTGTAACAAATGCAAAGAACTTCACCGAAAGCATATAATGCTAATTGCCTATCAGCAATTCTAAAAGTTTTGGTATCGGTCAGACAAATATAATATTTGTATTGATTTGTCCTTATAGCCACTTTGTTCGCAGTCTTCATGAAGACTGATTCTTGGTTATGTCCTGGTCTCATCTGGGGTGGTCTTGACAACATTCATGCTTTGTTCATTCACATCTGGCTTTTGTCATAATCAGTACTCCTCGTATTCACCATGTCCATCTATCAGCATCAGTAACAAAGGTAGCCATTGTTCTACCACAAATCGTGTCGATAGCTTGTCGTCATGATGTGATTATCAGTCAGTGTGCTGGGGCCTTGACTTCTATAATTAATTGTCCATTTGAATTTCTTTCACTTTCTCCCTGTAGCTGCTCAACACGTGCCACACTACAACTCAGAAGGCTGACCTTTCATCTTTGACTTGACCGTTTCTATTTTATGCTTGATCAAAGAACATTGATAGCCTGATACTAGAAGCATATTGCAAGTGAAGGATATCGTTATCCCAATCTCAATAAAGAATAATTAAATTGGGTTTAATACTTTATTGATTCACCTTCCCTGTAAAATAAATATAAAGATATAGCTACAAAGCAGCGATTCGGGTGTTCAAACCAACACAGACTGTTAGGAATCGAAAGCTGCGAGGTGACCAGACATTTGACTGTTTCTAACACCTTTATTAAAGACAACTATTTTTAACTAGTGGTGCAAATAAACGTATTCACATGGTTCAAGAGTATTATGAAACGTATCCTAAAAGCTTTGTAATTATTGGACAAACTATTTTAAATGCATTGTCTGATTTGTGTCAGAATGCCAGCACTGATTTGTGTTAAACCAAGTCCATATTTAGCATTTGTAGCACTCCACTAGTGGTCAATTTCATTCAAACCTTCAGGGTATATTTCAGGTATGTAGTCATATCCTTCATGTTTTGTGATGATTGGCCCAGCGATTGTTGACTTTGGTCTATTTACGTGCTGAGGCACGCCCTTTGAAGTTCATTGGTAAATATCTTAAAATAAATAAGATATCAACAAGATGTAGCTATGTCAGTATGTCAGTTATGTCATTTGATAAGCTTGGTCCAATAATGTTCCATATAAAATGTGTTAGCAATCAGACTTAGAAGAAGGGGATGTCAAAATACTTTCTGAATAGAGGGAAATGTTGTCAGATGAACTAAGTAGTTCTTAGTAGAAGTACGTTTTGATGAAAATGTGTAGAGTGAGGATAGAGAAAAATTCAAAATTAAACATTTTGACCTTTAATTATAGTGCCCCCATCAGGCCTATTTGGGGTCAAATGTGTTGTTAATGCATACAACTTCCAATCATTGGTGGAAGTGTCATATCTCCTGGGAATTTGCAAAACCTCAACGGAAAAATCTGCACAATAACAATAGGGTTTGATCCCTTTGGGCTTGAACACCTAATATTAATACATTAAAATTGCTATGTGTTGCTTTTTGTGTCATTGGTTGGAAACCAGCTGCTTCTCACACAAAATCAATGCCATTGTGTTGAAAGTCCCTGTGCAGCCAATTTTCTCTTCTCCGAATAACAGGTAGTTAATCTGTAAGCACAGAGAGCTCCATTTATCCAGCAGACTTTATCTCTCAAAAAACAGGAAGGAAAGCAAAACTGGCTTATCAGAAACCTGACCAAATATGGAGAGAGGCGAAACTGAGTGTGAAATGATGTAAGACGTGCATTGAAGGTGGAGCTATATGTACTTCACTCACACTTAAATTTGCATCTTTTATCCTCTACAAAACTAGAATTTCCGATTATTTTTACATGGGGAAATATTTTACGCGTTGACACTTTAATAAAACGTTTTGTTTTTTTGCCAATTAATCTTATTCAGTTTTTGCTATTTTTTACTGCAATAGACACTATCAGGATGCAAGGTGTGGGCCAAGACCTAATTGAAATGCTAATGAGAAACTCAGCAGAAACTCTTGATCCACAGTGGAAAAAGAGCTCTTATGATTTAACAACATAAATACCAGGGTAGTGAATACAGTATGTGTCATCTACAAGTTCTGTCCCCATTCTGACTGAGTCATAAAGAAACAAGGAGGACGTTTTGGGTTTTAAAAATGCAATTTTACCTGTAGTACAAAAATATTTAAAACATCTATTACCTCACTAGACCTTGCTCACCTGGCTGGAATGTTGTGTGACTTTCTTGGCCTACACAGTGAATATTTTCACTCTGTTTCACTCAAGCTCATATCTTCATACCTGTTACAAATACACCTGTTAAAACCGACCTGACTGGTTGGACTGGCTACAGTGTAAATATACCACTAGCTCAAGGGTTGTGCTTAAATTGTTCTTTGGCAAAACGCCTGGAGCTATCTGAAACTCTGATATGATTACACATTTTGGTAAAAAAAAAAAAGAAAAAAAAAAAAAAGAAGATGCTGAATACACTAATATGGATGGGTTTCCTGTTTGTTTATCAGAATGGCTGTGGCCCTTAACCATGCTTCACCTACATTTATGCTTGTTGAAGTGTATTCAATGAAATAACTATAGCACAGTTGTGTTATTTAGTGACAAAAACTGTATGGAACTAGGGGCCACTAAAGTGGCTCACCTGGTAAGAGTGCATACCACATAAATAAGGCTATAATTAATAGTCCTTCCCGCAGCTATCCCAGGTCCCCACTCAAGACTCTTTGCTACATGTCACCCCTCTTTCTCCCACCTTTCTTGTATCTCTAGTCACTGTCATACAAAATAAAGCAGAAATGCTGAAACAAAATTATAATCATCTGTACAAAAGGAAAAAAATAATTTTGTATGGAACTAAACAATTACAAACATGGTTTCATTAAAGGAAAATTAAACAACTCAAATTGAGACTGGATTCGTCTGTGGTGTAGATTATCTTCATACTACAATAACAAGATGAAAAGAATTGTCCGGCACAATATCTGTGTATTTTACTGTTCATTCATTCACCCTCTCAGCCTATCCCCCTTTTCTGAACAGCCCGCCCTCTCTTTCCCCGCCTTCTCTCTCTCTCTCTCTCTCTCTCTCTCTCTCTCTCTCTCTAGTATCCTGTAGCCTTCGCTCAACCTGCTTATCTGAACTGGGCTGGGCTCGATACACTCACAGCACAGGGGGGAGGGCCTAGTCTGCTTTCAATCAATAACCTCTGGAATTCAGAAATACAAGTAGGTCCTGTCTCTGGCAGCCTGTACCACAATCTTGAGGGCGGGCTCCAAGGCGCACTAGGTAGTATCTCTGTCTACCTCAGGCATTCTCTCTGTTATTGCTGGCCTGCTTGTGTTTTGTTTTTGTTTAGTGATGGCTGATCCGGTATCTCCAGACTACTTCAACTGCTCATTATGTGTGAGCCTTCTGAGGGACCCTGTGGCTATCCCCTGTGGCCATAGTTTCTGTATGGACTGCATCAGTGGCTACTGGAATGAGGCTGACTACACAGGAATCTACATTTGCCCTCAGTGTAAGATCACATTCACCCAGAGGCCTGTGTTACGGCCTAACGCCACACTGACCATGGTGGCAGAGAAGATCAAGAAAAGTGGACTGAACCTCAACGTGAACTCTACCCCAGGGAACAGCTATGCTGGGCCATCTGACGTGCCTTGTGACTACTGCATTGGGAAGAAACTCAAGGCAGTGAAGTCCTGTCTGGGATGCCTGGCATCCTACTGTGAGAAACACCTGAAGCCCCACTATGAATCTGCCGTTTTCAAGAGGCACAAGCTGGTGGATGAGCTAGGGAACCTGGACAGGAAGATCTGCCCCCAGCACCAGAAGTCTCTGGAGCTGTTCTGTCGAACAGACCAGATGTGTATCTGTGCTATCTGCACAGTCAGCGAACACAGGGGCCACGACATCGTCTCAGCTGAGGCAGAGAGGAGTGAGAAACAGGTAAGGAATGTTTAACCTCCCTCTATTAAGTCACTACAGTAGCTGTTAAAGTGGAGCCAAAATACTCTACATCACTGTCATACTGTAGGTGCCTATGGAAATATCAAAGTAATCACCTCGATCAACTGCCTCTGTACACTGTAATTTCACAGTATTCAATGTACTTAAGGGAGATAACAGTTATATAAAGATATATTACAGTTATGATATATGAGACCACACAGCTTGGCACGTAACAATGCTCACTCAGAGGAGTGCTCTGCTGTCGCAAAGTAGATTCAAAGTTATCCACCAAGACACACCTTGAAAAGCTGCACATCCTTGCACACCCACAAGGATCATCGGTGAAGTCATTTGAGTTAAAGCGGACGTGTTAGTATTCCCATCAGCCCCCCCCCCCACTATCTCTTGTGTCTGTACTTTGACCTAGTTCAGCTGTGCTATCAGCTAGCCTGGCAGGCATTCACCGCCAAAACAAATGCAACTCTTCAATTGGCTGGTTTAGGACTGGAGGAGTCAGTTATTGTCAGTTTTTCCACACTCCTTTAAAAGCGTATTTGTGAGCCAGCTGTATGTTGCACAGCGCAGAAGAGAAACAAGAATTCCCCCTCTCACCCACACCGCCCCCTACACTGAAACCCACCTGTGGGAGTGGGTCAGTGGCGATACTGGAATGCCAGGACAAGAAGTCAAGGCCTTCAACACCTCCTGCCAGCGAACCAATCACAAAGCCAGATTGTAACCATGACTACACATATTCAAACAACTCCTTAATCACGTGACATGTAAATCAGTGTGGACAAGCAGATAAGTAGGGCAATAGCAATACCTAATATAAATCTGAATCTTTCTCAGCACTTAGAATTTATATGTGTGGGATGGGTTTATGACATCCCGGGATGTGAAAGAAGACATAATATTGTTGTGGGATGAAGTAATGACTCAAGTTCTTGAGGAGGGTATATCTTTTTCTTAACTAAATGGGGAGTCTGGTTTGTTTCATCCCCAGATTTACAACCTGCAGTCTCCCACATCTCACTCCTCTCTCTCTCTCTGTCTCCGTCTCTGTCTCTCTCTCTCTCTCTCTCTCTCTCTCTCTCTCTCTCTCTCTCTCTCTCTCTCTCTCTCTCTCTCTTTCTCCCCTCCCCCTCTAATCCACCTCCCACCCCCAGATTCTCCACATTCCTCAAGCTTATCTTGAAGAATGGGTTGGTGGGCTTGAGTAAAAGCTGAATTAGAAGCCCTCTGTTTTGTATGACAGTACTGTGTGTGAGCACCTTGAGACATCTCTTTTAAAAGTCAGGCAGCGGTAGTTTCACATTCCTGACATGGTCAGGATTCCATTGGAGCCCCCCCACCACCACTCTCCTCCAGAGATAAAAGATGAGCATCCTAAAAAGATTCTCTGGGCTGGGTATTACTGGACATGCACTAACAATCCCCCAGTTATTCCCCCATCCATGATCCATTGAGTACAAAGTCTTTCATCTTGTGAGCATGAAACAGCATCACAAATCACATATAATTAGGCGTGCATGATCACTGCTGAAAGAAATAAACAAACGTACACCTAGTATTTAGTCAATGCAACACACAGCAAGATGTAATGGTAATTTAGATGAAATGTCACTTGTGGAGTGCTTAACCACCACTATAATGTATTATGTCGAAAACCGAAAATAGCCGATCTACAAGCTCACTGTGTCGATTGTCTATTTTCCCCCTTAATGACATGATCAAAATATGGACGCCAGGTTGAAAGTGGTTAAGAAACACTGTAGTGATTGAGATTTCAAAAGATTTCGTTGTGTGTGATGTAATGTACACCGTCTCATTGGATCCACAGAAACTCCTAGGAGTATCCCAAGCTGAGATTAGACAGAAATGCCAGGACAGGGTGAAGGAATTGGACGAACTGAAGACTGCCGTGGACTCACTGAAAGTAAGGAGTCATCAATCATCATCATCATTCATTAATTAATATGGATAGAGTCATTTCACAAAGAAGAGAAATTATGACACAAACTGTCAGCTTAACCACTTAAGCCCTATATACTTTGTCCTACAAAACAGCCGACCTACAAGCTCACGACACATAGCATTGTGGCGTGTTGTGAGCTTGTAGATATTGCCATTTTTCTATTTTGGAAAGATTTTGAGAATTTGACGTTAATGTGATGAGGAGAAAAAAGCTTGATTCTTTACTGTGATGCTTGAACCTTATGAAATGAGATGCATCTCATAGTAATCTGAAGGTTACTGACGTGACCTCCTGTGTCCCGTCCAGAGCTCAGCGCAGAGAGCCATGGTGGAGAGCCAGAAGATGTTTGAGGACATGATTCGCTCCATTGAGAGGATGAGGTCAGAGGTCACCAAGCTGATTGGCATCAATGAGAAGGCTGCGTTCAACCAGGCAGAGTCATTGATCGAGCGCCTGGAGCAGGAGATTGATGAACTGAAGAAAAAAGAGGCTGGCCTCAAGCAGCTGTACAGCACTGAGGACCACATCCACTTCCTGCAGGTCAGTCCTTTTCATAATACAATCCATGACAAGTTTGAATTGAAATATTTATTTTCATATATATTTTGTATGACTCATTTTCTCTATTTTTTTCATCTTCCTCTCCTTTCCAACTGGCCCCCTCCCTTTCAAACTGGTGCCCATTTTGAAAACCTGTGTAATAATTCAGTTGTTAAAAAAACTTCCATGTGTTGGATAAGTCATGAGGTTGGATAATTCTGTAGAGAAACAAAAAACAAGATTGCTGTTGTGTATTTTCTGATTACACATTTTTTTTGTCCAAGTATTATTCAATATATCAAATTGTATTGTTAATAGCTACATTCATGTGTGGGTGTCACCTTTCACAATAATGGCTCATCAGTCAATGTCAGTGTTGCTGTGTGTCTTGAAAACTATGAAACTAGGCGTTGCCCTCTGTTTCTGGCAATGGCGCTACATTGAACGTTTTATTTCGCATATTGCTACTGTGGCTTCATTACCTACATTTCTTTCACTATAACACTTGCTGAAGGTCCAAACCTAATATTTAACATTTCCTAAACTTTTGTGGCTATGTTTTATATTTCTCTAAGGATACTGAACATACTAAACGTTATGTGACTATTCTATTTCACATGGAACAAGCCTTTGTTACAAACCTTAAAGCTCATCTGACAACTTTACTTTTGATCACCAGAATTTCAACTACCTGTGCACCCCCACTGATGATGGTATTATACCTCGAGTGACGGTGAACCCCGACTTCTCCTTTGGGACAGCCAGGAAAGCTGTGGCTGAGATCAAAGACCGTCTGGAGGAGTTTGGCAGAGAAGAACTTCTGAAGATCTCCAAGTCAGGTACTGCATCATAGGCCTACTGCTTCACATTTTAATGCATCTCCGCATACCTGGATGCATTCAAGTCAGCGAAACTCTGAAAACTTGTTGCTTATAAATGTTTTACATATTACAGTGAACGAGGTCCCAGTTTACACTACAGAAAGTCGGACGCTAGACAGAAGGAGCAGAGGTGAGCACATACATTTCTTACAGACATAAAATATTGTTATATTGTAAAAGATACATATATTATGTTGTACTACCTGAGGCAGACCAAATGAAAATAATTAAAGTAAAAGTCTGTGTATGCCATTGACATAATAATAATATAACCTATTTTCTCTCCATCTCCAGTCAAAGAGACAGTGGACAGTGCTCCACCTCCAGAGCCCAAATCCAGAGCAGATTTTGTGAAATGTAAGCATGAAGCCATTACGTTTGCCTACGTGTTTTAAAGTCACAACATCATACATAATAATAAATTGCTTGATTTTCTTCTTCCAGACTTCTGCCAGCTGAAATTTGATGCCAACACTGCCTACAAAGAGCTGTATCTCTCCGACCACAGCAGGAAGGTCATTCGGACCAGGGACCTGCAGCCTTATGGAGAAAACTCAGAGAGGTTTGACAGCTTTGCCCAGGTGCTGTGCCGAGAAGCCCTATCCGGAGGCCGCTTCTACTGGGAGATCGAGTGGAGTGGCGAGTTCTCCGTGGGAGTGGCCTACAAAAGCATCAGCCGCAAGGGTAAAGGCTCCCTGTGTCTGCTGGGTTACAACGATAAGTCCTGGAGTCTCCTCTGCTCGGACACTGGCTACTCTGCCTGGCATAACCGAGTGGACAAGGCCATCACTGGTCCCCACTCACCCAGGATAGGAATGTACCTGGATCATGGCGCAGGCATCCTGGCTTTTTATAGTATAAGTAACACCATGACATTGCTGCACAGGTTTGAGACCACATTTGTTGAGCCACTCTATCCAGGTTTTGGAGTTGGAACCTCAGTCAATATCTGCCAACTCAAGTGAAGACTAAATGCCTCTTTTCCATTACTGAAAACTGAATATTTTGCTCATGTTTTGTTGCTGGTACTATACAACACTGCCTTTTGAACTTTTCTACATTTTTTTTTTGTGTTCTTTTTTTTACCTTAACCCATGCTGGATTTCTATAAATGTACAAATTTCTGCAGGTCAACTTTAATGTGTGTATATTTAGGGATATAACCCATGCATTGATTAAAATAAGTTGTGCATCATGTTCTCAAATTACAATAACTGTAACATGGCTATGAGCCTTTATTGCAAAATGATTCCAGCATAATCACACCGATATTGAGCAATTTATTGACAAGTGTTAACCTGAGTTTCTTCACATAATGTAACATTTATTTAAAGTCTAGTTAGTTTATTGATATGAATGACAACCATAATGTAATTATTACACAGAAAGTATATCAGCTTGTTTTTTTTACTAATTAATCACTCACATCTCAATAAAGAGTATAAAAAAGCTGTTATTTGTGTGCATTATAATTTACTTTGTTCCTCTTTTGCTGTCAGAGCAAATAATGAATGATAATAAACTGTGCATAGCATTTGAGCATGGCGCCATCTTTTGGTTGATTGAGTCATCACTGTGAAAATGTTTATAACTGGGATGAAATAATTTTGATGACCACTAACCACTCTAACCCAATATAAGTTATTACAATAATTAAATTAGTTAAACATTGTATGGGGTTACAAAATTGATAACGGAAATATAATGTTTTATAGGTCTGTAATATGTGGTGGACTGGGTGTGAATCCCTGACAAGGTTCTGAATTGAATAAGTGCTAATCATCAAATTATATTTACAGTTTAATATTTTAGATTTTACATAGACAGGAGCTGTCCTACACTATTCAGAAGGAACATTTTATATACACACAATAAATTCAAAGCAGCCAAGGTTGTCATCATTGTTCAGAGTATGACTAAAATCCCCCATGGATTCTGCTATACAGTGGCAAGGTGAGAACAATGTATGATTACAATGCACTTTACAGAGGACACAGGGGCAAGCCAAAGGATGAGATCAGGGTTTTGCTAATATTCTGCATTTGGCTTCAGTGGTGACCTCGTTTTAAACGCATGAACGGGTACTTGCTCATTTTCTTGGTGGAGAATTTCTCTACAAGGTTAAGTGATTATGTAAATAACATCCCTACTAGAATTTAGAAATATGCATTGGCAGTGGTTCTCAAAGTGGGGTCTAGGGACCACCAGGGGTCCTGGAAGAGTTTTCAGGGGGTCCCCAGCAAATTAGTAAATAAAGCATAACAATCTGTTTAACCACCTTATGTCTATTTGAAAATAGCTAAACCACAAGCTCACGTGCCACACACTTTTCTATTTTTTTTAAAATTGTTAATTTGAAACATTGAGTATTTTCTAATCATGTTAACAATCAAAATCTGGTATGGGGTCCCAGGCACAAAATCTTTTCAGATGAGTCCATGGCCAAACACATTAAAGGGTAAGACCACTTTAGTAGAGGTTTGGGTTGTGTAGTTAGTTACCTTGCCATGATGTAACTCCAAAGGTGGGCAAGAAATCAAAAATAATTGCTCCATTGATTAGAAATTGATAATTCAAAATATGCTCCTCATTGACTTACATTGTACGGTAAAACAGCTCTCAAAGTCACTCTTTTAGCACATAAATGAACCCAAACATAGCTGATTCAGACAATATAGAGCATCACCGAACCCAGTACGGTTTGTTTTTTTAATAAAAATGTCAACTTCCTGTTGATTTTACTATTTGAAGATCTGGATCCGGATCGATCCAGTCCGGGTTTTCTACTTAAGTAGGGGAGCCTGAAAATGAGAACCATCAAATAAGAACCACTGGTATACAAACATACCTTAGTTTGACATCAATTTATTTTATGGTAGTGTATGCTAAAACACTACATATAACTAGCACAACTGCAGTGGTTGGAGTTGGTCTCCCTACTCTTCCATTGAGAAATGTAGACCCTGGTCAAGGTAGGACACCATCTGGTTGACAATGTCAATAAAGTTATTTGAAACAGACAGCAGTGCACCAGATTGCACAATAGACCTCAGAGACCATCTTTATTGTATTTCAAACATAGTTACAATTACCGCTCTGCAGGGAACAGTGAGACCATGGACATACAACGTATGGATTGCAGCTTTAAGAACATTTCAGTCATAGATGACAGAGAACATTGACTTTTTAACTCCTCAGCTTTAATTATTTCGTCATTAACGTTTTTTTTTCTTCCAACAGATTTCAAATTCAATTCAACATACATAATATTTGAGTGAACATTTACTTTAACACCTTTTCTTGAACTGCATGTCCAACTATGCATACTGTAAGTGTTCATTTTAATCCAAAAGTGATGTGAAGATTTAGGCTGCAGATTGAGCATGATCATAATTTTGTAAAATGGCTCAAATCAACCAAAGTATAACCAAACAGGTCAAGTAAGCACTAAGAAGACAGCGTAGTTCTTTAACAATAGATGTTTATTGGTTCCCATGATACACGTGTGAAGTTGAGCATACAATGCTCAGAACAGCAGAAAGTATTACAACAGTCCAAACTCAGACATTGTAGCCAATAAGACCTCCTTTTCCAATGCACTCTCCAATATAGAACCACATCAACACTTCAGTGGCCACCAGTCCATTCCTTAATGCATCCTGTGAGAGAAAGAAGAAAGATGGACCAGTGTTTAAATAACAGCTGAAGCTTTCATTCCGATGCCTTATTTGTATGTACTTTGTATACTGAGAAAATGGCCGATCTGAAAGACCACAACGTAAATACACGAGTAAAACGTATGCATAAGTTATTTCTAACAAGCTGCCATGCCAACAAAAGAAACAGTCCCACTACACCGCAATTTGACAGTGTGGTTTGTGATCACTTGCATGATGGCACAGCTCAGCATGACCACGCGTGGGAGTTTTAATTTACAAAGAACATTGCACTGCCCATCGCGAGAATAATGTACATACGGATAGTGTTAATACTACTCCTCTTCAGACACTCAAAGAGCTATATATACACACACCACACCATATCAGAGACCTAAAGCAAGACGCAACCACATGCGTCTTTTAACAATCATTTCTGCAAAACAGCTGGTTCCTAGTTTCTCAGCGTTGAGTGCACTTGATGAAGGAACTGATACAAGGATTGTGTGCTAAAGTCAGCCACCGTGTCATCTTGACCATCCAAATCAATGTTTCGGTTTTAACCACTTAAACCCTAAATACTTAATTGACCGGGGTCCCCCAGGGGTCTATACTTGGTGGTTCCCTCCTTTATTCTACACCAAAGGTTTTTGCAGAAAATAGCCCATCTACAAGCTCACAAAGCGTTGTGACGTGTTGTGTGGAGTGTGTGGAGTGTGTAGATTGGTTTGCCCAATTTCCCATAATCCCAGAATTGGGACACTAGCTAGGATTCATGTGGTTTAGTGGAGATGACTATTCATTAATCTGGTGTTGGTAGTGGTACACCACCTTTGAAACGTAAACGTCAAAGCAGAGCGTACATTTTACTGAGTACTGAGTCATGCTTTTTGTTAAGACTATTTCCATAATTTTAATTCTGTTTGCTAAATTACTGGAAGCACACACACAGCACATGTGCTTGTATGCGGAAAGAGAGACAAGACTCTAGCAATAGTTAACGTGGACATCATTTAAAAGCTTCCATAAATGTAATTTCCAGTTGTTATATTTTCCTCTAACATTAAAGAAAAGCATAAAGAAAACTAAACGCATATTTTTTCAATGACTTATTTTTGTGTACAGGGTGACATTTTACATTACATATCCCCATCCCTACCAGTTATAACCCAGACAGGAATGTCAGAATGATTCTTGTGACAACCTCATAATTCTACCTCAAAGACTTCCCACATCCCTGGTCCTGGGGATACAAGAGTGGGCACTAAGGAAGAGTGTGCACCTCGATGTAAAATTGGCTAAAATGTCCAAAATGTAAAACCATGAAAATATTCTTAAGTACATGCTTGATACATCATTATCAGAATTAAATGTATCCTTCAGCTTCTTGTTTATGCCCAAAATGATTGGATGTACAGGTTTTGTCGCAATTGTAGAAATGTGAAACCTTGATTGTCGAATGCTCAAGCATGTTCTAATCATGTATACTTTTTTACATTACTTAAGACCATTTTCCATATATTAAATGTTTTAACAGTTTGGGGAAATAGCAAATTATACATCGAGGAACCCACTCTTCCCGTTACCGGTCCCAGTTATCTTGAACTTGTGGTCGTCCGCCCTGAATCTTGTGGCAAACTGCATAGCTCTGCTCTGCTCACCTTCACCGTCGTCTGTCCAAGACGCCCTGTCTGGAAGCTCTTGACGAGACCCTGTGCACTCTCAATGGCTTTGGGGATCTCAGCAGGAGAAGGAGGAACCAGCTCAACACGGGCGTAATGCCAGAAGGTCGCTAGCCGGGGTCTGGAGTAGGTGACAGCGGCTAAAGAAGACACAACAGAGCATTGGTTAATATCAGTGGTGTAAAGTAACTAAGTACATTTACTCAAGTACTGTACTTAAGTACAATTTTTGAGGTATTTTTTACTTTACTGGAGTGTTTCCAATTTTCTGTACTTTTACTCTACTACATCTCAAAGGCAAATGTACTTTTACTCCACTACAATTATTTGAAAACTTTAGTTACTAGTTACTTTGTAGATTTTGATTATTATAACAAATACAGTAACCACTTCAACCCTACATACATTTTGGCCATTTGTAAATAGCCGATCCACAAGCTTGTAGATCTGCTTTTTTCATTTTCATAAGTTTTTTTTATACATTTGAAACCTTGTGAAGCAGGAGACACTTGTGTACTTTTGTTTTAGTACATTTTGAATTCTGGACTTAAGTTGTAACAGTATTTCTACATTGCAGTATCGATTCTATTACTTAAGTAACAAATGTGAGTACTTTTTCCACCACTGGTTAATATGATGACAGTGTCCGCTAGCTACATAGCTAGGCTACACGTTTATCTGATGTCATTTAGGGTCGTCAATGCAGCGATGTAGCGTGTTTGCTAGCTGCTAACAGCAACACGAGAAACAGTTCCAACAACTGAACTGTTAACGTTATACTTATTTATTCAACAAAGTTATAATGCACGTTTTCATTTCGCTGGCAAATGTAAACACCACCATACTGCTAACTGTAAGATAGCAGTGTTATTCCCATAGAGTTATAAGGTTATCCTAGCCATGGTCGTCTGTCACGACCGTTATGGATGAACTTCCAACCTGGAGTTTGCACTCTCCCTTTTTGGCCCGTACATCTACATAACACGTTCAGATTTCAAATATAAAGTGCTTACCCCATGGCCGCGGATGTTATAATTATGTTCGGGCACTCAGAAGTACCCGTATCTTCCGTATTGTTAAATACAAAGCATTTTAATCCAATCGGTGGCCATTTTCTCATAGAGTTATAAAGTATCAGATTGCAATACACCTTCCAACCGATAGGGTCACGTAGTTTACTGGCGAAAATACGGAGAAAATGGCCACCGATCGGATGAAAATGCTTTTTATTGAACAATACGGAAGATAGGGGTACTTCCGAGGGCCCGAATAGAGTTGTAAAATTCGTGCCCATGGATTAAGCCATTTATATTTGGAATCGGAAAGTTTATGTAGATGTACGGGCCAAAAAGGGAGAAAGTGCAAACACCAGGTGTAAGTTCTTCCATGACTGTTATCCCTGTGTCTGAGTCAAAGATGGACATCGATTAAAAATGTAGCCACAGTACTAGCTAGCATTAGCTTAACAAGCAACTGCCAGCTTCCTGTATTCGTTTAGGCTATGCTGCAGACATAACATCAAAACAAAACTTTAGCGACTTACCGCCGATCAGTGTGGGTACTTTAGCCACCATCTTTTGCACCGCTTGAGCCATGATGAAGAAGAGAAAGTGTGTCTCCTCCTGTTACCTGGATCTGTCAACTGAATGTCACCTCCAGCTGTAGGACCCACGAGTTTGATATAGCTGGCCACGCACCTTGCCTGTAATCCCACAGTTCAGCGTTGGCAGATTGTGTGAGAGAAATAAGCAACCAAGTCTAGGAAAACAAATGCTATTAGTAAGTTCTTATGTGACATGAGCATTTTTAAACCAATATGCATCGGCTATTTTAAAACAGCCGAGCTACAAGCTCGTAGATCTACTATTTTCAAAAAATCGTGAAATAAAATGTGGAATATTTGGAATATTTTTTTGAAACATTATAATAACACAAATGCTCCCTGGCACAAAACCTTTTCATGAAAATATTTGAGAACTACTGGTTTAAATAATAATAAAACAAATTGGAAGCAAAGCCTAAATAAGCAAGTACACTTTGGAAACTAGCCCACAACTACCATTTTTTTCAAGCAACTTTACAGAAAAAGAAGCCCAAAGTAGCTTATAATAAACCGACATGGCAACACTGCCCACAGACCGTCTCTACTATGGCACTTTTTGCACGAGCAGCAGCAGCCAATGAAAATTCTGGAGATGTCACTAGACTCTAGAGGTAGTTAATACCAATGCCCAGCTATTAAATGTTAGCCAGACATGGAAATCATTGTAAAACAATGTTTTACACCATTTTTCTTTCGATGGATAGCTTCTTGCTGCACCCCCAGTGATGTATGTGTGTAATATGAATTTTAATGTCAGTGTACTTACTTAAAGTAGGCCTACATGTATACTGTACATACAGGCCTGTATGTGTAGTGATTGAAATTTGGCAATCACTACAGGACATGACATTGTCAGACAATGTCATGTCCCAGTCCTAGCAATGTCCTAGCCTTTCTATGGAGGTTTAAATCTGAAATGGGGTAAGGAAATAAAGCAGCCAATTTAAATGAGAGTGCATTGTGTTTTGAAATAGACTGCATAGTAAGAAGAATACAACTATAGACCCCTTAACAGACGACGTCACACTGATAAGAACCAGTATGCGTGCAACCAGTATGCGTGCAATGAAACCCATTCTATCAGGTCTCGCTAGGACGCGCCTCACTAGCTAACACACAAGAGGGGGTTGGGGTGTGCTGAAACCAGCGCAGCCCGAAATAACAGGTTGGGAATTGATTGCGTGAAACAATCACCTGTGCGTCCAGTCTCAATGTTAGTAAACAAATAATTGGTCTATTCAATATGACAAGAACACTTGTGCTATTATGAAGTAATACTGAATGTACCCCTGGGTCACATTTATTTTTAATAGAGCCTATAAGAAACGTAGCCCACATTTTATATGCATCTCGGATGAAAATATGTTCCAGTTCTACCAAAACTAAACAATGTCTTTATTGTAAGTTCCTCTGACTCTAATGAATAGAACAACAATATCAGAATAAAGGACAGTGTGTTGTATTTCATTTTTTATTATCCAGGCAGAAAGAATCCAAAGACATAATGCAGGCAACATACTTTATTTTTAAATATAATTTACATGATGAATGTTTTCTGCAAGCTGATTAGGCTGATGTCATGTCAAATGGCCGAAATGTATACAGGGCTGAAGTGCTTAATGTATCTTTTGTAATAATAATCAAAATCTACAAAGTAACTAGTAACTAAAGTTTTCAAATAATTGTAGTGGAGTAAAAGTACAATATTTGCCTATGAGATGTAGTGGATTGGAGTAAAAGTACTGAAAATTGGAAATACTCCAGTAAAGTAAAAGTACCTCAAAATTGTACTTAAGTACTATACTTGAGTAAATGTACTTAGTTACTTTACACCACTGCTAAATACACGCACATCCACAGCTGGTGCTAGGCCAAAGAAACTCATATTAAAAGAAATAGAGCCGGCACACCATCTTTCAGCTAAAGGATCACTTTATTGAGACGTTTCAATCCTAATAGGATATTCATCAGGTCAGTATTAGCCTACTGACCTGATGAAGATCATTGGATAAGGCTAATAACTAACAATGTAAATGCACTGTTCTGTTGAAGCTGTTTATACACACAAGCTGCTAGGATTATCCATCAGAGGTCCCCAAAGCACATGCAGCAGATAAATTGCTACAGTAATAATAGCTCTCTACCAGTCTTAAGATATAAGATTGTCCTTGTACAGCTTAAGTAGAAGTTTGATTTATTGATTGATTGAATACTTTATTAACAGTTTGTAAAAGGTACAGAGGTAACACAGTTATACAATAATGCTAAAAGGATAACACAAAAATCCCTTAGGGCTTTTTCCCGTTGTGGGACTGTATATTCTATTCATCAAGACATATATAGACATACAATACAAAGTCTCCTCAATAGGGTATTGGATGTTCCATCATGAGTGCTTGGTTATTTTCCATTTACAGGGCTGATATCTCAACATTGTCATCCTCCTGTGGAGTAAAAAAGAAGATGGATCAAAGAAAATCAAAGGTGTAAACTTGAATAAATTACATAACTTATTTTTAATCGAGCCACATCATTTCTTTACCTCAGCTTCAAGAAACTCTGTAGTAGAGGGCATCTGACTCTCTTTGAACTTGGTGTAGCCATCTCTATCCATAACCAACAAGGAGAGGAAATTCCCTCCTTCATTCACCAGCATAATCACATCTTCCAGATCTTTCCCATCCACATTATGTCCATTGACCTCTATCAGCACATCCCCCTCTAGTAGTCCCCCTCTCTGCCCTGAGCCCCCCAAAGCCACCTGCAAGATCAGAGGACAGTACATCACTGTTAAAACCGCATGCTGTTCTCTCTCACACCCTCTCTCTCTCTCTCTCTCTCTCTCTCCCTCTCTCTCTCTCTCTCTCTCTCTCTCTCTCTCTCTCTCTCTCTCTCTCTCTCTCTATCTCTCTTACCTAACTGTGGCCAGTTAGTGAGCACTGTTTCACTGTCAAATAAATAATGTACACAGACATAATACAGTAGTCTGTCTTACCTGGCTGATAAAGGTACCAGGGGTATGTTGGATACAGCTCAAGTTAAAGCCAAAGCCCAGGGGGCCTCTTTGAAGGAAACAGCTTCGCGGGCTGGGGATGTCAGCTGGTTCTTCTTTCTGCGTATGCTCTACTGCAAGAGATGTTGGCGCACTGCATTCCTGTTCTTTTTCAACAGCATTATCCTCACAAAAGAGAAGAGGGGATAGACCCAACTGTAGGGGTAAAACAGAAAGTAAAACGGAAACATTTATTATGTCAGTCCTCTTACTGTAAGCCTTTGACCTAGGTGGTAAATGATCACACTGTACCTGTGAATAGAACTCCAGCCCTCGGGGTGTGATGGTGGTAAGAGTGACCTGTTGTCCACTGTGTCTCATTTGGTCCACAACCTCCTCATGCGTCAGTGACACAATTAACTCTTCATTGACCTCCAGCAGCAGGTCACCTTCCTGCATATCTGCCCTCGCTGCTGGACTGCCACTGTCCACCTCATGTATAACATGACCTATACACACACAAAAAGGTTATAATCTAAACGGTGGGCAGGAGACAGATTATATTTATTTATCTATTAAAATATGCTATTTGCAATGTTTTTCCTTTGCTACACTGTAACATCCTGAGTGTTAATTTAACTCTGAGATTATACAAATGCATGGGAGTCCATCTGGTTACATTTGTACACTCGAAATTGATAAATGAACATTGAAGATTTTATTCGTATTCAGCTTTGTTATGACAATTCTTATCTTCTTATTGTATTTTTGTTTTTATCCACACCGAGGAGGCTCTATCTACAAGAATGTCACTGTCTGCACTGTTGCCACAGCTGTATTTTAAGTGCATGTGATTTTAAAAGCCTTGAACCTTGAACTTGAGCACTGTGTATTTTTGTTTTCCTCACCGACGCGGCCCGACGATGTCTTCTCCAACCTCAGGAGGAATCCGTAGCCTTCAGACCCAAGGCCAAGATGGGTCTTTCTGGCTCTGTGAGGTAGGTTGTGTGGGACCGCCATGGCAGGCAGAATAGGCATCTTGTGCCGAATGTAGTTACTCTCACTCTCACTGTCAATCACCAAGATGGTAATATGATTGCCGCATTTCTTCACCTGTTACCGAGTAAACTTTCTTTATTAATCCATTCAAATGTTTCCACAGATTCCTGTAAGCAGAAATAAGAGTGTATGGCCAGCTTTGTAACCAGTCCAATGTAAAAGAGGACATTCCTACCATCCTGCTTAGTGCAGAGTGAGTGAGGTCAGACACTGTTGCTCCGTCCATCCACACCAGACGATCTCCTTTACACACCCCCACCTTCTCTGCTGGGCCTCCAGTCACCACGCCAACAGAAAATCGACCCTTCTCTCCTAAAAGTCAGGAACAGTAAATAGCAGTAGAGCTGTAAATAACGTTGAATTGTATGAATGTTATTCTTCTAACTTCAAAGCATATAATTCTATAAACACCTACAATGTTTTTTATGTACCATGATGGACATCATGATGGTACGACCGTGACAATGACCATAACATTCGTTACCTTCTACTGGTGTGAAGTTGATGCCCAAGCCTGCATGTGGGTCTCTGATGATGTGACAGAGCCTGGGTGCTTTGCGACCTTCGCCCCTGTGTGTTCTGGCCAATGCTCTGAGGTCCAGACCTCGGGACACAGCCTCGTCATAGTCATCCCCGTCCAACACTAACAGACCTAGATGTTGTCCACTTAGCTTTATCTTCCTGGCCACCTGTGCACAAACAGAGTGACAGACCCAGTCAAAATGCATTTAGCTTAGCCCATTAAGACCTGAGGCCGATCCAGTTGATGAGGCTTTGTGCACTCAGTCAACAGTTTTCTGAAAAACGTATGTTGCTAGATCAGTGGTTCTCAAATGTTAAGGTGGACGGACAAAATTATATGTATTTGGCCGCCGACCCCCATCTCAAAATATTTTGTTCCAGGGACCCCCAGAAGCAAAGATTTGAACAAAAATAATGTTCACGATCTTTCAAAAATAACAGATCTACGATAGCAAAGGCACGAAGTGACGCGCTATGAGCTTGTAGATCTGCTATTTTTTAATAGCCAATGCTAAAATCTAAGATGATACAGATACTTTCCCGGTTTTAATGGATTAATATGTAAGTCTGCTTTGGCGCCATATGTTAGTTGCGAATGTTACAAAGCAGTCTCACCTCAGGGTGAGGAACATCATCAATAAAACAGTCGTTGACCTCCAGAAGCCTATCTCCATCCCGAAGACCACTGCGCTCTGCCACGCCCCATGATGTCACCTTCCTGATCACATGACCTTGGCAGCCCCTTTCCACACGTAGGTAGAATCCATGGGATTCTCCTTCCTCTCGTTTGAGAACACACAGACGCGGGGTGGGAGTCCAATCTGATGAAGAGGAAGATGACAGGTGAGTGATATCATAGAATCTCTGAGCAGCAGTTTCTTAACTCAGAAAAACGAAAAGCTTTGGAAACTGGTTAATGTGTGCATACAGTACATTACCTGCATCGTCTGTGATGACCATGATGGGGTTGTCTATTCCTTCCTTTGGATTGAATGTAAATTTCCTTCAAACAAAAACATATAAGTTATTAGTTACAGGGTATTTGATGATCAAGTTGGTAAAGGTGATAAGAACATATCATACATTTAAAACGTAAAGGAATCATTTAACTTCAAGTTCGACATTCATAGATTATTATATAATGGAATTTGAGTACCGTGTTATTACACAGCATATATTCCCAGTGCAATACAAGTCATTATCTGTTCACATGGGAGCTTATCTCGGGCCCAAAGTCTTAAAGCTTACTATCAACTAGTCACAAAAGTCAGCAGGCATATACAAGGAAAATACAATATTTAAAAAATCTTCTGGAACTCTGATGGCCCATAATGTTACACTTTCTATTAGGGCCAATTTCCAAACAATGCATGTATTCTTTTCCAAGTATGGTCTCTTACACAGTTATTATAGTTAAATCAGGAATGGGAGTGTAAGAAATAATGGAAAATGTTATTCTGGATGGTGAATATTGAGATGAAAAGCAATACTTACTCTGTCAATCCTATTAATTCCACCAGACCTTAAAAAGACAGATGAGCCAATGTTAATAGATCTCGCCAGTGATGGTAAAATTCCAGATACACTAACAAACAAATATACACAATATCATTACAGTCAAAGCACAATAGGAATAATATTCATTAACACTTACAGCTACAGCAACAATATTATTGGTTTTCTCCACTAAACTGATGTCTTTAATGCTTTGAGACATCGGCTAGAGTATGAGAGTAGTGTTTATCGGCTTACATGACCCAAAGTAAAATCCAGAGTGGTCATTTAACTCTGTAGCTGCAGATTACATGTATCTGTCAAGGCATCATAAAGCTGGGTTACGACCAGTGCATGAGTACATTCGTCCTTTGTCCTCTCTATGAAGCTTAAAAGAAACTCAGTTTTAAATGCTCAACAGAGAATTGAATAGAAACATGCCTCAGAGAGATAGATGGGTCTTACCAGATTAGAACAATTGGGGCAATCAGGGTAACTAATTTGCAGCCACAGAAACCCAGAAACCTGTTAGTTGGTTATCAAATAGTTTTCTGGGACTAACACTATTATCTGTGTGGCAAACCTTATCTTATATCATAAATAGTTTAGTTCAAGCTACTTAAATGAAATTAATTATTTGCTATTGCCAAGTGACCATGTCCAACTAGGTAGGTATACTGTTAGTATGCAGTATGGCCTAAACAATACTTTTATAAGACTATACTCCTTCCGCTATCAGCTGGATGAATTATGCCATATAGAAATCTTTAACCCATGTTGATGTGCTGCAAATAGGTGAAACTGTTGAACAACAAACGTTGGCCATTTTCAGTGTT
>NC_139949.1:29700488-29777988 GCF_963454915.1 Gymnoscopelus microlampas
GCAGAAATGTACTTAAATTGATCTCATCTGATATTTGCTCAATGTAGCATGGCAGTTCAAATAATATCCAAGTATCGAACAAGATTCAAATCAAAAGAGTCACTTTTCCCTCTGTCTATGGGGTTGCACTGTCACAAGTGAGGAGAGTGCAGGTGTAGGCCTATCAATAATGTATGAAGAAGGAAGCTTGTAGTCCTGGCTTTTATTAAAAAAAACGATGGATGACATACACAAAGGTGGCTGGCAGTAAGGGAGGGGTTATGAACCTCCTGTAACAGGGATGGCTGAGTTCTGTCTAAATTTCTTCTTTTGGAGAAATCAATAGAAAGAAATGGAACCCAATTTTATTGAGCGAATTGACGGGCGAGTAAGAGGCAACTAAATAAACTGGGAAAAAACGTCCTATCAATATTGGCTGGGTGTGTTGATACCACCCAGGCATGACACATTACATAGAAGCAACTACCTTTTTGCATGATGATGCAATTGTGTAACAAATCTATACAAAATATCTGCATTGGATGTCTTGATCCAATGTCCAATTGACAAATACAGTTATCAGCAACCACTAACCAAAAATGACCGGAATTATGAGACTTCTAGATATGTTCTTTGCCTAGAAGTAAATAATAATAAAAAGTAAAAAATGAATTCCAAACAGACATACAGTACTACACAAATAATCTTAAAGTGAACAGGGAAAAAGGTTATAAATGATCTTTATTGTAATCCTTGGAACAGCGTTCAGTACACAGAACTTGCATTGTTTGAGTTGAGAAAACATATGTCAAATGATAGTTAACACATAAAACAAACCAGACAAAAAAGATCATAATATAATCTGTTGTGTAAACAGCCTGCCATTCCATTATACATTTTCCATCAGGTTACTGGAGCTTTCATTAGGGAATAGGGATACATGTTATTACGTATCATGCAGAATGTAGTGCAAAAACGTCTAGTCAGTGAAACTGGTGAAATAGTGACATGGTGAATTAAGTAACCCAATTTAGTGAACATTTTGATTTACTCTTAAGCAGTGGTGGAACGTAACTAAGTATGTTTACTCAAGTGCTGTACTTAAGTAGAACTTTGCGGTACTTTTACTTTACTTGAGACTGACATTTTGCAATACTTTATACTTTTACTCCAATACGCCGCAGAGGCAAATATTCCACTACAAATATTTGCAAACTTTGGTTACTATACTGATTCTTATGATTAGTACAAAACCCCTATATCTATACTTTAACTATTAAAAAATAGCTGCAGTTTCCAAAAACAAATATATATATATTTTAATATCTTTAAAAACATCTGTGTAACAGAGTAGTTCCACATTGGGGTATTGCTACTTTTACTTAAGTAACAGATCTGCGTATTTCTTCCACCACTGCTCATAAGTTCAATCGCCCCACACTTGATACTACCGTTGTCAGAGAAGCATATTACCTGTATACTATATACAGTATATACAGATATTTAGAACTCTAGCTTATGTATTCCTTCCTTCCAGGAATTGCAACAATGCACCATGTTCAATTAGGTAGCACCTATTTTGATCGAGTTACATATTAAAATGACAACATTCATTTGCTCAATAGTTTTCGTATTTTCATCATTGATTTATTTAACTATTTATATTGTGACTGCATTATGTCCTCAAGTCTAATTGCAATTATGGTCTTAATGGTACAGTAGAAAGATATGATTCCTTACAGGGTCAGCCAGTAACAATGTATTCCAAATTTGGCACTTAAATTCACCACAGCATGACTTTAAATTAAACTACTACTAAAAGTAAAATCACATAATGACACAATGTAACATTGAACTAACTTTCTGACTACATTGCAACGTCATGTTACATCTGCCTTCCCCGTGAAACCAGTTTTACAGAGGTCAAATTTAATCAGTTTTACAGAGGTCAGAGGTCAAATGCCTTTGGATATCTTTCGTATATAATAAAATCAGTAGCAGGCAGGCATGACGGCAAAACTGGAATCAGGATCATAGCATTAAATCATACTAGTGCACTGTTATTGATGCCATGGACATGGTCGACATAAGTGCAAATCAAAATGATAACTATATTGCTATTAACAACAGCCTGCAGCCCACAGCTGTTGTAGCTCACCGGTTCTATCCTTCGACCAGACCAGAGCAACCAAAAATCTGCTTTCTAATCCTATCATTCCTTAAGAGACACATCATTTAGCCACATGCTACATAGTCTATCAAAAGGTTTATTTATTTATTTATTTTTTCAAGTACTAATAGTTTGTTGTCCTTGTTTCCTTATCCTTGTTTCATACTTTCTAGCAACGCTCTACACATTCACTGCTATCCTCTCAGTCCTGATTCCTTCTTGACTTTGTTTTTGAATGTATGTCAGTAGAGCACATAATTCCATAGTAATATAAAAATGTTTAGCAAAAGTGGTGAGGCTTTCTTTGTCCTAAAAACGCCAGAACAAATATATTTTGATGAGGGGCTAAAACCATTGTACTATCCTCTCAAATGTAATACTTCATAAATGTAATTCCCAAACTGATCATGCAACATTCAGTTGCCGTTACCCCCCCCCCCCTTATACTTCCAAGCAGCGCTTGTCACATTGATATAAAAAAATAAAATTAAATACAAATAAATAAAAACTAATACACATACATTGAAAAGTGCAAATGTACATTTCTTTACAGCATAACATATTCACTGTACAATCATTGATTACATATTTATTTATGCATTATAATAAGGATTACTAAGTAGCATAGATTGGGTAAGAAATATTTCATAGCAAGTCTATTGGAAAATAATATTTGCATTGCCCTGTGATAAGGAGAGGCTCTTCTAAACATTGCCAAATTTGAGTGTGTGTCTGTGTGTTTTTCTTTGTCTGTATGTGCCAGCATATGTCTTGACATAAGGTGTGTGACTGTGTGTGCAAACAATGAGCATTAAAGCACAAGAAACTCCATTCCAGTTCAGAGGCACACAAACCGCCCAGCCAGCGTTTCAAGTATCTACATGTAGCATTGCTTTGGACAACACACATCAGTTGGACTTGAGCAAAGCACAGCAGGGAACAAAAAATCATTTTCATCTCGGATGTCGAAGAGCAGTCTGCTAAAGAGTTATAGAACAACAAGCAGAAACAAGCAGTTCAAAGACACGTGTCAAAATAATGACACCATTTACACAAACAGCACTTTCTATCATAGAATATTTATATTGCACGTTAACTAAAACAATGTTCTCTCCTTATGGCCGAGGCCAAAGACAGCCCTCCGCCTTGGTCTGGAAACAACAGTACCATGCTTTTCACATTATGTTCTCCATGCTAGACCAACCCTGGCCTCCAACACTGATTAAAGCCTCACTTACACTTTGAAATACGACGGTGTCACTTGCCGAAAATATATATATACAACTATACATACTGTAGGTATATAAAATCGTTTTCGACCAGCACCACCATCATGCTTCATCAAAGTATAAATTTGGCTTATGGCAGATACAGATGTGAAGTGTGAGGAGCCTAATTAGGAGCCAGTTAGCGTAGCTGCCCTACTTGAGAGGTGAATCCACGTACGTTTCCCATCTGAAGCACACTAATTGCAGTGGGATGTATTTCACAATGTATTTCAAGGCATTAAGCCTGAGTGAGTTATTCTTGGTTGCGCGCGAGTGTCGCACAACGAAAATAGCAGATCTACAAGCTTGCAGATTTGCTATTCCAACTAAGGATAAATCAGACTTTAGAAGTGCAGGTCGCCTGCCAATATTGTCCTTTCTGGAGATGAGAATCAAAGTATATCATCCTCTGACAGCCTATTGGTCAGTGATGATGTGATGTGTAATAATAAGAGTAATAAGGCTGGTAATAAGACCAACCCAACGGAGAATGATCCTCGCTTGACAATCCACTCCACTAATGACGTTTAGTACTTGGTGACCACATTGACGCCCCATTGCTGAGCCAGTGTATGTGATATTGTTCACTTACAGTAAATGTTGATGAATGGGGTATCAGTGGCAGTCCAGTGTCTCTGCGTCTGGACCGTTGAGGAAAGATATAACAGGCAGGAGGACATTGGAGGGAGGAGCTACATACAGTACAGTAAGCATGATCCTGGACAGTTCTGTCCCACAATAGTCATCATTATAATGGAGCTTCTCCATACCCATGGCTAAGTACTACAATATGTCTGCTCATAGTTGAGTTGCTGTGAATTCCCTCATCCAATAACTGTACATCTCAATTCCTCATAATAAGGAAACATGCTTTGTAGTTGTTATGTAGGATATTCTGCTCATGTTTAGTGCATTAACACAGTATTCTTGTAGAGTAAAGGTGATATATAAACACTCTGACCAAAAAAATATATTGGAGGGCTAAGTATGGGCAGGTGAGGAAATCTATACTCCATAGTCTTGGCTAATCTCCCCTTTCCTGACTAAAACCTTTCCAAATATAAAATCCAGCCACATATATCACCGCAAGTCCTCTGAATACCTGCAAATGAACGCTGTAATGTATAGTTCGGATACTGATGTCAGATTTTGGATGATTGAATTCTGTATTCATTCTAATTCTATGTGTGTGTGTGTGTGTGTGTGTGTGTGTGTGTGTGTGTGTGTGTGTGTGTGTGTGTGTGTGTGTGTGTGTGTGTGTGTGTGTGTGTGTGTGTGTGTGTGTGTGTGTGTGTGTGTGTGTGTGTGTGTGTGTGAGAATGGAGACAGAGAGAGAGAGAGAGAGAGAGACTATATGCATACTACTGTATCTCACCTTGCAGGAATATACTGTATGTGTGAAAGTCCATATCACAGAATGGTTGCCTGGATGGATCTCTTAACGCTCTGACTTGACTTTGTAGCGCAGGACCAGGAAAGTGGCTAACCTGAGGATCAGAAAGAAAGCCCCCAGCACCAAGAAGTCCACATACAGTTTAGCATCCTCCACGTCCAGAAGCTGCAGCACCTCCTCAGGCTTCTGGAACTTGCACACTATCGTTGGACACTCCAACTCAGAGCGGTTCATTCCATAGATGGACAGGATCACTCCCTCAAAGCCATATCTGGAAAGTCCCCAGGAAGGACAGAAGAGGAGACATTTCTCATACCATTTTAGGTCGTTCCTACAAACTGCAATTCTCTTCTAGATCCTAACTAATGTGAACAGGGGATCGAGCATTTGCTGTCTAAATCCTCAGTGCTCCCCAAAGAACTTAGACGAGCTTATTCTGTACCAGCTTTTAAAACAAAATAAAATATGTATAAATAATATATTTATACAGTACACTCTCTGAGTTACAAATTGATTGTGCACACTGCCAGTAGTTAAAAGAAGTACCTCCACTATTTGTTTATTTTTTTCAAATATCATGGTTTAAGCTTTTTTTTATTTTATATTTCAGTTAAAATGTATAATGGAAGTCAATGTTGCTCAAGTTTGGAGTCATACATTAGATATGTATAGAGTAGAGTCGACCACTGATGTCATAGATGACTGCCTTCACAGGCTGGCCACATGAAGTCTGAGATCCACTTTGAAGTCACGCCATTCCCATGTGTATACCAAGATGCACATGATTAGATTTTTATGATGTAAAATACGTTGCAACTTCTGCATTGTGGGAATTCGGTCGGACCAGTGGCTGAGGACATGTAAGAGCTTCATGCTACAGATACCTGACGTAGGACACGTAGGAGCTCCATTGCAGGTACTTGGGAATGGTGTCAAAGTTCACAAAGAAGCCTGAGAACAGGAGGACCGGTATAGCTGTGACTGGACCCACAAAGGTTGCCACCTAGGGGACAAAAACAGCTATGTTCACTGAACATATTATTTAATTGCTTTAAAGGAAATGACTGGGGAATAAAGAAACCGACTTCCTGACTACTTTTTATTAGTTCCCATTTAGTCGTTGCCAATTACCCCCAAGTGTACTGTAGTTCCTGTGACTCCTCTGCAGTGGTGGAAAATAACTAGTGCTATGCATTTGCACAACATGTAGTTTCCATTTCAAGCCACTTAATATACCTCCATAACATTTAATCTAAATTAATCAACTAATGGGAGCGTATGCGAATGGTGTCATCACTGCCTGACAGTTTGGTCAGGGCACCTGTTCAGTGGGTTGTGGAACTAGGAGGAATAGCATGGTCCTCCACATGCGTTACATCTTCCCGGTGAAACTCCACACCGTCGTGTGACTCGTGTCAGGTGAAAAGAAGCGGCTGTGATGTCACACATATCAGAGGATACAAGTGGTTGTTTGTGCTCTAAGGAAGACCAACTGCAGATGTTAGCAGTGACAAGTGAATACACAGGGAATTGGGAATTGGCATAACGACTAAATTGGGAGAAAAAGTAGAAACATATCTCAATGAGTGTTTTTCCTCTACGTCACCAGGACGCCCGAGTTGCTAACTACTTGAACAGCAGTACAAAATAACCATTGTAGTTTTAACCAAGCTTTAATCTTTTCAGTTAAATGTATTTGTTAGAGCAGAGTCTATACATTAGACATGCTATGCTTGTATTCCAACCTGCAGGGAGGTGGATGCAGCTCCTATGAGTAGACCCAGAGACTGGGCTACGAGGGCTGTGGACGTGGACAGTGCCATAAACAGCAGGTAGCGACCTGCCTCTGGAGGCTGCTCTGTCATCCAGTACACTATACTGCAGTAAATGATGGGACAAAGCACCTGTGAAAGTTGAAGAGAAAAAATTACGTTAAAAGTTCCAAACCAGATTTATACTTGTACAATGGTGTCCCGTGGCAAAACATAGTAGAGCTACAAGGTCCCAACGTGTCGCAAATCAATACATTTTAAGCTCATGGATGTGCTATTTTCTGTGCGGTGTTGTACGACAGAGTATAGAATTAGGCATAAGAGGCAAGAATGTGACATTATGCTTTGGAGCCACATCCCACTCTGCATTGCATTTTAATCCGCTTTAAAGGTTACCTGGAATGGTATGTCAGCCATAGTCTTGGCCAGGTAGTACGCCTTCAGACTGTACCAGTAATTAAGATGTTCCCTCATAAACACAGACATCTCCAAAGGAACTGCATAACAACAGCAACATAAGAACACATTAGGATTCCCTGTCAATTTAAAAGTGTAACATGACTCTCCTTGTACAGTATCTTACAGGTTGGGACAGTGGGCGTATGAAGAACAGTATCTTACAGGTTGGGACAGTGGGCGTATGAAGAACAGTATCTTACAGGTTGGGACAGTGGGTATATAAACAGTATCTTACAGGTTAGGACAGTGAGTATATAAACAGTATCTTACAGGTTAGGACAGTGAGTATATAAACAGTATCTTACAGGTTAGGACAGTGGGCATCAGGGCAGCAAACATGAGGAACAGCATGGAGAAGAAGAGGAATCCGGTGTTGTTGAACACTTTGCTGGCATCATTGCCGATGTTGAGATAGAGCAGACCGATCAAAACTCCAACAAACAGATGGGACATCACCCTGAGGTGGGTCAACACCTTTGAAAACACAACACATTACAGCACTAAATTATTCCTAAATAAAATGAAATAAAATAGATACTGGTGGTAGAAGACACGCTAATTGATTAATTTCAAGATAGATGAAGATCAGTAACTCGTCATATAAATCATGACATTTACCGTGTCTCTGCATATTGTAATGAAGGTTCTTTGGAACAGAATGCAGAATTGTGACCATGTACTGGTGGCAAAGCTGTGTTTCTCAAGGGTTCCCGTGTCCTGTGGAGATAGAGAACAAAGAATATTCACACACTGTGAACCCAGCAAAACTTTTCCCTCATTCCTGTGTCAATTGTAAATGTAAAAATGAACCAAGTTTAATTATTTAATACATATTAATTCATATTAATATTAGTATTTGTCAGTAGTTAGTATTTGAGCTGCTTTCATCGCTAACCCCTTCAAGTTCACCAAGGATTTGCTGGGGCAGAAGCGCAGTGGCAAACTGGCCTCCTCGCACGATGACATAGACCAACATCTGAAGCAGACGTACAGCGACCCCGCAAGAGAGCAGGAGTTGGGAGAGTGTAACAACCTCATAGACCCCCCTGAACCAGAAGTGCAGTTCGACATGTCGGAGCTGCAGCTAAAGGAAGTCAGGGAGGTTGTCCGCAAAGCAAGGGCAAGCTCTGCTCCAGGACCGAGTGGCACTTCATACAAAGTGTATAAGAACTGTCCCAAACTCCTACTGCGTCTGTGGAACATCTTGCGAGTCTTCTGGAGAAGGGGGAGGATCCCTGATCAATGGAGAGTGGCTGAAGGGGTATGGATCCCGAAGGAGGAAAACTCCACCCAGCTAGACCAGTTCCGCATCATCTCCCTGCTGTGTGTTGAGGCAAAAGTTTTCTTCAGCGCTGTTTCCAAACGGCTGTGTACCTACCTGGCAGAGAACACCTACATCGATACATCTGTCCAGAAAGGTGGCATTTCAGGAATGCCAGGATGTCTGGAGCATACCGGTGTGGTGACACAGCTTATTCGGGAGGCCAGAGAGAACAAGGGCAACCTGTCAGTGTTGTGGCTTGACCTGGAAAATGCATTCGGCTCCATTCCACACAAGCTGGTTCAGTTCACTTTGACAAAACATCATGTCCCAAGCAGGTGTAGAGACCTCATCACTGATTATTACAGCAATTTCAGGATGAGGGTCTCTTCAGGAGCAATAACATCTAGTTGGCACAAGGTGGAGATCGGTATCATCACAGGGTGTACTATCTCTGTGACATTGTTCTCCCTAGCCATGAACATGCTCACCAAGTCTGCTGAGCCAGAGTGCAGAGGGCCCCGCACAAATTCCGGAGAACGGCAACCACCCATCAGGGCATTCATGGATGACCTCACAGTCATGACAGAATCAGTCCCAGGCTGCCGGTGGATTCTGAAGGGGCTTGAAGAGCTGGTGGAGTGGGCCCGGATGCGTTTCAAACCCGCCAAATCCAGATCAATGGTGCTGAGGAAAGGGAAGGTGGTGGACAAGTTCCGGTTTAACATCGCAGACACAGCCATCCCAACTATCTCAGAGAAGCCAGTCAAGAGCTTAGGAAAGGTTTTTGACTGCTCTCTGAGAGACACAACATCTATCCAGTCGACCTGCACTGAGTTGGATGGCTGGCTGAAATCCGTGGACAAGTCAGGCCTACCTGGGAAGTTTAAAGCCTGGGTGTACCAACATGGCATTCTTCCCAGGATTCTGTGGCCCCTCCTTGTCTATGCGGTCCCTATCTCAACAGTTGAGACCCTAGAGAGGAGGGTCAGCAACCACCTCCGGAGATGGCTTGGGTTACCAAGGAGCCTGAGCAGCATTGCACTCTACGGGAACACCAACAAACTGCAACTGCCTTTCAAATCCTTGGAGGAGGAATTCAAGGTTACTAGAGCCAGAGAAGTGGTTCAGTACAGGGACTCAAGTGATCCGAAGGTGGCTAAAGCAGGGATCCAAGTGAGGACTGGCAGGAAATGGAGGGCAGAGGAAGCAGTTCAAGAGGCAGAGGCAAGGCTGCGTCACAAGAGCCTGGTGGGAGTGGTCACACGAGGTCGAGCTGGGCTAGGATCCTTTCCAACTCCCCAAATGAACACCAGTGGGAAGGAAGGGCGGCGTCTTGTTCAGGAGGAGGTGAGAGCAGCAGTGGAGGAGACAAGAACCTGCAAAGCAGTGGGAATGAAGCAACAGGGAGCTTGGACGAGATGGGAGAATGCGGTTGAGAGGAAAGTGACCTGGGCTGAGCTTTGGAAAGCCGAGCCTCACCGCATCAAATTCCTAATCCAGGCAGTGTATGATGTGCTTCCAAGCCCATCAAACCTGCACACATGGGGCATAGCAGAGACACCAGCATGCCCATTGTGTTCCAAGCGAGGAACCCTGGAACACATCCTCAGTTGCTGTACAAAGGCACTTGGAGATGGACGGTACAGGTGGCGGCATGAGCAAGTCCTGAAGACCATTGCTGAAGCCATCAGCACAGGACTGGCGTGGTCAAAGAAGTTCCGACACTCCAAGAACACCATCGCCTTTGTCAGAGCTGGGGACAAGCCAACTTCTGCCAGAAAAACATCTGCAGGCATCCTGACGTCTGCAAGAGACTGGCAGTTGTTGGTGGACCTTGAACATCAGCTGAAGTTCCCCAGCCATATTGCAGTCACCTCCCTGCGACCAGACATTGTCCTTGTGTCTGAGTCCACCAAGCAAGCTGTGCTGCTGGAGCTGACAGTCCCGTGGGAAGATCGCTTGGAAGAAGCCTTTGAAAGGAAGCTCTCCAAGTACGCAGGACTGGTCAGCGACTGTCAGCAGGCTGGTTGGAGAGCAAGGTGTTTCCCTGTGGAAGTTGGGTGCAGAGGATTTGCAGCCCGTTCCTTGGTCAGAGCCTTCAGCAGTTTAGGCATCGAGGGAGAGAGAAAGAGGAGAGCCATCCGCAGTACCACCGATGCGGCAGAGAGGGCCTCAAGATGGCTGTGGCTCAAAAGAGGGGAGCCATGGAGTCATGGTAGCTAGCTAGCCATCTGGACACAAGCTGGGGTCTGATCAGCCCCGGCTGGGTCACCTGGAGGAGGGCGTATGATGTTGCGAGACCCGAAACGTCCTATGATTCCAGGAACATCACTGAAGATGTGTCCAGATTAGGCATCAGTAGATGTATGTACACAGTGAATACCCTGAGTGATCAGTGACAGCCAGGAAAGACTGGATGACAACCATGAATAGTGTGGCGACTACTGGAGAGTCAGTGACAGCCCGGAGAGACGGCAACCGGGGCAGAAAGGGTCGGCAACCCAATCTGCATCCTCCGAGAGGAGGAACCCAACCAAGCTACGATGAACTTAATGGAAAAATACCCCCAGGGGTGCCCGAGAGGGGGGGAGGATGAGCACCCCAGTCGGACGGACACAACGGTAACAGACCCAGGCAACGGACAAACGACTATGAGCAAGCAGTGTACATGCGGTAAAGTCTGCAAGAACATCCATGGCTTAAAGATCCACCAAGCGAGGATGAAGTGCCAGTTGAGAGCAGAAGCAACACAACGCACAGGTGTTACACCTGGTGAGACGCAGGAGGTGCCAGGCCCGGAGTCACCCCATAGTGCCCAGAACCTCCAAGTGTTGCAGACAACTCCCTCGAGCATCAAGTCCGACAGGAGGCGGATCAAATGGCCTGCAGCTAGCATGACCTCACTCTGGAAGCAGTTCGATGACGATGTCGACCAAATTCTGGAGGCGATGGCAAAGGGAGAGGCCGACAGGAAGCTACAAGCTATGACAACAATCATTGTCAGCATCGCAGCTGAACGGTTCGGTGAGGAGGAGAAGAAAAGCTCCGGAACATCTTACTCAAAGAATCAAAGAGCTGTAAGGATCCACAACATCAGAAAGGAGATGAAAGTGCTGAAGTCCCAGTACAAGGCGGCAGGAGAAGAGGAACGCACTGGCCTGGCCCAGCTAATGTGCATCCTTCGAAAAAACATCAGAGTTCTCCGCCGGGCCGAGTGGCATCGGAGGCGGCGGCGCGAGAGAGCACGTAAACGAGCTGCTTTCATCGCTAACCCCTTCAAGTTCACCAAGGATTTGCTGGGGCAGAAGCGCAGTGGCAAACTGGCCTCCTCGCACGATGACATAGACCAACATCTGAAGCAGACGTACAGCGACCCCGCAAGAGAGCAGGAGTTGGGAGAGTGTAACAACCTCATAGACCCCCCTGAACCAGAAGTGCAGTTCGACATGTCGGAGCTGCAGCTAAAGGAAGTCAGGGAGGTTGTCCGCAAAGCAAGGGCAAGCTCTGCTCCAGGACCGAGTGGCACTTCATACAAAGTGTATAAGAACTGTCCCAAACTCCTACTGCGTCTGTGGAACATCTTGCGAGTCTTCTGGAGAAGGGGGAGGATCCCTGATCAATGGAGAGTGGCTGAAGGGGTATGGATCCCGAAGGAGGAAAACTCCACCCAGCTAGACCAGTTCCGCATCATCTCCCTGCTGTGTGTTGAGGCAAAAGTTTTCTTCAGCGCTGTTTCCAAACGGCTGTGTACCTACCTGGCAGAGAACACCTACATCGATACATCTGTCCAGAAAGGTGGCATTTCAGGAATGCCAGGATGTCTGGAGCATACCGGTGTGGTGACACAGCTTATTCGGGAGGCCAGAGAGAACAAGGGCAACCTGTCAGTGTTGTGGCTTGACCTGGAAAATGCATTCGGCTCCATTCCACACAAGCTGGTTCAGTTCACTTTGACAAAACATCATGTCCCAAGCAGGTGTAGAGACCTCATCACTGATTATTACAGCAATTTCAGGATGAGGGTCTCTTCAGGAGCAATAACATCTAGTTGGCACAAGGTGGAGATCGGTATCATCACAGGGTGTACTATCTCTGTGACATTGTTCTCCCTAGCCATGAACATGCTCACCAAGTCTGCTGAGCCAGAGTGCAGAGGGCCCCGCACAAATTCCGGAGAACGGCAACCACCCATCAGGGCATTCATGGATGACCTCACAGTCATGACAGAATCAGTCCCAGGCTGCCGGTGGATTCTGAAGGGGCTTGAAGAGCTGGTGGAGTGGGCCCGGATGCGTTTCAAACCCGCCAAATCCAGATCAATGGTGCTGAGGAAAGGGAAGGTGGTGGACAAGTTCCGGTTTAACATCGCAGACACAGCCATCCCAACTATCTCAGAGAAGCCAGTCAAGAGCTTAGGAAAGGTTTTTGACTGCTCTCTGAGAGACACAACATCTATCCAGTCGACCTGCACTGAGTTGGATGGCTGGCTGAAATCCGTGGACAAGTCAGGCCTACCTGGGAAGTTTAAAGCCTGGGTGTACCAACATGGCATTCTTCCCAGGATTCTGTGGCCCCTCCTTGTCTATGCGGTCCCTATCTCAACAGTTGAGACCCTAGAGAGGAGGGTCAGCAACCACCTCCGGAGATGGCTTGGGTTACCAAGGAGCCTGAGCAGCATTGCACTCTACGGGAACACCAACAAACTGCAACTGCCTTTCAAATCCTTGGAGGAGGAATTCAAGGTTACTAGAGCCAGAGAAGTGGTTCAGTACAGGGACTCAAGTGATCCGAAGGTGGCTAAAGCAGGGATCCAAGTGAGGACTGGCAGGAAATGGAGGGCAGAGGAAGCAGTTCAAGAGGCAGAGGCAAGGCTGCGTCACAAGAGCCTGGTGGGAGTGGTCACACGAGGTCGAGCTGGGCTAGGATCCTTTCCAACTCCCCAAATGAACACCAGTGGGAAGGAAGGGCGGCGTCTTGTTCAGGAGGAGGTGAGAGCAGCAGTGGAGGAGACAAGAACCTGCAAAGCAGTGGGAATGAAGCAACAGGGAGCTTGGACGAGATGGGAGAATGCGGTTGAGAGGAAAGTGACCTGGGCTGAGCTTTGGAAAGCCGAGCCTCACCGCATCAAATTCCTAATCCAGGCAGTGTATGATGTGCTTCCAAGCCCATCAAACCTGCACACATGGGGCATAGCAGAGACACCAGCATGCCCATTGTGTTCCAAGCGAGGAACCCTGGAACACATCCTCAGTTGCTGTACAAAGGCACTTGGAGATGGACGGTACAGGTGGCGGCATGAGCAAGTCCTGAAGACCATTGCTGAAGCCATCAGCACAGGACTGGCGTGGTCAAAGAAGTTCCGACACTCCAAGAACACCATCGCCTTTGTCAGAGCTGGGGACAAGCCAACTTCTGCCAGAAAAACATCTGCAGGCATCCTGACGTCTGCAAGAGACTGGCAGTTGTTGGTGGACCTTGAACATCAGCTGAAGTTCCCCAGCCATATTGCAGTCACCTCCCTGCGACCAGACATTGTCCTTGTGTCTGAGTCCACCAAGCAAGCTGTGCTGCTGGAGCTGACAGTCCCGTGGGAAGATCGCTTGGAAGAAGCCTTTGAAAGGAAGCTCTCCAAGTACGCAGGACTGGTCAGCGACTGTCAGCAGGCTGGTTGGAGAGCAAGGTGTTTCCCTGTGGAAGTTGGGTGCAGAGGATTTGCAGCCCGTTCCTTGGTCAGAGCCTTCAGCAGTTTAGGCATCGAGGGAGAGAGAAAGAGGAGAGCCATCCGCAGTACCACCGATGCGGCAGAGAGGGCCTCAAGATGGCTGTGGCTCAAAAGAGGGGAGCCATGGAGTCATGGTAGCTAGCTAGCCATCTGGACACAAGCTGGGGTCTGATCAGCCCCGGCTGGGTCACCTGGAGGAGGGCGTATGATGTTGCGAGACCCGAAACGTCCTATGATTCCAGGAACATCACTGAAGATGTGTCCAGATTAGGCATCAGTAGATGTATGTACACAGTGAATACCCTGAGTGATCAGTGACAGCCAGGAAAGACTGGATGACAACCATGAATAGTGTGGCGACTACTGGAGAGTCAGTGACAGCCCGGAGAGACGGCAACCGGGGCAGAAAGGGTCGGCAACCCAATCTGCATCCTCCGAGAGGAGGAACCCAACCAAGCTACGATGAACTTAATGGAAAAATACCCCCAGGGGTGCCCGAGAGGGGGGGAGGATGAGCACCCCAGTCGGACGGACACAACGGTAACAGACCCAGGCAACGGACAAACGACTATGAGCAAGCAGTGTACATGCGGTAAAGTCTGCAAGAACATCCATGGCTTAAAGATCCACCAAGCGAGGATGAAGTGCCAGTTGAGAGCAGAAGCAACACAACGCACAGGTGTTACACCTGGTGAGACGCAGGAGGTGCCAGGCCCGGAGTCACCCCATAGTGCCCAGAACCTCCAAGTGTTGCAGACAACTCCCTCGAGCATCAAGTCCGACAGGAGGCGGATCAAATGGCCTGCAGCTAGCATGACCTCACTCTGGAAGCAGTTCGATGACGATGTCGACCAAATTCTGGAGGCGATGGCAAAGGGAGAGGCCGACAGGAAGCTACAAGCTATGACAACAATCATTGTCAGCATCGCAGCTGAACGGTTCGGTGAGGAGGAGAAGAAAAGCTCCGGAACATCTTACTCAAAGAATCAAAGAGCTGTAAGGATCCACAACATCAGAAAGGAGATGAAAGTGCTGAAGTCCCAGTACAAGGCGGCAGGAGAAGAGGAACGCACTGGCCTGGCCCAGCTAATGTGCATCCTTCGAAAAAACATCAGAGTTCTCCGCCGGGCCGAGTGGCATCGGAGGCGGCGGCGCGAGAGAGCACGTAAACGAGCTGCTTTCATCGCTAACCCCTTCAAGTTCACCAAGGATTTGCTGGGGCAGAAGCGCAGTGGCAAACTGGCCTCCTCGCACGATGACATAGACCAACATCTGAAGCAGACGTACAGCGACCCCGCAAGAGAGCAGGAGTTGGGAGAGTGTAACAACCTCATAGACCCCCCTGAACCAGAAGTGCAGTTCGACATGTCGGAGCTGCAGCTAAAGGAAGTCAGGGAGGTTGTCCGCAAAGCAAGGGCAAGCTCTGCTCCAGGACCGAGTGGCACTTCATACAAAGTGTATAAGAACTGTCCCAAACTCCTACTGCGTCTGTGGAACATCTTGCGAGTCTTCTGGAGAAGGGGGAGGATCCCTGATCAATGGAGAGTGGCTGAAGGGGTATGGATCCCGAAGGAGGAAAACTCCACCCAGCTAGACCAGTTCCGCATCATCTCCCTGCTGTGTGTTGAGGCAAAAGTTTTCTTCAGCGCTGTTTCCAAACGGCTGTGTACCTACCTGGCAGAGAACACCTACATCGATACATCTGTCCAGAAAGGTGGCATTTCAGGAATGCCAGGATGTCTGGAGCATACCGGTGTGGTGACACAGCTTATTCGGGAGGCCAGAGAGAACAAGGGCAACCTGTCAGTGTTGTGGCTTGACCTGGAAAATGCATTCGGCTCCATTCCACACAAGCTGGTTCAGTTCACTTTGACAAAACATCATGTCCCAAGCAGGTGTAGAGACCTCATCACTGATTATTACAGCAATTTCAGGATGAGGGTCTCTTCAGGAGCAATAACATCTAGTTGGCACAAGGTGGAGATCGGTATCATCACAGGGTGTACTATCTCTGTGACATTGTTCTCCCTAGCCATGAACATGCTCACCAAGTCTGCTGAGCCAGAGTGCAGAGGGCCCCGCACAAATTCCGGAGAACGGCAACCACCCATCAGGGCATTCATGGATGACCTCACAGTCATGACAGAATCAGTCCCAGGCTGCCGGTGGATTCTGAAGGGGCTTGAAGAGCTGGTGGAGTGGGCCCGGATGCGTTTCAAACCCGCCAAATCCAGATCAATGGTGCTGAGGAAAGGGAAGGTGGTGGACAAGTTCCGGTTTAACATCGCAGACACAGCCATCCCAACTATCTCAGAGAAGCCAGTCAAGAGCTTAGGAAAGGTTTTTGACTGCTCTCTGAGAGACACAACATCTATCCAGTCGACCTGCACTGAGTTGGATGGCTGGCTGAAATCCGTGGACAAGTCAGGCCTACCTGGGAAGTTTAAAGCCTGGGTGTACCAACATGGCATTCTTCCCAGGATTCTGTGGCCCCTCCTTGTCTATGCGGTCCCTATCTCAACAGTTGAGACCCTAGAGAGGAGGGTCAGCAACCACCTCCGGAGATGGCTTGGGTTACCAAGGAGCCTGAGCAGCATTGCACTCTACGGGAACACCAACAAACTGCAACTGCCTTTCAAATCCTTGGAGGAGGAATTCAAGGTTACTAGAGCCAGAGAAGTGGTTCAGTACAGGGACTCAAGTGATCCGAAGGTGGCTAAAGCAGGGATCCAAGTGAGGACTGGCAGGAAATGGAGGGCAGAGGAAGCAGTTCAAGAGGCAGAGGCAAGGCTGCGTCACAAGAGCCTGGTGGGAGTGGTCACACGAGGTCGAGCTGGGCTAGGATCCTTTCCAACTCCCCAAATGAACACCAGTGGGAAGGAAGGGCGGCGTCTTGTTCAGGAGGAGGTGAGAGCAGCAGTGGAGGAGACAAGAACCTGCAAAGCAGTGGGAATGAAGCAACAGGGAGCTTGGACGAGATGGGAGAATGCGGTTGAGAGGAAAGTGACCTGGGCTGAGCTTTGGAAAGCCGAGCCTCACCGCATCAAATTCCTAATCCAGGCAGTGTATGATGTGCTTCCAAGCCCATCAAACCTGCACACATGGGGCATAGCAGAGACACCAGCATGCCCATTGTGTTCCAAGCGAGGAACCCTGGAACACATCCTCAGTTGCTGTACAAAGGCACTTGGAGATGGACGGTACAGGTGGCGGCATGATCAAGTCCTGAAGACCATTGCTGAAGCCATCAGCACAGGACTGGCGTGGTCAAAGAAGTTCCGACACTCCAAGAACACCATCGCCTTTGTCAGAGCTGGGGACAAGCCAACTTCTGCCAGAAAAACATCTGCAGGCATCCTGACGTCTGCAAGAGACTGGCAGTTGTTGGTGGACCTTGAACATCAGCTGAAGTTCCCCAGCCATATTGCAGTCACCTCCCTGCGACCAGACATTGTCCTTGTGTCTGAGTCCACCAAGCAAGCTGTGCTGCTGGAGCTGACAGTCCCGTGGGAAGATCGCTTGGAAGAAGCCTTTGAAAGGAAGCTCTCCAAGTACGCAGGACTGGTCAGCGACTGTCAGCAGGCTGGTTGGAGAGCAAGGTGTTTCCCTGTGGAAGTTGGGTGCAGAGGATTTGCAGCCCGTTCCTTGGTCAGAGCCTTCAGCAGTTTAGGCATCGAGGGAGAGAGAAAGAGGAGAGCCATCCGCAGTACCACCGATGCGGCAGAGAGGGCCTCAAGATGGCTGTGGCTCAAAAGAGGGGAGCCATGGAGTCATGGTAGCTAGCTAGCCATCTGGACACAAGCTGGGGTCTGATCAGCCCCGGCTGGGTCACCTGGAGGAGGGCGTATGATGTTGCGAGACCCGAAACGTCCTATGATTCCAGGAACATCACTGAAGATGTGTCCAGATTAGGCATCAGTAGATGTATGTACACAGTCATATAAAGATATTATTTTGTTGTTTTCATGTAAACTTAAGTCAAGGATGGGCCCCACGGTCCCATTCTACTTTGAACACAAGATTAAGGGCCCTATTTTGGGGGAGGGAGAATGGCGTTAGGCGTCCAGAGTAGATGAACTGACAATTCCCGGATGAGAAGTGGCATGCTTTTCCGTGCCTTCATGTGTTTGATATTTTGAGGACTAGTCATGTGCTGGTGTGTGGCTAGAGTGTCCACAGGCTGGCTAGAGCTAGTGGTTAGAGTGAATTGTCCCTGAGATTGGGAGGTCGGGGGTTCAATCCCCCCACCGGGTCATACCAAGGACTATAACAATGAGACCCAATGCCTCCCTGCTTGGCACTCAGCATCAAGGGTTGGATTGGGGGGTTAGTCCCTGTGACATACATAGTGTCATGACCAGGGGGTGCACTTGTGCATCATGGCGGGATGGAGGGATGTACTTGCACACAGTGTTGATTTTGACAGCAAATTTTGATTTCGTTTTTAGTCATAGTCTTTTAAATAAAATTCCTGTTTAATTTTAGTCATCTGAAATGTTTTAGTTGTTGTCTAGTTTTAGTCGACTAAATATCATAAGATCATAGTTGACTAAAACTACAGTTGATTTAGTCGTCTGTATTTTGGCGGTGCCTTGATGGCGTCGTAATGGTTGATTTTACACTTGGTTGCATGCTGAAAATAGCCGATCTACAGATCTACAAGTGAGCTTGTAGATCTGCTATTTTCGGACCGCACACCCAAACTGCATCTCTTCTCCACTAGTCCCTCCCAAACATAGTAGTCTAGTTTTTATTTGTTGATGAAATTGTCCATATATTTAGTCTTAGTTTTAGTCATCATAGCTTAGTTTTTATTTTGTTTAAATTTAGTTTTCGTCAGTGAAAAAAGCTCCTGCCCTATGGGCCACATAGCTCAGGATGGCTACTTACATGTACTTACTTACATGTGCCTGTGTGAGGGGTGCAGTAGGGTCACGTGTCAGCAACGCCCTGCAATTTTGGAATCAAGCTTCTGTTTGAGTCAAAACGGACTGAACCATTTCCACCATACTGTAGTCCATCTTGGACTTGAACCGACAACCCTCCAACTCCTAAGCCAAGAATAGAGCACCGAAGTCCTGACGTCACTGCCAGTAGAGGGCACTTTTCCGCAAGGTTCGTGGCTTTACTTTTTGTGTCGATATCCTCATTGGGGAATCTTAGATCGCTTCATATGAGAGCTGTGTTCCAAAAATAAACACACCACCATGGCGATTTTACTCATATGGATATGAAGCATCGACTGAAGGTGTAAATGTACACATTTACCCAAAGAGTAACACAATATAAACACTAGAAACGAGTCAAACAACCCAAAGACTACATTTCCCATGAACGCGGCTGCTGTACGGACAGTGATTTCAGACCCGGAAGTAGTAGTTCTTAAGACTTTTAAGGCAGAATTAATTCCATTTTCCCCAGAAACAGGCTGTATCAAATATGAATGAATATCATAAACGATGCAGAGCCACCCCCCTGACAGAAACACCAGGGTGGTGTGTTTATGTTTGGAACACAGTTCTTATATGACGTGATCTAAGATTCCCAAATGGGGATTTCAACACAAAAAATAAAGCCACGACCCCATGAAACAGCGCCCTCTAGTGGCAGTGACGTCAGACTTCGGTGCTCTATATAGGACTGAGCTACTGCCGCTCCTGGGTGGACAGGTCTGCGCATTTTTGCAGATGTCCGTATGTGTAGCTTAGTTTAGTTGTTGGTGAACTGGACTTTATACTGACAATTGCTTTTCCATATGTATTAATTTGTTTAATACAAATATTAAACAAATTAATACATACATTTGTTTCGTTTGTTATAGAGTACAGAAGTCCTGACGTCACTCGTTCATCCCCTGGTTCGTAAAGTAATTTCTCTATGGAGAATAACATTGGGTCATCTTAGAATCGTCTCATAGTCTATAAGAATTGTGGTCCAAAAATAAACAAACTTTCTCGGCGATATTGTCAGGGAGGAGGTTCTGTATCGTTTATGATAATCAGTCACTTATATTTGATACAGTATGTTTCTGGCAAAAATGTAACTAATTCGGCGGAAGTAACATTATCGTTTTCTCACCGTCAGTTGATGCTTCATATCCATAAGAGTCAAACAGCCGGGGTCATTTGTTTATTTTGGGAACACAGTTCTTATTTGACGCGATATTAAAGACGTCTATGGGAATTCAGAACGGGGGTGGAAAACCGCGAACCAGGTAGGATGTGTAAATTACATCAGACTTCGGTGCTCTATTTCCTACCGAGATAATTTGACCTCATCTGCTCTTGGTGTTCATATTTGAGGTGCTGTAGATTTGTTGTTGACTACTCTGCCCCTCTGGCATAAGGACATGAGTTTACTCTTGGGACAAATTATGTTTCCAAGGCTTTTCTTCCTTGACACTATGAAAATTACCAGAACACTGTTGTGCTGAGCACAGTGCACTGCTTTTAAAGGTCATGAAAAACGATCATTTAATTTGTCATGATCCAACACACCCACTGTTAATATACTCAGCTTAATATAACCCACTTCGCCACTTTGTCACAAGGACTCCGCCCTTCTCCAGTCAAGAAGATACTTAATTTCTGTCATTACGACCGCCCACCATGCCTTTAACCACGCTTCATGAGTTTCTCAGCCCACAATAGTGCCTATAAGAGTGTAAAAGCCCTGATAGCAGCCCTAGCGGTGGCGCTGCCACCCTGTTGCCCAAAGGGTAGGGCTACAGGAAAGTTGTGCCTGTTCTCTTATCTTATAGGGTCACAAAATTAGTACTGTAGGGCCTATTAGATTATGAAATATCTTGAGTGCAAACAATTTGGCCTGACAGGGTGCTAAGGGTAAAGTCATGGGTCATACAAATAATTAAGGTTCTTTCTCTAGGGAGCATGAATGCACTTATAAGGTTTAATGGCAATCCACCCATTCGAATTTCGGATGTCTTACGTGTAAGAAAATTTGACCTAAGGGTGACGCTAGAGTAAACGGGACGCGCAATAACCCCACGTTTGCAACTACTTTTGCCTGCGCACTTCACCGGGTGTGGACTAGTTATTGTAATTTGCAATAAGTCTGAATGGACAAAGGGTTCATAGTTACCATCTCTCTGATAGTTAATGCTTGTCATTGTAATTGATAAATAGACTTATTACAGGTAATTCAAAATGCTGCAGCATGAATTTGAACTAAAACAAGAGAAGAGATCATATTACTCCACATCTCACTGTACTGGGCCGGCTATCGAGAACTTTAGAGTGATTTTTAAGCACTGTAATAACCTGGCACCTATGTATATCAGGCTCCGACTCCCTTTCATTTTATTTTCCAGTCAGAACACTTATGTCTTCCTCCACTTTCCTATAAGATGTTTCCAAAGCATTTCACAAAAACAGTGGTGGGACGGCCTTCTGCTTCAACGCCACTGAGTCATGGAACACCCTTACACTAAGAAGAATGGTGAGATCTTGTGGTGGTCTTTAATATAAAGCATTTAATGTCAGTGTTAGTTATTTTGTTCTTTATTTCCATTGTGGACGTTTAAGTGTAATTCTCATACACTCTCATACTCATAACAAGGTAGCAAAATATGAAAAGGTTTATGTCCCAGAAAAAAAGCCAAAGAATACATAAACTAATAAGCCATCACCCAAATGAGTGGTGGCATAGTGGAAGTGAGAGAACTCTGAGAGGCAGAGAGGCAGAGAAGAGTAAAAAGAACTTGAGAGTGGCTGAGAAGAGAGATAAAAAGGAGAGAGTTGGAGTGGGAACTGACTGAAATGCTGAAAGAAATTTCATCATAACAAATTGCAGTTCTCTTTCATTCCTACACATTGGGGTTCATAGTTTCATACCAAGTTCCATGGATGTGGAACAGTACGTGTATGCTGATAGCAAATTATTATCCACCTTCTGTCTTTCAGCTGTTTTCACAATGCAGAGGATTTGTTGTTTATCACGCATCCCCACTATTGTTATTAACTGATTATCCTCTGTAGGCCTATTTTAGTTTGATTAGATCAAATTCAAAGCAGATTAACTAGAACTGGAAGTGACTGTCCAGATTTACTGCTGGACTTAGCTCTGTGGCTCATGTTAGATCTAACGAATTGAGCGCGAAACCATTTGTAACGTGAATCCTATCAGTCCTTTGTGAGGAGGACATGTAAACATTTGACATAACATATCCCAATGCATTCTGTGTGTCGAGAGCTCTCTTTCAAAGGCACTGGAGAATCTCTGCCAGCCTACGTTAAACCACGCATTTCGACGTGACAGGACAGTACATAGGCTTCTATGTGGGATAAGTGGGTACAGAGGCCATCTGGAAATGGGAAGGCAGCCGGTTTGACCACCGACTTGCGCAAGAAATGTGGAGAAGTGTCCTTGAGCAAACCACTTAACCCCTAACAGCTCCCCCAGTGTGCTCATCAGAGCCAATTTCAGAGCAATTTACGATTCTGTCCCTATCGGTCGTAATAAAATAATTTGCGAGAAAAAGATAAATAAACAGCGATGGGATTTGGAGTCGATCCTGTGGTGCTGGAAACGGAAGCCTAATGCTTAACGTGCACGCCACGGTTGCAGGGTTTTGGGAGTTATTTAATGCGGTCCGCTCAAGTGAGAGGCAGTTCCGCATGCGTCACAGAAGGGGGCGTTGCCAAGTTGTTGACAAGGCAACGAGCTCTGGCCAATCAGAGGTAGGCGGGAGCGGGTCTTTTCGTAACCGAGATGCAGAAAGTATTTACGCCCCCGGCGTCCAGAAAAATCTTCCCTTCTATTCTCCTGTAAACACATGGTGTAATAAATTGTTGCTGTGTCTGTGTCAGTATGTCACTCACGCTGTGAGTGAGATAAGATGAGTCGCTTTTGTCAGTAGAGTTCTTCTTGCCCTCCTCTGAGCACAGACCGCCCTGGACGGCCTCAAACAGCACTGAGTTCAAGTCCCCATACTCCCCCGAGGCCACCTCAATGACTGGGGAAACAAGAGGACATGCCGGTGAGACAGGATATAAATCTATGGACAATATATGACAAACATACCGTCACACTCACGCATGCAAGCACGCACGCACGCACACACGCACGCACACATAAAAACACAAACCAAGGGCTTAATTTCAGAAATAATAGAGGCAACTGGCATAATTCCTCAGTAGATCTTGTAGATCTGCTATTTTTCAAATTTATGAAAATGTTCACCTGTAATGACATAACCACAATAGGGCCACCAGGTTGAAAGTGGCTAATGAATGTATGGTTGCAGACAAGTAAACACGAGTCTAACATGTGTGTCACATGGATGGGCGTGAATCGGCACTCAGGCAGCGCCAATCTAAAATCTGATTAATCTGCCAAAAAAAGATGCATGAAATAACTGAATTTGAGATTAAATACAAAATAATAGGGCATCCCCTGACACACACACACACACACACACACACACACACACACACACACACACACACACACACACACACACACACACACACACACACACACACACACACACACACACACACACACACACACACACACACATACATGTTTGTACATATGCCAAGTGCCAAGGGCATGTTTGTACATATGCCAAGTGCCAAGGGCACTCCCACACTTACTGAAGTCAGCAGGGTTGTGATAAGTGGGACAGTGGAGGCCCAGGTTCTTCAGATAGGGGATGAGGTAAGGGACGGTGCCCTTATATATGCACTGTCCCTGACTGAGGATGTACAGCTGTGAGGGGGTACAGTGCAGATACAGAGTAACCAACTTAGCTCAGCATGCAAAGACAGACTCACTGAATAATGCATGAACACCTACTGTAACATAACAACATGGAAAGTGACTGCTGCGGTCAGTTGGAAAAGTATATTGCATGTACAGTAAATCATAGTAGCTATAGTCTGAACCACAGCGGCTAATGCTTAATTTGTACTCCATCATACAATGGTGTCCTGCGCCGAAAATAGCAGATCTACAAGCTCACAACTGTGTTGCGATGCGACTCATTGTGAACTTTATTTTCAGTGCACGACACCAGTGTATAAATCAGGCTTAATGGAGAGCTATTATCTGACTGATGCCAACAGGCAGAGCCCAAATATAGAGCATTAATTACCTTATAATATACAGCATGAATTACCTTATCAAACATCTCAAACAGCTTGGCACTGGGCTGGTGGATGGTGCAGATGATTGTCCGTCCGCCCTGAGCCAGAGACTTCATGAGGGAAACCACCTGAAAGCAGGACGAGCTGTCCAGGCCGCTGACATGGGGACACAGGGCGGGTCAGCAGGCCAAAAGGCACAAAGACAAACAAATGGAGAGAGATGGACCGATGCACAATTAGTTTGGATGCACAGTTATCAATGTAACTCCAAATGGACTCACAAGGGTTCAAATGACATTGAGGTAAATGAACACTTTACTGTGGTAATTGTTAAGAGAAGTTATCTGCGCTAAAACACGTCATCTCCTATACTGTACCTGGTGGGCTCGTCAAAGAACATCACTGGAGGATTGTTGACCAGTTCAAGGGCGATTGCCAGCCTCTTACACTGACCGCCTGACAGGGAGATGGTCCGTGTCTGGGCACACTCCTGAAGTCCAAGAGCAGTCAGGATCTCATTCACCTGTGGCATGGTGAGAGGTGGGATTGTGGGACATGTATACAGTATACATGTATATCAGCTTGCCTAGCATCCCGGGGTTATTGCACTGACTACACGTCGCTTCGCAATACTTCGATCAGTGCGTTCAGTTTTAAGTCCCTGGCATTGGCCAAGTTATTGCGTGGATGAAATAGGCTCCCCCTCCCTCTCTCTTACTCAAGGGCGCCGATACTGTGGGTGCCTCGGGGCTAAAGCCCCCAGGAGAAATGACGAGCACCAATCACAAACTCATCACAAAAAAAGAAAAAGAAAAAAACTCTGACATCTACACTTCATGGAGCACATTTTTTGTACCAAATTAACCGAATTAACCGCACTAAAGTAACAAAAAAAAGGTAAGAAACCCGGAAAAAACGCACACCCAGCCGTGCGGACATAAATCGGCGCCCCGGCTCTTACTGATCGGGCTCTCCTTCTCACCCTTCCTCCCCTCTCACTTTCCCTCCCTCTATATCCCTCTCTCTCTCTTTCTCTCTCTCTCGCAGATCAAGCTCTGGTCTGACGATAGATAAAATTCAAAGCAGATGAACTGGAATTGACTGTCATTTATTAACATTTTGTAATACAACTTTTGTCAAGACTAATCAATACATTTAAACTTACAAGTTCTTTTTTCACCAACATGGTCTCATTCAGTTTCAGATTGGCAGAGACCTGGAAGAAGGATATGATTTAGCACAGGATCTTGAGGTTATGGATCATCATTGAACATTGAATTTAACCACTTAACCCCTATATACTTTGTCATACAACAAATAGCGAAAATTGCATCATGACACATGAGCCTGTGGATCTGCTATTTCAGCTTTTTTCCGCCTATAATGACATGGTAGAAAGTGGTTAATTTAAGTGGCCTCACCATCATGGCCTCCCGTGCTGTGAGGTTTGGCAGCAGCATGTCATCCTGCATAATGTAACAGGACATCTTCCTGAAGGTCCTTAGATCTCGTGGTCGGCCGTTCACAAAGATCTGTCCCTTCATCCCTGTCTCTCTGTGTCCAAATAGACCCGACAGACCACAGCAAAATGACAAATCCATCATCTTGCACATTTGTGAAAACAAAAACTGAACAAAAAGTACGTAACTTAAGGCCTTGGTTGACAAAATGATAAATCATGAACAACAATGGATCCTCTATATTTCATCAAATGATGATTATTTTTTTTTAAATTCTTAATATTTTATTTTTTTAATGGATGTTTTTGTAAACAAAACTCTTCATATTAACATTCAAGAGTAATCAAACCGATCAGAGCACTCCTTCCCAGGTGCAGACTCACCTGTACCCAGCCAGGATGTTCATCAGAGTGGACTTCCCTGCTCCAGAGGGTCCCATGATGCCAATCAGCTCTTTGCTGTTGAACCGTCCTGACAGACATTTGAGCAGGGCTTTGTAACCTGAGGAGGGGAAAATCTCAGCTATTCACTATGTCATAAACAATGTACATATAAAGCCAGAGTACGATTTTGACATCTGCTGTTCCATTAGGGACAACCACCAAGATGAAGATCTGTCTATTGATTGTCAACACTTATTGAGCTCTTATTGAGTAATGCAATTTCACTTTGTGGGACGATGACCTACAATCCTTAAATTGAACATTAATTGCAACAAAGAACAGTTGTTGCAAACAGAACAAAAAAAAAACACCTCTATTTTTACAATAAGCCGCACTATTCAAACTTCCAGACTCACTCACTCATATTCCAAAATACACCCTCAAGAGTCAAGCGTTGTGATTCCTGCATGTACTTTGCATCACTGAAATTGATTTGCTGACATGGGATCAGCTATTGTTTGCGGGTGTTGTATATATGTACCAATTCAAAGTACAGAAACAATCCCCAAGCAAGGAAATGTTATTGTCTGGGTAATTAAGTGGTTCAAATCTGATACGGTGGAAACACAGCCTCTCCAGAGAATGCATTTGCTGCACTTAGGAGGATTTGGCAGCTTTAAGGGAAGTCTCTCAAGTCTGTCAGGTTTCTGATGAAACTTGGAAGGGACTCAAAAATACCATCATGATTCTTTTAATATGTGTAGAGAGATAAACTACCATTCTGATTGGATGTGTTTTGGACTGTATGCCAGGCTGCCAATGTTGCGATCAGATAAACGTCACAGCGACGGAAACAACGGCGGGGCGGTGCATACTGTATGACACAGCAGGATGTTTACTGCATCAGACTGGCGGTAGCAGCAGAGCATCTGAAAGGTGGTGAGTGATGTCAGAGTGTAAACAGGGCTATAACGTTGTGTTCCTATCCTGGAGCAAACATTGGGTGAAAATAGCAGATCTACAAGTTCACATCACGTCACAACGTTGTAGATCGGCTATTTTTGCCGAAGAGATGGTGTAGACTATATACTTAGTTGACTCCGGTCAACTAAGTATATAGGGTTTAAGTGGTTAAAGCTCTTGAGCCGTACATAGCAATGCAAAAGAGAGGTTCAGAAAGACTGATGTCAGATAAGTGATAATTCACTCAAATGACAATCACAGAGCAGTAAAAAGACATGGGATTATTAAAGGGCAAGACCACTTTGGTAGAGGTTTGGGTGTTTGGGTAACACCAAAGGTGGACAAGAAATGGAAAAGAATTACTCCATTGATTAGAAATTGATAATTCAAAATATGCTCCTTGGGACGTCCGCTGGCATAGCGGTCCAGGCGCATACCACCACATACGCTGGTACGCCAGCTTAACAGCGTGTCGCGGGTTCGACTCCCGATCCCGACGACCTTTGCTGTGTGTCACCCCTGCGTCATCCCAAAATCTATACCACTTGTGCATGATTGGCCAATACGCTTGCGCAAGGACGGGCTGTAATTGGCCAGTAGCCACTTTGAGTGGCAGTTGGGGCGCAAACTCTCTCACCAAAACATGATTTACTGAATTACTTCCGTGTTGGCCACAGAAGGGGCCGTGGTTATAGCACAACTGGTATAGACTTTGGAATGACGTGTCACCCCCCATCTCTCTCCCCATTTCCTGTCAGCCTACTGTCCTGTCAAAATAAAAGGCATAAAAAAGCCTAAAAAATATCTGAAAAAATAATAATAATATATGCTCCTCTGTCACAGTTTGGGCGCTGCCGCTCCTTCGGCCCCGCCCCGCCCCCCCCTTTCACCGCACTAACTGTTCCCTGCTTGAGCCTCTGTTGCCCGCGGCTCGCCCGGCGGGTGGCCCTTGTGCCTAATGACTTGTTGCCTTTATTAAGCCGTTCCAGCCGGTGCCCTTTGTTCGGACATTGTACCTGTTTGGTGTTGTTTTGCCTGTACCTTGTCCTCGTTGGTCTCCCTCTATGCCTGAGGGTTCTGTATCTGTTATTTTCCAGTTTTGACCAGTAAAGTCCTATTTTCCCCGTGATTATCCTGTCTGTGTCCTGCTTTTGGGTCCTACCCGGTTTCACCTCCCACACACCGTGACACTCCTCATTGACTTACATTGTACGGTGAAACAGCTCTCAAAGTCACTGTTTTAAGCACATAAACGAACGCAAACAAAGTTGATTCAGACAATATAGAGCATCACCAAACCCAGTACTGTTTTTTTTTGTAAACTTCCTGATGATTTAGCTATTTTATTATGAAGAAAACCCGGACTGGATCCGCGGATCCGGATCTTCAAACAATGTACTGGGTATGGTGATGTTCTATATTGTCTGAATCAGCTTTGTTTGTGTTCGTTTACGTGCTAACAGAGTGACTTTGACAGCTGTTGTACGGTACAATGTAAGTTGATGAGGTGCATATTTTGAATTCTCAATTTCTAATCAATGGAGCAATTGTTTTTGTGGTCTTGCCCTTTAACACCATCATAATTACTATGCATGTCTACATGAACATGCATTGCTCTCACATTATCACATCATGATGAATTTTCTGTTTGTTTAGAATTCCCTGAACTCAGTGCTCCTTGGTAGAATATGATTGGAACGATAAAGTAATTTAAGATTCATGCTGTCAGTTTATTGGTTGAATTCAAAGGATACCCTGTGTGGTGGACAAGGGTTCATGTCACTTACTACACTCTTACACTTTGAAAGTTGCTTTGGATGCGAGTGTCTGCTAAATGACAAATTGTAAATTGTGATACTAACTTACACGCATGGATTTTATAGGCAAGTTCAACGTTTTCCCCTCAAAGTCAAAGTTGTTAATGCAACACACTGCAATGATGCTGTATAGTAAACACATTGAAAGGGTATAGAGTAAAGAAAACGTACGGACCTATTTTTATTTATTTAATTATATTGATGCTGAAATTTGAAATGAATGTGACACATACTAACACTTCCTTGAAAATAACAGCCAAGTGTGTTGTTGCATTTACATCTACAGATGTTTCATTTATAGCGGTGGCAAGCTGTCTTACTGCTCCAAGTAAAGCCTGATTTATACTTAGTTGTGCATTGTAGATCTGCTATTGTCGGTGTGAGACCCTGACGTACAACTAAGTATAAATCAAGCTTAAGCCAGCAGCTTCAGATTATTATCCACAGATGACCTCTGCAATGCTTCCAGAGACCAGAGACAAGGACGCGTTTTCGATTGAATATCAATTTTAACAGCTGACTGCCATTTTCCTTCTTGTTATGTTTGGTTGTTGTTGTTGGAGAGAGGGGTTCATTAACCTTGTAGAGGCTACTGCAACCATGATTCATGTCCATATGAAATGATTAATGGATTATAGATGGCTAGATATGGATTATATATACATAGTTATATATATACATATATATATAACTATATATATATATACATATATACATATATATACAAGAAGTTCGGGCCGCTATGCGGTCCTCACACCTGTGTCGCACCGCCGATCCGACCGATATGATATAGATTATATATGGATTATATATCAGCTTGGCCATAATATGTGTAAAAAATATGCTTATTATTGAGACCCTGGCATCCTGACAATGATAGAGGAGGGTCTGCTGAACTAGTACAGTACTGCAAGTGTTGGTGTTGAGGGTTATAGTGCCCTGCCCATATCCCACATCTCTTCACTCTAGCACTGTCTGCCGGGGTTCCTCTTCCTCTCTCAGGTTGTATAATTAGGTGTCCCAGTAGAGTTGCCAACCCCTTCTAACCCTCACACACTATCAGGCAAAGCAGTCTAATGGCTGCGCCCCTCCTCCTCCTCTGCACTGCTATCACATCCATCAGATAGGGCTTCCAGTCAGACAGACAGCAGAGCAAAGCCCTGTCAGAGAAAATAGTCGTGCCTTGGTGTGTGGTGCATACAGATGAACTATCCCAGTGCTTTCCGTCACACATGCAGATAGTGGTATTTGTGCATGACCGCTGGTCTCAGGGACACCCGGACATCACCTTGGCACCTGATCTTGTGGTAATTCATGTGGTGATATGACATGAAATCCTGCTTTTTTCCAGCTATATTTTGTAAATTGAGTACCTCAAATATTTTCAAATGGTTGCGGTAACTGTACTTTACTTGATCTAACCTGATCTATGCTGTTATGGTTATTTAATAAACTTAGTTTGTTAACAGTGGTTTCACTGCAGTCTCACTTATTATACAGTCCTGGCCGAGACTATATGTTTTAGTTTGCTATGACTATGTTATCCTGTATCAGGATAAACAAGTGAAATTGGAAGTGATAAATTGCAACACTATAACATTGAGCCTGAAAAATGTCCTTTGTGGGGTTCTCTCCCCAAACTGAAAATGTGTTTTCTGTTTAATAAAGGCTGCTCAATAGCAATGATTAATATCAGAATATAGAGCTGTAACATTTTTATTTAATGAAAACATATCACTTGCATATCCTTTAATGGTTTCTCTTAACCTTTCGTTCTTGCCTAAGTGCAACCATACTGTTGAGTCACTATAGTGTGAACTGCTTATGCACATATGTTTTTATTGATATATACTAAATCCACATGAATTAATGTTCATAAAAATTCTACGGAGATGACTGTGAATTAATTCAATAATGATGTATATCTAAACGTCAATCTATTCTCCATATTATTGAGAGTAGCTGGCATTGCAGCCAACAGTAAATAACAAAATGCTGACCTGCAAGAAGTCGCACGCACGCACGCACGCACGCACGCACGCACGCACGCACACACACACACGCACACACACTCACACACACACACACACACACACACACACACACACACACACACACACACACACACACACACACACACACACACACACACTCTCTCTCGCCTCCCTCTCCTTTTCATGGCTTGTGTTACACTACCAAGTAAACTCCCCTGGGAGGAGAATACCCTCAACATCAAAGGAGGCCATGGTGACTTCATAATGACAGGGATAAATGGCTGCCCTCCCCAGGAAGAGGCTATAAAAAGAGACGAAGAGATGGGGGGGGGGCTGCTCATATCTCCTATAACCTTCCTGAGCACATTCCACCATCGGTCTTTTTCCTCTTTCTTCCATCACAAGAGACATCTCAGCTGACTGTCTTGTTCAACTGTACCTGCCTTCCTGTTCTAGCCTTTATGAAATCATACATCATTCCTGCTTGGTGTAATAGTCCTCTCTATTTTGAAATTAGTACGTTTGAGGGTTGTCATGGTGACCCAGAGGCTGAGGAACATTCTATCTAGTCATGACATATGTTAATACCTGGCTCAGATCTCTCCACTCTCTCCCATCAATAACGCAGACAGACCATACCCACAGCTACGGCTTGATGTCCTGGCATCAGCTTAGTTTGATAAAAGCAGGATGAGAGAGTGTATACATGCTTCCTAACATCAGACAGAAGCACAACCAAGCGCATCAGAACACCCCACGTCGTGATTTGGTTTGATCTAATGTTAAGAGGAAGACCAGGAGTGAAAGGAAAAAAAAACAGACCCTGGTAGAGGAAGAGAAGGGTTAACTGAGGTACGTGCAGTGTGTTGAAGGTGACCTAGACGGTTACAGTCATGCTGCTGGTGGTGGTGCCGGGGGGCAGTCAGATTGGAAATAGCCTGTACAAAATGACAAGCTACCCTCCTTACGAGAGCTATCTCATTAAAAGCCTAGTGAGTTCCACTTCACACACCATCAGACAAATAAGCTGAGGCAGGCACCCTGCTGAGATGGAATAAACAACAAGGGAGAATCACTGATTGATTTGGACGAGAGCACGGAGGAAACACAACGCTTCAGTACCAACAAAGTCTGTTTATCGACCAGTGCGCAGAAACGTCCTGCCGTGCCGGCTTTCCATCCTAGCTTAGGGCTCATCCCCAATTCACCCGTCATCTCCACTGACATAGGTTTCACAATGGGTCAACAAATAATCACATGTTTGGCTCTCAAAATACAAGCTAATATCAGACAGAAGATTGACATTAATATGAGACAAAAAATGCTGAGCATCCCATCATATGCCCTTTCAAAAGGTTACGCCGGAAAGCGTAAATATAGATTCCTTTCAAGTGCCTCTTCCCTTCCCTGCTAAACACATACGAGATATATAGCCCAACATTATGGTATACAATAGTTTAACTTGGAGTGTCGTTTTACAAGGAGACCAACCCTGGTATTCAAGGCAGGAGAGTCAAAGTCTCCTCATGAATAAGATTGTTGAGTTTAAGATGCCATTCATATTGCATGAGCAGATGATCAATCACTGGGCCTTCTGTGCCATAACTGGTCGTCAGAGAACACAAAGAAAAGGGCAGGAAGCAGTGTGCCAGCCTGTGAATGTAAATTATTTACTATATCTAAACTCTGCTGAGCACAGCAAAGCTACAGCCACACTGCCTGCAACAACATGGCGGAAGTCTGACTCTGAGAACAGAAGAGTGTGTGTGTGTGTGTGTGTGTGTGTGTGTGTGTGTGTGTGTGTGTGTGTGTGTGTGTGTGTGTGTGTGTGTGTGTGTGTGTGTGTGTGTAAATAGAGCACGCAAAGACGGAGAATCAATGAGAATGTATAACTTCCTTCAGAGATGAGAGAGGGGATAGGACTTTGAAATCCTTTAGTCTTAAATTTCTGCTCAAACATATTGATCATCGTTCGTGACGCTTGCCTGATCACACATTGTTTTTGTTAAAGCTGAACATGTAGTACCCTTTCTCCGCCAACAGGGACCCTCACGGATGGTGTAAGAGAGCTCGGTGAATTCCAGGTCCACAGCCCTGCGGCGGGGAAGATGGGAGAAGCGCTGGGCCTCCGTGATGTGGTTCTCCACTTTCTTCAGGTGGGTCAGCAGGGACGCCTCCTGAGGTGTGCCACCAGGGAGTTTGGTCTCTTCCATGGGGATGCTGACAGTGACACTGACAGGCCCCGGCTCCAGCGTCCTCTCAGCCATGCTGAAAGGCTGGAAAGGAAAACAGATTTAGTTTTTCGTTAGTTTTAGAGGCTTTTTAAATTGACTGCATGGGGGCATATTGATTTCTAATCAAGGTTGCACATCTGTCTCCACCCTGGTTTCTGAACCATAGATGTTGTAAAAGTATTTATTTTACTGTGCCATCCACCTATTATTCCAATCTTCATTCCAGTGTAAATTCCAGTGCCCGTAGCTTTAAAAACTCAAACTGTGTTGTGTTACACAGAAGTCGCTTCATAGGTACTCTCCTATCTCAAGCATCATTCTCAATCTTCTAAGCTAAAGAACACAGCAATAAAATGTGCAAATTTAAACTAAATGTAACCAAGTAGCTGCTGTACTAGAAAATATAGAAAATGGTTAGTGGGTCGCTGATTGGTTGATTAGTTAGTTGAGAGGATGACACTTTGGGAATCCTAAAATACCCTTTTATCACAAGAGGATGAACTCTACCATATGCACGTCGCACGACGACATTGTTGCCCCAGCAAAGGCTTGTGATGCGAATGATGTCAAAATGATTGCAGACATCCTGTTAAAGCTAGGTGCTGGACATGATCTGATTACAGACGCTACTGTGGACTGGCTGGATGAGGGGAATGAGATTCCGGGTGTGAGGAGTAGGGATCTGGTTTCAGCCTTGCAGCAGTTATAGTGCTGATTCACAATACAGTGTACAAGTGCTGTCTGAATAGTGTGCTCCACTATGTACGGTAGTGGTGATGTTTGAATATTCTGCTCCATCATATACTATAGCTAGTGGTTCTGATCACTGAAGTGAAGCCTACTGAATTTGAAAATGGTTTTGTGTTGAAAATATTGCACAGTACAACAGAAAAACGTTATTAGACCTGCAACGTCGTCAAGACATTCTTCAAGCATGCTTGAAGAAGGTCTTGGCGACTGGAATGTTGCATCTAATGGCTGTAGAGTTTTATCTTGTACTGTGCAAGTCAGGCAGTGTGCGGGTGCTTTTATTGATTTTGTGAGATTTTGATCACTTTGAGCTTAACCTACACACCTGTCACAAAGACATATCGGGTGTGCGAAAGGTTTTCAACAGTGTTGAAAATATTGAAAATGAGCGAATGTAAAATGGACTCATAATAATAATATTTTTTAAAAGATATTTGGATTTAAGTATGGTTTTAAGTTGATATTTTTGTTTATATGTTGAATGTTTTAACTTTCACATACTGTAGGCCTACACTATAGCCTATACTTTGGTAACAACATATAGGCCTATTAGTGGAAGAGAACAGAGTGCTTAAGCATAAAGTCACTTTTTAATACAAAGTATTATGATTTTAGGCATGTTGGAAAATTGTGCCTCAAAATCTCATTACTTCACCAGGTTATTGCCCTACATCCTGCTATAAATACTGAATGTGTTATTCAGTCCAAAATGTGTGGGTAGTCCATTTTTGTACATTTTTAGGCATACCAGTATGAACAGTATGAATTATATATTTTGCAACAATGTGTTTTATCACTATTCCTGTTCTTTCTTATTCTCTGCACCCTACACTATGCGCAAGTTTTCTCTAGGTCACCCGGTCACCACTTCCAAGGAGGAGGACTCTGGAAGGAGGACTCTGGAACTGCCTAGCACTCCAGAAAGAGGAATTCATTTCAGCCTAGGCCTCATTCCAGTCTCTGCGATTCCTCACTCTCAAAATACTCTCACAAGACACAGGTAGCAGTGTACTGTACACTGCTACCTGTGCTGCCCTCTCAGAACCCTGCAACTTCAGCCACTCTCCCAGGCTTTCGGGCAAGGGTGGACTACATCCCAAGTGAAATTTCTGTGCTCTTAATGTTTCTCATCTTTCATTTTTCCCACATGAACTTCATACTGCTTCTCAATTACACACTCTTTACCTCTTTCCATCATTGTGCTATATTGTCCCCCAAGTCCACTTGGGGAATTCCTTGGAGAGCATGATAATCTTATCAGCTCCTCCCCGGGAGATGGCACTCCTCTCATTAAGGTGACTTCAACCTACCAGCAGACGTCATGCTACCTCTCTTCTATCCTCATTCAACCTCCCCAAATGTATTGGACCTAGTGTTCTCTAGACACGGCTCCCCCTCTAACCTTGTTACTCCCCTTCATGTCCCTGACCACCACTTTGTAACCTTCTCCATCTCTCTTTCCACTTCCCCATCTAAACCTATCCAACCTCTGTCCATTCTGTCACCACGTGGAACATGAGCTCTCTCTTCTTCTCTCCTCTCCTCTTTTCCATCCCCTGATTCTTTCCCCTCCCTCTCAACAGACTGCAACTCCTCCGTTCTCTCCACTACATCTGTCTTTGACGTCACTGCCCTCTCTCTTCCAAGCATGTGTCCGCCAACTCCTTGGTTATCTGAAACCCTCAGAGCTGAGCGAACATGTCTCAGAGCAGCTGAAAGGAAGTGGCTCAAAACGAACCAATCAGAAGACCTCTCCCATGCATTCATTCTTCATTCCTCTCTGCCTTCAACATAGCCATAGCTAAGTTCTCTTTCAATTTTTGATAATATTCAGTCCTCTGCCTCTAACCCACGGAAGCTCTTCTCCGCCTTCTCCTCTCTCCTTAACTCTCCTCCACTGATTCCCTCCATCCCTCTCTGCTGAAGCTTTTGTCACCTGTACTTTGATAAGAAGGTTGATAATAAAATCAGAAGCTCTTCCTCCTATCTTCCCCCACCCCTCCTTGATCTTCCAGACCATTGGCCTGATCTACTCCCATTCATTACCACATCATTAAGACATCAGGCTGCATCCCATCTGCCTTCAAGTCAGATAGAGTTACAACTCTCCTCAAGAAACCTTCTCTTGTCTTGACCCCTCCGACATCAAGAACTCCATCTCTCACAGAACAGCCTTTTCTTTTGGATCGCAACCAGTCTGTATTCAGACCCAGATCCTTATAGAAGCCTCAGTCATCTCCAGGCTAGACTATTGCAACTCCCTCCTTGCTGGTCTGCCGGTATGTCCACGGGGTCCGTGGACATATTCATTTGGGGGGTCCTTGACATAACATTTGCTTGACCATTTTACCCTGCCGTTTGTTGTCTAGGGTTCACATCACCCATCTTGCACTGGATAAAAGGGTCTGCTAAATGTCAAAATCACTTTTACCATAAATGATAGCATTATAATCTGTAGGATTGAATGTGTGATGTTGAAATGCAAACCATATAAGAAGAGAAAGCAAGAGTCTGGTGATCTTTATGTGACATAGACTTCTACAATACATTGCAGCTTCTGGCTACAATTTTCAACTGCATAAAAAAGTACTTTTGCCTCATAACCATTATGTAATTCTATATGCAAAAAGCATTTGGCCAAAGCATTAAATAATATCCAAAGGTCAACTATGTATTTCTCACAGTATTTTTTAGTGATAAGTCCCTAAATGACACATTAAAGTATATCTTGAATATGTTTAAATAATCATTACTATTCTACCATTCAACTTCCCACTATCACTACAGTGTGGACTATCTTAATCACTTATACACTTACTGCACAAGCCACTTTAATGGTCATTATTCTCTGACGTCACTGTCCACCATTCAAGATTTATAATTTCCCATCTGCCTTTTAATGTATACATCGTTTTTAATCATAAGTCCCCATTGTACTTATGGTTTGTTTTGTATTGTTTCTTAGAGTTGTATTTCGTAGTATTTAGAATTGTTGCACTTGTTCTTTAATAAGGCGGATCTACAGATGGCTAAACAAAACTCACCCAAAATATCCCGCGCTGGTTTGACCAAATCTGTACACTAAGGGCCTCAGCTTACAATTGCCTGTTGCTCAAGACATTGACCAGACGTGCATTAGTGGCAAGTGATTTTCAATTTGATAACGAATTATGCTTCTGACATAATGAAAAGATTTACATTCCTAAGTCATTTCTCACAATGAATATAACATAATTGAGTCTCCTTTGTATCGTTAAACTTGAACACTTGCCTCAATAAAGTACCTATACTTCCTATATGGTGGAATATATATTCTCATCCACAGTGGGAAAGAGTCTAAAGAGGGAGATTTTAAAATAGAATCAAGGGTTTTTATTCTTCTCTACAGTGGGAAAGAGTCTGCAGAGAGAAATTATAGTCATGGGTATTTATTCTCATCCATGAGGTAAAAGTCTACAGGGAGATTTTGAAGAGGAATCAGTGTTTGTCACTGACTAATTAAATTGAGCATCCAAATTCAGAATAGTGAGGTGTGGTGCAAAGACCCAGAAACACTGTATAATCTTCAAATTCAGCAGTATATACCATTTATGAATGTACATGGACAATCCACTGGCATCATGTAACAAAATCAAGTTTCAGTAATGACAAAGGCAGTTTCGTAGTACTCTAAACAGCTGAGGACCTTTATATGGTGCCATGGCGTATATGTGTAATGGAATATCCTCATGTGAGTGAAGGAAGAGAGAAGAAAACTGACCGTGCTTTTTATTGATCATCCTGCCATTAGTGAATTTCCATTGCTAGCCTGCATATCGTTGCTGGCGGGCAGAAACCTTGTATCTCCATATTTCAATGTTTTTTGGGGGCAATTTAATGCCCTATTTTGTCATATAGTCTACAGTGTCACACAGAAGTCGGGAAAATAGCCGATCTATAAGCTCACAATGTGTGATGCGTTGTGAGCTTGTAGATCTGCACAATCAATGTAAAGCCATTTACCATTTTACCATTTAGATCTGCAATTTGGGAATTTTGTTTTACATAAAAATTGGTTAAGTCTGTCTGTGGGTCTTAGAAATATTGAACCAATGAAAAGTATTAACAAGAGCATGTAACTAAATACTAACTACATCAGATCCATTGCAACACAGGTTCTGTTTTTCCCATTTCCTGAAAATTAACGGTTTTGGACATATGAGGTTTCCACCCAACAGCGACGATATAAGCTCTGTAGAACACTGTCAGACTTTAATGGCCTCTCACTTAGATGAAAACCACCGTGATCTGTGCGTGTGCTGTGCCCAAGGCAAGGGCATGTGAGCAGAAACAGCTGTGGTGGTGTAGTCACATATGTGATAAATAAGGCCTGTGAAATGAATGCATCAATGAGGCACTGTATACGCACTGTACACAACCGTAGAGCTAGTTATTAGAAACAATGGCATTACAGCATATAGGCTTGTGAGTCTCAGAGCTTCTCAAAAGCACCTGTTATAGGCTATATCTCAATGATGAAGAAAACATCAAAGTAATGCATCTCTAATTCTATCACTGACTGGGGCATTTTACAGTAGTAGCCTACTAGCCATAAGTAAGTGGGGAAATTATATTTCACAAAGTGCAGTGGTTTACATGAGGCAAAATTAAATTGTTCATAATGATGCATGGAGCAGTAGAATGTCTCTCTCTGTCTATCTCTCTGTCTCTCTGTATGTCTCTCTCTCTCTCTCTCTCTCTCTCTCTCTCTCTCTCTCTCTCTCTCTCTCTCTCTCTCTCTCTCTCTCTCTCTCACACACACACACACACACACACACACACACACACACACACACACAACACACACACACACACACACACACACACACACACACACACACACACACACACACACACACACACACACACACACACACACACACACTCACACTCACACTCACACTCTCTCTCACACACACACACACACACACACACACGCACACGCACACGCACACGCACACACACACACACACACACACACACACACACACACACACACACACACACACACACACACAGGCCTATACACTCGCGCGCGCGCACATACGGGCACACGCATTTCTATTTTCCTACATAGGCATGATGTGTACACATTGAACATACTTGTTCTTGCGTGATGAAAGGACCAGGTGAGTATAGTGCGGTGCCCCCTGGTTGTCTTCTCCCGGGGCAAGAGCACCAGTGCTCGGTCGATCCTCCTCTACATCAAACGGCACAATCCATCAACGTTAGAGGGTAGGATATCACCCAAACAGTCCCGTGCAGCGATGGTTATAGCCTACTTGTGCGCCACAGTCTATGGAAATTCGCATTGGCTGCTGTTGTTGTGAGGCAATATGGAACAAATGTTGTTATCCTCCCAGTCTGTGCTGTCTGTGGGTGCGTACATCATCCCGTATGCAACACGGCAACTCTTGAAATTAAAATCATGTCCGACCGTAGGCTATCTTTGAGAATCATCAGGGGAACTGATGGATGCCTGTCATGGTGCTGATTTCATCTATTCCGTCGTTGGTTATAAAGACAGTCGTCGGTTACCGAATGCGTATCAAGCTACTAACCCACATCTCCTAGTGTTGATCGCTGTCTCCAGTCGTGTCATCATCAGCTGTTAAAACCCTGCTGCAGTAGGACTAGGCATAGCAGCAGCAGCAGCAGCAGCTCAATAGCATCCACCGTTATCTTACCGGTCGGTCAGTGCATCAGTGGCACGCCACGCCACGCACGCCGGGTTGGGATACAGGGCGTTGCTGGCAGGGGTTGTGATGCGAGGAGAATGTCCGCATGAGGCCCTTGTTGCAGGATGCTCTCTCTAGGCACTAATATAACACTATGGGCCAGTGGTTCTCAACCGGTGGATTGGGACCCCCAGGGGGACCCCCAGACTCCCCACATGATGTTTTGGGGGGTCTCCATGATGACAGTGAAGTGACAATTTAAGGACTTGTAAGACCTTTTTAATACCTATACAAAAGAAAGAAAGAAAATGACCATTACTATTTTCACAATATCCATCTGTGGAACCGAGTCTGAAGTTAAGAACCATTGCTATAGGCTATCAAAATCCTGACCTCTATAGCCCTGTTGACTTGACGTTGTGGGTTATATGTTCGAGGTTAGGCAACATCACCGTTAATGAATTAATTTGGGTTTACTCTATTGTTGGCCATAACTAGGTCTGCTATTTAAAGCAATTAAGCATTTCATTTATTATTTTAGACCCTAGGCTGATACGTTTTCTATTACATCAAAACAATTGTCTGCTGTGAATAATGGAATTGATTAGGCCTACACCATCTTTTAAAACGTTTAAAGGAGTAGTTCACCCAAAACATGACTTATTACACACCCCATGAAGCCTGGAATTCATGGATATTGTTTTTGTTTTTGTCGCATTCCTAAGCCAATAATTTAGGCTTCATGGGTTGTGTGATTTTGATAGAAAATAAGTCATTGTTTGGGTGAAATACTCCTTTAAAGTTATAAACTTGGCTCCTGAAATCGCGCTGTCAATCAATGTTGACTGTTTGGGGCTATTGAATGGTAGCAATGTTGTAAACACTAGGGTGTTTTACGTCAATTCACGAACGCTGTCTCTTTAAAGACCGCACCTGCGCAACTGGCTGGTGCTGATGCTGCAGTGGCCGGGTTATTTTCGGTAAAACAATCGGGGTTACTCGCGTTCATACAGGCCTACATACCTTACATCACCCATGAGGTGAAATCAAACCATTTTGGAGGCAATTTCTACATCTTAAACACACAACTAGAAAGAATGATGCAAGGTCACCAGGAAAAACCTTTGGATCATAACAACAAATAACATTGTTGTTTTCTTTCCTTCCCCAATATGCCCTCTTGTTGGAATGCCCTATTCTTATACTTTAAAAAATGTAGGTTGAGGAAATAAATACTGTATTAATTTCATAAGGGTTAGACAAGTATCATTGCCTTCTATTTGACCGTTTTATCTATTTGTCAGCTAGAAGATATTTATTCACGGTAGGCAACATTATTCAATTAAAGGAGTGAGTCAGTCTTAGGTGTTGTATCTCTGCTAGATACTGGTCTGGAATAACATAGTGATGAATATGTGTCATAAAGGCAAACAGTATAGCTAAATATGATGCAGCTGACAGATAACTGTAGAAAGTGTACTGTAACGACGCCATGTGGTTAATGTTATTATTGCATCCATCGTTCATAGCTTATTTCAAAGGGCAAATAATGTAAAAAATAAATTATTGCCCTGAAAAGTAATAATTATCCCACATTTTTATTCTATAAGAACAAGCTTAAAGCTATATTATGTAAAAATATTTAGTGAATAAAATGTTGTTTTGTCCAATCTGTATGGTAGAGTAGGCTATGCTAATACAATATAACTTATACAATTGGGGGGGTTGTATTTGGTCTCTCTGCTCTTCTATCGAGACATTTATCCTGTGTCTGGTTTGATACAACCTTCGACATGGTCCTGTCTCTGGTCTGACATGAATTTTGACCTGAAAGTCAAAATTCTATTTCTCTCCAGAGCAAGCAAGCTATTGGCTCAGTGGTAAAAACAAAAGAGAAAGACAATTCAGCACTTGCACAGGAGGCCAGGGTTCAAATCCAGGGTAGAACAGGAAAGTTACATAGTGCAGCTTAGCATGGCATTCAAAATTACTCAATCACTTTTCTCTTAACATTCTACTATTGTGTTGCCATATCATTGACGCCACCTAGGAACTCCATGATCTTCATGGCACCTTTTAGATAACACGTCCTCTTACCATTCATTAGCCTTAACAACAGAAAGAAATTGCATTCTGAGACAAGACCAAACACTCAACTCTTTTTCCAGACCCAATCATTTATTAACTCTGAATGGATAGACTTCTAAATGATGGCGGGATTGCAGGAACCATGGCAATCAGTCATGAACTGATATGTTCACAAACATATCGGGGTTGGGTAGGCTATAAGTATAGCATGCTGCAGGGTTATGAGACAGACGTCTGAACATAAAGACCCTATACAGCATGACAAGAAGACTAGAAACTCTGCTCTTCATGAGCCTTCTGCTGTTGCTGAAACAGGGGACTCAGTGTCGTGGAGGTGAAAAATCTTTGTGTTTAGAAAAATGGTCATGGTATTGTCTTACGTTACTTTATATAATGTCATAATCATGTCATGGCTTCACCGTAATGTAAGAGATGTTGTATTCTAGGTCCTTTGGCTGTTCCTATAAGACTGTCTGTGGAGAATGACCTGTTCAACACGACTCCTGAGTCCTACTCCAGCCATGTGGTGAAAGGAGGCGTGCTGCTCGGTGCCCTGAGGAGACTGCAGGAAACACAACAGCACTTCAAGTACAATCACATTTCTGTGAAACACCTTTCCATGCAATGTTTCTTGGGGTCATTCTTTATTTTCAGTATTTCACTCACAACAAATACATTTGGTGTTCAACTTTAGTGTTAATTTAACTCTACAAATGGAAACTAAAGCATTTTTTTTTAATACTCTGCAATGCTAATTTAACACCGGTTTTAACTGTGTGTGAATGGGTTTGTGGTATCAGATTCACAGTGAAGGAGGACCCTGACTTTGGCCTGCTACTTGTGAGTGTGAATGGAGTTGCTGGGTCTGAAGCTGAGCAGACGTACTGGGAGATTCTGTCAGAGGTCTCTGGGGAATACACCAGGCTGGATGTGGGTGAGTATGTTCTGTCAGAGGTCTCAGGGGAATACACTAGGCTAGCTATGGGCGAGTATGTTCTGTCAGAGGTCGCATGGGAATACACCACGCTTGATGTGGGTGAGTACTGAGTATGTGCCCAGAATGGAATTCAACAAGCCTACAGAGTCAGTTGTCTCATTACGTAGGCTACTCACATTAATTTGAAATGTACTGTTTCAAAAGTAAATTGGTTTTATTAAGAAAATGTTACTCAATATTAGCTGCTGAGGCGGTCATACTAGTTGTGTGCCCAGTGCCCTTTTAAACCGTTTGTGTATGTATGTATGTATGTATGTATGTATGTATGGTTGTACTAAAGTACATTATAACAAATTCTATGTAGAGTGGATGGATGACTCAGCAGTCCTTTGTTCACACAAAGCCATTATAAACCTAACTAAAAAGTAAAGATAAGATTCTATGGTTGGTTAAACTTAAAAGGAACAGTCTGTTCCCTTTACATGGTTTAGCAGGCACACCCATGTGAAATAGTCCTGATCTCACTACAAGTCATATAACACTGACATTGAGCTTATGGCCCCCTTTACACCTGGCATTAAGATGTGACGTGTATCCAGATTGTATAGATAGAAATTAGATTACATTTGCACCTGGCATTAACATGTGCCTTGTATCCAGATTGTATATAGATATTAGATTACATACCGAATACACCTAGAATAAATATTTCCACAGTGAGATCTGATCATGATTAATTTCACATCTCCCTCAAATTACCTTACATGGATTTCTCTATCTGGATAACGAATTGACTACTAGCTTACTGTTAGCCTAATGCTTGCTTGTGGCCAGTCACAAGTAAACACGTATTTCCACCTTCATACTGGAGTTGTCGTGTGGAAACGCAATTGGTTTACATTTGTGGTCATAATGCATTTACACTTGCATTTCTGTGTGGTCAAAGACGCATGTTAATAGCAGGTGTAAAGGATGTAGTGTGACAATCAGCCCAATTAATTACAAGTGGTTACTGCTGCGCCAGAGGATGACAAAAGCACCCTGCAGCCACATACTGCATCTCTAAACTATTTTTCATTGACAGGAATTGGATGCTACAAACCCAAAGCAAATGACCACATCATCCTCAGGCTCAGCAAGTGGTCTAAACACTGACGACCTCCATAATAAGCTTTACCATGACTTTTGCTCGGCTTTTTTATGGTTTTAGCATTATCCCAATCAATATCATAACCAGTTCCTGACATGTAATGCTTTTGAGCATGTTATGATTAATTTGTAAGAATACACAAATCTTTCAGTGATTAAAAAAGATATCCAAATAATAAAGTACTATTGATAAAGATACTGAGCTATTGTTTTCCTTTTGAGAGCATATTTACATACACATTTATTTCATACCAAACTGTACCATCCTTAATAATAGAATGATATCACAACTTTTCCCAATCTATTCAATCAGTTTTTACATGTTTTAACTGTTAATTGACATGTTAATACATTTTTGGATCTTTACGTTGACTCCGTCTGAACTTTGTGACCAAAGCCACGTCCTTTGTGGATTTTCTTGTATCAGGTTCATTTTCTCTGTACTCATCGTTCGCGCTAACTACAACTTAACTACCATGTACAAGTGTTCACAAACAAATTATGCTCATATAGTCCATTCACCTCATCGTTACCATTCTCTCTCAGACATTAGTCATTCATCCAGCTATACCAAATAGGGGTTAATAAGACCTGTCTAATTAAAGGAAGGTACTGTATCCACAAGTTTCCTAGGGCGTTGTGGACATCACTTCCTGTCGATTTGATCAGGTATCAGGGATCAAATCGACAGGAAGTGATGCCCACAACGCCCTAGGAAACTTGTGGATATAGTGCAGTATGTGTGTAGAAAAAAACAACAACTTTGCAATAACACAATTTGAGAGCTTTGACTCTCAAGCACAGCTTTCTCTCTCATCAAAATGGATAATTCCATAAACAGTCACAGAGGAGACATTATATTGTCTTTAAAGTCCCAAAAGGGTTGAAGTGAACTCTGAAAACACCATCAAGGCCTTTTCCATTGATCAGTAAATCACCAGCATCCACACAAAAGCTGAAGCTACATTTCAATGGAGGACCTGTGGAGCCCAGGCTGCCCATGTGTTTGTGCTTCATTTGCTCTCTCTGCAGTCTCGACTTGGATTTTCATCACGTCTTAGCCAGACACTAAGAGAAGAAATGAAAACAAAAAATTGGCTAGCATGTTCTGTGAATGGCATTTTTTCATAATAAGACCGCAAATAGGAACATGTACAAGCACATGCTTCTCTTACTATAATAATTAGGCACGCATTCAAGTGTGCTGAATTTAAAGTGGTCAGGAAAAACACCTACCACCCTCAATTACCATAGTTCACCTTCTCTGATTGGCTGAGTGGCACTCACCGCAGGATATGGAGCAGTCACACACACAGGGGGCACATTGCGCAAAGAAACGCTTCCAGCCAGTCTCCTTCTTTGTACAGTTGTCGATGCGGCTGCAGCCTCGCTTGGGGGGACCAACGTAGCTTTTGTCGGTGCAGGTGGAGGAGCAGGTTCCATTCAACTCCCTCTCGTTGATCTCAATATTCCCGCGTTGACACATCCCTGAAGAGAGACAGGGCACAGAGACACGTCCACAGTCCACCGATATTCTGAACTGACATGTATTGAATATTTTGATCAGATCATTTGGAATGAATGAGCGTGATCAATTTCACCTGTGTTTACTTACGGAGGCAGGTGGGTTTAGGTGTCCAGAGGCCGTTGGATTGGCAGGCTCTGGTGGCGCCGCCTACCAGCATGAAACCATTGCGACAAGCATACCTCACGACAGAGCCCACCCACCAGTCATTACCATATACCATGCCATTATAGTCCACATCTGGCTGACCACAGTTCACTGCCACACACACATGAGAAATCTTAAAGAGGCAATAAAAATGAATCCATGAGGAGTTAAGTTTCATACAAAATATTTGATCTGAGACAATGACCTTCTACTGTTATACTGAGTATAGTTGAATCTACTACTGTATATCAGTAAATACTACTGCCTAGTATTAGTTGTTTTTGTTGTGAGTGTAACCTCTGCAGAGGAACTTGAAGCCAAACCAGCAACATTCAGAGTCTCCGCAGCGATCTCTCCTCAGCTCCTGGTGTATCCCCTTACAGCCTCCCAAACACAGGGGCGCAGTCCCAGACCAGTATGTGTCATCTATGAAGTCTGGCTGGAGAATCCATTCTCTCTCACCTAGGATCGGTTACTTGTGTCAGCTTATTTTACTACTAAACCATTGCATTGACAAATATCCAAATAGAGCCTGAGTTGTGACGCCTTAAATGTGGAACACAAATGAGAAATGTAGTCAAGGCTGAGGCTAACATGCAGGCCTATTAAAACAATTTACTACTCCTGTCATGTTTTGATTGTTTAGTGGTAACATAGCGACTCATTTTGTATCCTGTGCCATTAGCAAACCAACATGTAAAATTGGCAAATTGGTATAATATGAGTTCTTACCACTACCTTGCTCTTCTTCTCTTGGTTCAGGCAGCTGAGTGAACACCCTGTGGAATGACCCCAACAACAGTAGAAGTCCATACAATCTCACGGTGGCCAGTCTCCTGTTGCAAGCAATGTAACCCTGGAAAACAGCAGAACATGTTATTCAGATCTGAGAACTGTAAATCTAGAATATATTGTAATCTAGTGGTATTCTGCTTTACCATGCTTGTGAAGAGAAACTGAGCCAGAAGTCGTGGGTTATTATGCAATAGTCAGTCCCCTTGCTCCTTGAGTTGACAATACTGTGGTTCAGTCAGGGATGGAAGGAAGAAGCAGGGCTGCTTACACTAAGCTATGCTGGCTAATCTACTAAACACTGCTAATGGTACTACAGTTAATGCTGTGACTTGGCACACTGTTTTGTCTTTCATTTATAATTTCATTCACGTAATGTATGAACGGTGGCTTTTATAAGATCAAGGTAAAATACTGGGGAAGACATGAAGAAGATTATATTACATTGTGATATAAAATGTAAAAAGTTGATTGACTGAATTTATTTGAAATTATTTGTTACAAATAGATTTCTTAGCATCAAAACATCTAACCATTCAGTATCGCCACATTTCTGTCTCTGTTCATCAGAGTAATGAAGGAAGAAATGTTTGGCACTAGGTTAAGGCCAGATAGATGAAAGTCTCACTAAGTGGATTAGCTTCTACAACAAAGTGCTTTCTCACCCTTGCTCTCTCTTGTATACTCCACCCTATAATACGCGTGCGTGCGTGCATTGTCTCTTTGGCCACTAAAGATGGGGACAGAAAAGTCCCCATCTTATAAGGGACAGAAAAAAACCCACTCTTTTGAATGAGTCACATTATCTACACATTTCATGGCATAGTTTAACTACGTTTTAACTTTACCAAGCTGTGTAAAATGAATGCAGATTATGGAAAAAGCAAAGTGCGTCTCTGCCAGGCTGGGTTGTCTACCCAATGTCCGCAAACTTTGAAAGGTAGTCACAGGAATGGAATCTGAAAGATCTGACAGATACAGAAAAGGAAATCAGTATCTCCATAAAGCTCGTCAACATACGGAAGAACAAAGTGCACTAAAATATCCTGATAGATGACTGTGTTGACTCTGGACTTGGCACAGTGGACCAACACCAGCAGATGACATGGCACATCACTGACACTGAAAACTTCACACTTGCTTGGTCTCATGTAATATTCTAATATTTTGAGATATGGATTTTTGATTTTCATGAGCTGTATGCCATAATCAAGATTAAAACAAAAAAGTTTTAAATATTTCACTTTATGCACAATGAATCTAGAATATATGAAAGTTCCACTTTTTGAATTATATTATGGAAGAAAATGAACTTGTTTCCACGATATTCACATTTGTTAAGGGTGGGTATGTGTGTGTGTGTGTGTGTGTGTGTATGTGTATATATATATATGTGTATATACACACACACACACACACACAGCATCTCGCCCAGCACAATATACATGTCAACGTATACTGTCAACACTCATCATGACCATCTGAGAAGCCATCACCTGGATGAAGCTTAAACTTAATTTCTCCTGCGGGATCAATTCAGATCTACCTTTATAGGCAGGCAGGCAAGCAGACAGACAGACAGACACACCTACCTTACTGAGGTTAGTGGCTTAATCCACAATAAATGTAGTCACCTTCATAAGAACCCCAAAATACATACATCTACTGTATGTTGATGAAACAGACTAAACAAATACAAGTTGTTCTTCAGAAAAATTGTATTCACCAATGCGCTGAATCCCAGTGCTCACACTCAGGAGCTGGGAATGACAGACAGACATTACATTACATAAGTAATACATTGTGTAATAATACGACTTCACACAGAACACATTACTTGGAACATAATATAACACAACCCATTACACTGTATGTTTAATTGAAAGTAATATGCAAAGTATAACATTTTGAATGTAACTTCCCCAACACTGGAGAGTCTCCTCACAGATGCATTTCAATGTCTTCATGGTTGTGAACTAAGGTGTTGAGCAAGATTTGGGAGACACGAAACCCTACCTACAGTAGGCCTGTCACAATTATTGCATAATTATCTAATCGCAATTATTTGAGATAATTGTATTATCTATTTTGACAATCGTTTCGATGTTGAAAAATGTTCATACATTTTCAAATATTAAATGACTTCACGACGCGCTGCAAGCTTGTAGATCATTTCTATTTTTTGTAAGTATTACATGTTTAAATAAGTCAGTTGTTTCGTTGTAGATTTAAGTTATTTGTCATAAATGCTCTGTGACATTTTTGATTACCAAGCCTAAAAGGCAAACAGAAATTGTATTCATATGCTAAACAAATTAAATTGTTAATTGCAATTATTTGTATGACAATTAATCGTCAACTTACATTTTTTAATCGTGGCAGCCCCAACCCTTCTCTACACAGTAGAGAAAATTAACATCAGTTGTGCAGTGCAACACAGGCAATGCAATATTGGTCATATGTTACAATGAAATCTGGTTTAATGAATCTGATTGAACATCGTTTTAAAAGCATCAGTGTGGGTAAACGGGAACTACCTCTGTATAAAACACAAAATAAAATAATTCCATCCACCTAATATAGGTTTACAATCATGATGTGCCACTGCTACTGTAAATCTATAACTATAATTTACCCTTAAAGGAGTAGCTCACCCAAAACAAATCATATTTTCTATCAATTACACACCGCATGACGCCTTAAATTCATGGACATTTTTTTTGTTTTTGTCGCATTCCTAAGCAAACAATTTGATGACCGGCAGTCTCTGGTAGGGGACTTGTGGAGTCTCCTACTGGAGACATTAGCATCTTTCCACCAGTCATCAAATTATTGGCTTAGAAATGCGAGAAAAAAAGAAGAAAAAAAAACATGAATTCAAGGCAGTAGTTCACCCATTTTTTGGGTGAACTACTCCTTTAATTCAATTTCCCCACCCTGTTTTCATGTTGAATCCTGAGATATCAATTTAGTGTACGTTCAAAGTAAATGGGGTGAGGGGATGCTGACTCACTGTGAGCCTTCATGTGGGCTTCAAGCACAAGAAGCTCTACAGAGTGTGTGTTGTCGCTGTTGGCCAGAAACCTTGAATGTTCAAAACCGTTACTTTTCAGGAAATTAACCTGTGTTCCAATGGGTCCAATGTAGTTATTATTTAGTCACAAGCTATTGTTAAATACTTATAAAACCCACACAGACTTAACCACCTTCACTTTCAAATTTGCCAAAATGCAACACGTTGTGAGCTTGTAGATCTTATATTTTCGCTACTTTTGTGCGAAACTGTTGTACGACGAAGTGGGGTATTAATTTACAAAAAAGAAAACATAAAAAGATTGTAATATGGCGATACAAGGTTTCTGACATCACAGTATGTAGGTTTGCTGTGGCTGTCAAACCACCTGCAAGCCCAGCTGCGTTGCTACGGTGTCTTGAAGCTGCAGTATGACAGAGTCCTCCCCTGCTTCTGACAAGCCTTCAGTCAGAACATAAAATATCTCTTCCGGATCTCCCTCTACAGCGTCGGTGTCCTGCTCTGCAGTACCCTGCACCTCCTCCAACAAAACGCCTTGCAGTTTCTCCTGCACCTGTGCGGAGGTTGCCACATCAGCATCTTCACCTAGCCCGAGGCCAACTCCCGGGGCGCCATCCTCCTCCTCGTCCCCTTGTCTGTCGTGTCTCTCCCTCATCAGCTGTTCGGTGAGCTCCACGCTCTCGTAGCGAATCAGCTGGAGGCGCATGAAGCCGTCCTCGTGCTCCTTATACCTAAACAGAACAGACCGGTGGTCCAGATTTAGGGTCAGGTGAATTTGCGTTTTGCGCTGCTGGATAATGTAGTGTAGGCCGAGGATTACCTGAACCTGGGGTGTCCGGAAGGCCATTTAAACTGGTGCTTTTTCTGTAGGTGAACAGTCAGGTTGTTGCCTCGGGTGAAGCACTGATCGCACACGTGGCACTTATAGCGGGCCGTAAGGTCACCCTGATGGAGCAGTGAGTAAGAGCACAACCTTAGGATTAATACATAACTTTTGGCTCCCTGCCTTAGTGACAATTGTCAGTTATGTAAAAATGTTTTGCCTCTCACCTCATGTTCTCTTCTGTGGTGAATCTTCATGGTGCGGACGGTGCGGGAGGTAAAGTCACAGCCGGGATTGTCACAGTGGTACGCTGGCTCACTGCTGTGAGTGTCCAGGTGTTTACGCAAATCAACCAGGTTCTTACAGCTGAGAGCAGAAAACGGAGTGGCTGAGCCAAAGAAGAATGCATCTTTGTGTGCTTGTGTTCCTTTCAACCACTCAATCATATAGGGATACATTTCTAGAAGTTTTGACATCAAATCATGATCATGCTGTCATTTGTATGTCTTAAACTGTCCTGTAGCAATTGCCATGGGGTTATGGTGTCACTTTGCAGATTTATTTAGGTAACGTTTCGAGCCAAAGTCTCTTCCTTTCCTTTTCCTGTTTGAGCCAGTACCCAGCCTAGTCTGTTTGGGATGTGCGTGTCTTCGGCACTTTTTCTCAAAAATATGTACGTATGCACACTGTATGTACTACATGCAACTACATTAGTTCTCAATATTTCCTTGCAAAATACCATCAAGAATAACTAAAAGCCATCATTTACAGACTTTGTGAATAACAAATATTATGATGGTTCAGCAGATGTTTTACCTGTACTCGCAGTATTCACAGCTGTATGGTTTCTCGTTACTGTGGCGAAATTTGATGTGGTTGCGCAGAGATGATGGTGATGTGCAGGTCATGTCACACAATGGGCATTTGTAGTGGTTTACTAACAACAAGGAGAGAAACAAACCAATGGCAACACATCGAATCATATTTAACTACCGGTACTGACTTTAAGACTGCAGTGCTGCATACAGGCTAGTCAACACAGTAGGACTGCAACTATCGCTTATTTTCTATTAAGGAATCAACAGTTTTTATAATCGACAACAAATTAAAGTGAAAATAGCTTATCTACAAGCCTGCGATGCAATGCGTTGAGAGCTTGTAGAGTGACTATTTCTGCTATTTTTGAGAATCATTTATTTTAAACCGTAATACTAAATTATTCATAATCAATTATATTTATTAGTTCGATTAACTGTTGCACCCCTACAATACAGACAGCATAGTGAAGGTACTGACCATGGGTCCTCATGTGATCTCTCAGTAGTCGTTCTGTAGCAAAGCGCTTGGAACAGTGAGAACATTGGAACCTCTGACCTATAGCACACATTGAGATATTAATGCAATTAACAGTGACATGTGAAGAATTCTACACAAACAAAGATGACATTTTTATTATGTTCTAACACCAGTACACCTGAGCCCACTGTCTCACCTTCCATGGCACTCTGTCTTTTGATGTGGTCGAAGAACTTGGTGTTGTTGGCGTACATTCCGCCACAGCCTGGACATGCCACTACCTTCTCCTGGGTGTGGCTACGTAGGTGCTCCCTCAGCTTGGGGCGTCCTTTCACAGTGGCTTCACAATCTGAGGAACAACAGACACATGTAGGATTCACTTGTACAAGCTCTAGTACAAAATCAATCTAATCAGCCCAATCGATGTCAGAGTTTGGGGTCTGATGTGATCCTGATTTTGACTAACATTTACCAATGTTTTGCTGATTTTTTGTAATAAAAAAAGAAAAGAAAAGAAAAAAAAGGAGCAAATTGAAAAAGATGCAACTTAAGATTTGATGAAATTTGTATTTGAGAACATTTAATCTATAATCAAACAAATGCATAAAAATAAACAAATTTAAATGACGCATATACATTAAACTTCAATATATGGAAAAAACATTTAAGAACAAGTAGCAAACAAGTAAATATAAAGTACAACAAACTGAACTTTATTTTATTTAAGTACTAAAGCTGTACTAAGAAATGTAAAAGAAATACCCCATCTACAAGCTCACAACGCGGTGTGCTGCGACACGTTGTGAGCTTGTAGATGGGCTATTTTCTGACAAATTTGAAAAGATAACGAAACTGGACACATTGGCTGCATAACTGCGGATTCCAATGTTATCAAAAAATGTTGACCGATATATCGGTCGGTTTCTACTACAAACGGATCAACAGGTGCATATTATGTTCCTGTGAATTTACCTTTCCAGCCACAGCGTATCAAGCATTCACTGTCACCAACTGGTACATCCACACACAGGCTGTGCAACTCCACATGGCGGTAGAACCACTCCGGGTTCTCATATGGGGCTTGCTGGTAACACATACATATAGAATAATTCAGACAATTTAAGAAAAACTAAACTTTGACACCTATTTAACCACTTAAGCCCTATTTTATACTTTCTTAATGGAGTCAGGAGAAAATAGATGCTCTACAAGCTTGTGCTGTAGATGGCATGCCCAACGCAGAGACGACAGGTTGAAAATGGAAATTTTAATAAGCCGTTCGAATACAACGTATTCTTTGACAGGCAGAGAATACCGAGCCTGGCATTGCCAAACTGATCATGTGGAGAATGTTAGAGTGATCCCACATGAATGGTTAACTTTGGACTGATGCTAGATTTTTGCTTTACCTGTGATCCTAGTTTACAAAAGGCACTACACCGTCTCTTTGCATTTGATGTATGGTTTATTGTTTATTGTAAGTCGCTTTTAATAAGAGCGTCTGCTTGCTAAATGCCTACATTGTAAATTGTGATCAGTCTGGCAATGCCAGGCTAGAGAATCCCCAGTTCACTCCATCAATAGCAAGTCCTCTCTTCCTGTTCAGTGGTGGAAACTGCCATCTTACCTCACAGTTGTCCCATATGCAAGCGAAGTCTTCTGGGATTTCAGGAATGATGTTGCGGCTCTGGTAACCAATGGAGCATGTGCCAATGGTGCGGTGGGCATTTAGCACTTGCTGCCCCCACTGTTTTAGCTTAGTATGATAACAGTGGAAGAACACATGACGTCTCATCTCCTCTGGACTCTCCACAGAGCAGAAACCACACTCTTGCCACAGGCAGTTGTCTTCTGGGGATAAAAACAAAACATTAAACCACTTAAACCTAAGACTTAGTAAACTGGACCGAGTTGGCTCTGTAGTTTGACTGTCTGCACACCAAATCTCTTCTCCAAAAATTGCCGATCTACAAGCTCACAACACCTTGCAGCGCGTTGTAGATCTGCTATTTTTGGGAAATGTTTCCCCCAGAATATGCTGGTTTTGAAGTGGTTACATTTTGTACACTGTAAACACCACAGTGTTAATGTATCCATTTAACTCAGAGAGCCAAATGGGTCTTTTATGTATCTGTAACTCAGAGGGTGTGCAAAATGTGTGCACTGACTGTACACTCTCAGAATTATACTCTGTGGAGTAGTGTCATGGTCCTGTTAAGTGACACTTCATTATTGACACACACCTCTAACATTAAGCCAAACTAGTCACAACTTTACATTATCTGGAGCCATTGATAAATGTTGCGACATTTTACTGTCTCTATACCTGTTTCCTCGTCGTTTTCCGCCATCAGAGCGTCCAGGTGACTCTCTACGTGTTTGCAGAAATGCTCCATTCGTCCAAACGCCTCCTGACAGGAGCCCCATTCACACTCTAGTTCCAACGGTGTTTTAATCCGTTTGTTGGGGGGCATGTCGTCTAATAATCACAACTACTACCAACGGCCAGGTTCATGCACCAGTAGACTTAATAAGAAGACTAAACATGAATGTGTCCAAGACCGACCTGGGTGGGTTTGGGTTTCACAGGTTGTACCCCCATCACCTGCCCATGGCGACAACTGATGTTAGGAACCAAGTCAACCAACCGCTTGATGCCAGTGAGTGCCAACAACAAAACAACCAACTGTTGGAAGAGAAGCCTCGCCAAGATTGTTCCTGATACGTTCAGATTTAGACTAACTTAATATGAATCGTCAAATTACTCCAATAAATTTGCTTAATGGCAACAATTCGCTGGTTTAGAAATGGGACAGAAAGAGCTGCAAAACACAAGGTTGACACAGCCAGTGTTGCCAGATGTTGGGAAAGAAATAAGTAAGGAGGTGTAGAAAAACAAGCCAAAAAAAGGCGACTATGCTACATGAGCGCTTTAATGGTGGCTCTAAGAGTGGCTATTTAAAAATAGCTGATCTAAAATGTGGAATATTTAGAAGATAATTTAAACATTCTAACACAAATCTGGTACGGGGCCCTGCCCTGGCACAAAACATTTTCAGATGGGGGTTAGGGGACAAAACAAATACATTCATTTGGGGGTCCTTAACATGAAGATATTTCATTTACTGGTTTAAATAATAATACAAAAAATTGAAACAAGCCCAAATAAGTTACACTTTAGAAACAAGGCCAAAAAAAAAACGCAAACCGCAACCAGTATTTACAAGCAACTTTACAGAAAAAGAAGTCCAACGTTGCTTATAATAAGCGGATATGGCAACACAGGACACAGCCAATCACAACAGCTGTTGTGGCAGACGCGTATGCGCGGGCTGAGTTACACTGAACTATGCCCTCAGAAATGAGAATAACTGAAAAGGTTCCGGACATATTCCATTATTTTGGTCTCACATTAACTGTTGCAACAATTTTAGCAATGACGACACAATTATAATTCAATTACGAGTACTTTTATTTTTCAACTTGACACTTCGATTTAAAAGCAAATCATTTCTTACATTTATAATCCCATAAAATGCTTCAAACTAAGTCCAGTGTCATAACAAGTTGACTTCACATTGATAAAGCTTGAATGTTAAAAACACAAAATTACACATTCCTTTTCAGCAATAAGCAACAATTTTCCAGAAATATCCATCTATATTGCCAAACACCTAGAAATGTAAAAATACTCATTCTAAAGGCCATCCTATCTTTTCACCCTCCACCATCCATAAAACGGAAGTAACTTTTAAGACTCCTGACATTCTTCTCACATTACCTTTTTACTTGACTGTAGACCATGCTCTCCATATTTGAGACTGGTTCCTCTTTTATATCAACTTTTCAATGGTATGACTACAGATGAATACTCCATTTTTATTTCAGAGGCTATGAAAACTACAGTATACATTTACCAGACATTGTCATGATATTTATTTTTGCCGTGGAAGAGCAGAGTTCAAACAACATCACCATGCAAAACTATTTCAGTTTTTATAGCACAAAACTTTTTTTTTTATAGCAAAAAGCTATTCATGAACATTCTACCACCAATTATGGCTGCTCTGCAGACACATGGTCAACACCACCATTAAAAAAAAAGACTTAAACACAAACAAACAAGGCTGTTTTAATTATTCATTATTTGTTCAACTTATTGTTTACCATTAGGGAATAATAAGATTCTGTCTTGTCTTTTTTGTCAAGCATTCATTTAAGCCATTGGTGGTAATGACAGACACATCTGGATTGACAGCAGTTCCCTGAGGAAGCTCATGGCATTGTGCATGCTAAAAAGTGAAAGCGTTTCACCAAAGTGAGAACTTGCTTTCAAGTCTTTACTGTAAACTGGTCTGAGGAATAAAAATTAAAAGTTGAAGTAAGTGGTCTAAAGAAGAAAATTAAAAAGTGAAGAAAGTGGTCTGAGAAAGAAAAAAAAGGTGAAGAATAATCTCTCAGAGGTCAAATGGATCACAAAGCCGAATTTATACTTTGTCATACGAGTAATTCCACGTCGATATCTTTCAGTCAATCTTCAGTCCGCTTTCCTTCAGCTGTGTCTGCACATCATAAGAGTTGTTTCTCTTCACCTGTGTCTACTCATCATAAAAGAGGCGGACTAGATGATAGCGGATTCCAAAGGCAACAGCACTTCCCATTACCTAGGAGACAAAAACATAATAATTCAAAGATGAATATATTACCTAAGAATCGTTGTTACTTTAACATTTAGAAAAGCGATTGTTGTTACCTGAATGAGCAGCATGATGACAGTTAGATTTCTCTCATGGACGGGACCCAGTATTTTTAGCACCAGGTTAATTAATGTCATGTTGTTGCATTCAATAAACTCATCATCCCCCTCTTGACCTCTCCGGACTTCTAACACGCACAATAACTCTGCCACCTGTTGGACATCAAAATAATTGGTACTATTGTACAACTGAATGTTTTCTGGCAGGTTACCATTGGTCTACCTTGCATGTGTGTTCTGCACCCTCACACACATCATCATCATCATCATCATCATCATCAGAATAGTTCACTGTAAGTAAACTGTCTGTAAACTATTATATGAAGGTGCTGTTACATTACATTAGGGCTGGGTGATATGGACAAAACATACACATACTCCGCAATTACCTTGAGAATTAGATGTCCTAATTTAGAGAGGTCCTTCCTTTTGAATTTAGAGTAGCTCATTCCCAGTTTGCCAGTGTCTGGGTTTAGTCTTCATAATAAAGAGTAACATTGAGAAATAAAAAGAAACAGACAGGCAATGAAAACACATAATCTGTATGTTTATATTCATTTAAAAAAATTGTCAGACAAGAAGAAAGCCATGTAAAGAGTTACCTGGGGAGGCGGTGTCGGGGACAGGGAATTATATGGAAGAGCTGAGGCAGCGAGTAGACGAAGTTGACAATCTGAGGAATGAAGAAGAGTAGCATTGTTTTGCTGAAGTGTCCCAGGATGCCTACTACAGCAAAGGTCATCCCAGCGAAGTAGCAGAAAGTGTCTCCCACAAACACAGAGGCGGGGTACCTGTCCAAAACATGATAGATACTAAACGAATTACAACAGTACTGGCATAAAATATTGCTGCTTAAGTTCAGAAGGGATACAGTGCAATGAGTGCATACTCAAAATGCTTTACGTAATGTGTCACACTTACCAATTGTGGTAAAAAAGTGCTAATGTGGTAAAGAAGAATGGTATCATAAAATATAGGGAGAAGACATGGTCATCCCTGTAGTCACCTGTAAAATTAGATGACCAACATGAAAAGACAATCCAAGCGTCAAACAAAGAATGTCCAGAACATGTTATGCGTGTTATATTGCAAATGCTTGGAAAAGGAAAGCTCACCACCAAGCTCCAGCAGGTTGAAGATGATGATGGAGGCAGAGATAAACAGAGCTTGTCCTGACTCAATACCATTGATGCCTGCTAATATGTTAATGGCATTGGTGCAGAATACTGCCAGCATGCCCATGTACACATAGTAGAGGATACCTGGAGATCAATGACAAATGATAAATAAAATATTTACTTTCTCCCAAGCACTTAAAACCTCATATTACATAACATGGGGAACATGGGGTCCAAGGACTCCAGGTAACTGATTCCTAGCTAGGAACCACACATGGGCCCTCACAGAATTGTAATTCAGAGAGTGTACAAATGTTCCATTTGTATACTCTCATTTATAACACTGGAGATTTTACTATGTATATTTGGGTCGAAACAAAAACAAGCTCATTCAGTCTGTCAATGCAATTTGCCGGGTGCACGCTCACAAAGTTTCACAATAAGAAAATAATAGCCAGCACTCCGAAGTCCTTCTGGTACTTTTAATAATAGAGGCACGGACAGCATACACGAACAGCAAGCCTTCCGGACAGCAAGCCTTCCTCAGCATGTATACACGCTGAGGAAGGCTTGACACCAAAACGTGTCCGTGTATGCTGTCCGTGCCTCTATGAATTAAAAGAACCAGAAGGACTTCGGAGTGCTGGCTATTATTTTCTTATTGTCTTCTTCTTAATGTGGATTTGGGTCCCAGAGATACATTGGGTATTTAGCTTTTAAAGCATATCAAACTGGGGGTCCTTGAAATGAAAAAGGTTGAGAATGACTGGCATAGATCAACTGAAAGATCATAGAGATGGACCATTGCCTCCTCTTCACAAATGTACTGCTGTCACTATCTATCCAGTAAAACAACTCACTCAGATCCAAGTGGAGACCCAGCAGCGCTCGGACCGGCTTGGGTACCACAATGACGGTGTTGCCAAAGTTGGTGAAATAAACCATGAGCAGTGGCAGGGACGCCATGGTAGGAAGCAGAAGCTTATGTCTCCAACGCAAGTTCAGCACGTCATCCGCAAAGCCCAGGAAGATCATACAGCAGATGGCCAACAGAGCGCCAATTACCTGGACAAACTGACATAAACAACACAACTAGATTAGGGTGGAACAACAGAACATTGGCCAATGGGCAGCTTTGCCACCTATTCATCAACCCAGTGGCTCTCAAAGTGGGGTCCGGGGACCCCCATGGGTCCTTGAGAGGATTCCAGGGGGTCCCCAGAAAAATGATTGGAAGTTAAGAACCAAATAGACATGGGTTATGTATTCTCTGAAACTACGACAGTGTACAAATATAATTGTCAGAGTTTGATGAACACTGAATATTTTAGACTAGATCTTGAAAGTATCACCTGGGGGTCTTTGGCCTAATGTGTATCTATCAAGTTGGGGGTCCCTGAGGTGAAAAGGTTTGAGAAACACTGCATCAACCCACCTCATCGTGAGGGAAACCTGTGCACTTGTCTCCAACAAAACAGCTAAGGAAAGGCACTGGTATGAAGCAGAAGAGGATGATGAGGAACACGGTCCCACTGATGACACCCTGGGATTCTGGACTACAGACGATGGGCAGAAAGACAAGGAGAGATTTGGAAAAACGATGCAGGTTAGAATGGCCTTTTGACAGGTATGTTTGCATACACACAAAGGAGTGGAAAATATGGGGATAAGTTAGCCACAAGCAACTCTTAGATGCTATAATTCTATCTGGCATCTAGAGTTGCTATACCAACCCTTGACAGTCAATTCATACAAACAGAAAAGTTCTATCTGATTGTATTAAATTACGTTAAACTCACCAAGATTGCATCAGTACGTAAGCTTGGATCACCTGCACGGAATTTATTGACAGAAAGTAGCCCATAACATGTCTATGGTGGATTTTTATGAAACAAAAACTTGACAGATACAAAGAGGATAATCCAAGCTTTCCATACAGCTGCAATCCTGGTGCGTTTTAACGTTGTTTAATACAATGAGATAGTTAGGACTTTTCTGTTTGGATGAATGGGCTGTCAATGGTTGGCAGTGCAACTCTAGATGCCAGATAGCATTACAGCATCTCAGAGTTGCTTGCGGCTATAGGGATAAGCTAGCTGTAGAATACAACTCTCGTAGACGTATTTATGATTCTGACGTTTTCAATCTACGAGAGGTGTAGGGTTCACCCCCCGTGGACACAGGTACTTTCAGCACTATACCCCGTAGACACTCCAAACATGTACAAATTGAAAATAAAGGTGCTTACCCCCACGCACCAAATGTTAACTCTCACTACGGGGTAGTAGTTTAATGTAATAATCCATATCTTTCAATAAAGAAGTGTTTTAATAACGTCTGTGGCCGAACGCCATTTTTTCACCCTCGTTTACTTCCTGTTTACATTGAGTGTAATTCCGGGTTTCACCAGATGGGCGCGTCTATACCGCCCATAGGGAACTTCCGACAGAATCGGCCACAGACGGCATTAAAACACTTCTTTATTGAAAGACATGGATTATTACATTAAACTACTACCCCGTAGCGAGAGGTAACATTTAGGGCGTGGGGGTAAGCACCTTTATTTTCAATTTGTACATGTTTGGAGTGTCTACGGGGTATAGTGCTGAAAGTCCCTGTGTCCACGGGGGGTGAACCCTACAACTCTAGTAGATTGAAAACGTCAGAATCATAAATACGTCTACGAGAGTTAGGGATAGAGCTAGGGATAAGCCATGAAGCCAACCACGACATGATTTTTTTGTCATTCCAAAAATACAAAGACAAATCAGAGTCTGTGATGATAATGTCAACACTCACATTTCCTTTTTAATGGTTTTGTTCAGGTCCACGCCGGACAACCTGGCTGAGATGAAATGGTCTTTGAAAGTTGGAATGAGCTTCAATGTGGCCACGCATCCAAGTGCAGACATACAACAGTTGATCACAAGCGGTAGGACAGGAACTGGAGACATGTTGGTACTGAATAGAAGTCCCTCTGACAGATCAACGCACGGTGTGTTTAACCTAGTGGTTACTCTTACGGACGATCGATACCAGACAGGAGTGGGGGGGGGGGGGGTTAAGTGATCATTTAAACTAAATACATCCCGACTATGATAGAAACATCATATGCCTCCCTAAATTGAAACTCTAATCCATTTTAGCGAGCAAAACGTAAACGTGTCCATTGTTAGTACGAGGTAACGTTAAAACCCAAAGTCTAAAGTACAACTCTGATTTAGGTAAAGCTTGAACTAATCTAACTGGAGTCAGGGAGCCTTCTTCCCGTTGACACAACCAAAGAGACGGACGAATAATAGTGTTGCCACGGAAGTGACGTGTCGTGTTCCTTCTTCTCTTCTTTGCATTGCACTGTGCCTACTTTGCATTTCGATCAACTCACACTAGCGCCCCCTACAGAGCACTGTCAAGCCTTGTCAAAGCGACCTGTCACTGTGGTTGGTGAACGACAACAGATAGTGTTGCCATGTCGGCTTATTATAAGCGACTTTGGGATTCCTTTTCTGTAAAGTTGCTTGTAAAAATTGGTAGTTGCAGATTGCGGATTGTTGGGCTTGTTTCGAAAGTGTAGTTGCTTATTTGGGCTTGTTTCCTAAATGTTGATTAAACCAGTTGTTTTTCATGTCAAGGACCCCCAAATTAATATGTATTTGTCCGCAGACCCCCCCCCCCCCCTTCTGAAAATATTTTGTGCCAGATTTGTGTGGATTTTAAAATATTCCAAAATGTTCACTTTTTTTCTAGATCTTTCTTTGGAAATAGCAGATCTACTGTGAGCTTGTAGATTGGCTATTTTAAAATATCCGACGCATATGGCCGGTTTAAAGTGCTCACGTGGCCTAGTCGCTTCTTTTGGGCTTGTTTTCATAGACCTGGTTTGCTCATTTCTCTCGCAAAATCTGGCAACACAGCAAGTGGAGGTTTAGCTAGTAGTGCTGCTGCATCTACAGAGAGAGTTGCAGGAGGAGGAGTAGGAGGAGGAGGAGGAGGCTGTTATTAGTCTGTCGGATCGATAGTAAATGACAGTGTATGTTCGCACCGGCGGCGGCGGCGTCGAATCGATCTGAACACACGGCCGATGATGATCTGAGGGATTTGGAGTGAAACGTTTTCAGATGGTTGTTCATGTTGTTGACACAACGCTGCGCATCATCATCATCGCCATGGAGGCTTCAGGTTACCGAGCTCTTGCATTCGATGTGTGCACTGGCAGCAGCAGCAGCTTGGACCATTCAAACTAAAGCGGTAGGTAGGCTGCATGATCTCTGTTAAATTAATTGTCAACTTAAAAAAAAAAAAGTCAAGCCCGAGTTTTGTTTTCGAATCAATATAATATGATATAGCTTTATGCTGCTTTACCTCGTTGTCCAGTTATATCTACGCAATGCAATATTCAATGCACTGAACAGTTTTTTTTTAACGTGACCTATATAGAAACAGGCCAACGACTTTAAAGTACGTTGATCATCATATGATTCATATCCACCATCTTGGTGTGTGTACTGTAACTATCCTGTGATTCTCTGTGACATTCCGTTATAGCATTGGTTCTCAAAGTGGGGTCCGGGGACTCCCCAGGGGCCCTTGGGGGAGTTCCAGGGGGTCCCCAGCTAAAGTAGTTAATACAGCATCAAAATCATTTAACCACCTTATCTATGTATGCCGTGGCTATTCAAAAAGCTTTACAGCGCTGCACGAATCTGCTATTTAAAAAAATATATAGCAGAAAAAACAAAACATAAATATTCTCTTCTGGGTGTCCCTGGCACAAAACAGTTGGGGGTCGCGGCCAAATCCATATCAATGTGGGGGGTCCTCGGCACGAAAAAGTTTGAGAACTACTGCTTTTATAGGCTTCTAACTGGCTGTTGTGCTTTCACTCACAGGCAGGCATTGGGCTGACCCTGCCTCACACTGCCTTGATCATTTCTCCATAGACCATGATGTTATGAGAGGATGGAGGTCCAGGACATGAGCTGGTTGTGTCTGGTGGGGCTCTTTGTGACCTCCTTGCTCATTGTGCTGACATGGCTGGTCCAGTACCTGCTGACCGCACTACGTCTCAGGAGAGCAAAGCGAGACAGGCAGCGCAGGGCGGACACCGCCTATCAGCATCCCCTCATTCCGTCGTCCCAGCACCACCAGACCCAGGCCGGAGGAGGCGTGTGGGGCTTTCTGCTCAAGTTGCGCTCTGGCCGTGATGGAGGAGGGCCTGTCTGTGAGGCCGGGGTTAAAGGTCTGCTCGCCTCTCTCTTCTCCTTCAAGTCGTTCAGGGAGCACTGGCAGAGAGCTTGGGTCCGAGCTCTGAATGAGCAAGCTTGCAGACATGGGGTATGTTTCAATTGGAGATCTCTGAGTTCATATTGGTAGTTGTTATGGAATGCAAAGACAGAAGTGGCTGAAATCATGTTAAAAGAGAGAGATGAGTTGACATAAAAAATGATCCAGATCCGCACATCTCTCTCATGTTTGATGTGTGCAGATACAGTAAGTGTGTGTAGCTACTGCTGCTACTCCTACTTGCGTAGGAGTTGGACTGTCACAATAATTTAGATGAGGATGGGGCAGGCAGGGCCTTGTATAACATCACCAGACTGATGCATGTGAGTGAAGAATCAAGGCCAATAAAACTTGGCATTGTACGAACACCCACAGCTCAAAAAAATTACTGTAGACTAGACAGATTCTAGTCTATGTGGGGGAACAATGTGTAGTTCAGACTCTTTAAGGAAAGAGGAAATGTATGTCATAGTTTAACCACCATCAACCAACCATTTTATAAATTTGCAAACACAAAAATTAAATAATGATTTCAAATAGATGAAAAATATTCAAAAATGCCACATCTACATGCTCACAATGCATCCCTTTGTGAAGAGTTGTGAGCTTGTAGATGGGGTATTCTTTCCTATTTTTTAATATGGGGCTTAAGCGATGAGTAATAGCTTCAACCACCTCTCACATTTCTGAAATGTGTCAGTTATTACAACACAGCTTGTGAAGTTGTGACAAATGGAGGTACTTAAGTATTGCCCACACAATACAGCCTAATAGATAAAAGCATCCATGCATTAGTTGTGTAACCTCTATTCCATGCTGCCAATATCCTCGACTGATTGTAGCCTGTCTCTCTGTGTGTTGGATGCAGACAACAGATCCTAAAGGTCTTGTAACTTTATTTAAACAGTACTTTTGATCTTGTGTGTCAAAGTGAGCCACCCAGTCAGTTTGTCCTTTTAGCACTGGAAGTGTGGATGGATTCTCTGGATGAAGTTTTAAGTGGTCAGATGATCTCAGATCCCTTTAGTAAGGGCCTCAGTGGTATAGGTCTCAAATGCTCTTGAATGTCTTACATGCCTCAGGTGGACTTACTGTATAACTGGAATAGACCAGATACATCCAGTAGGCTGTATGAGCATTGAAATTGATACACTCATGTGTAAATGTGTTAGGGAAAACGTTGGGAGATACAGTGCAACCTTCTTTCTTGTTCATCCACAAACCCCAAAATGTCATTTACTACTCTGTGACTAGTAATTAACCAGAATGATTAGAAAGGGACGGCATGGTTTTTCTATAGTGTTCTCCTCAACATTTAAAACCTTAGCGGGTATTACGTTGAAAGTAGGGTTAATTAAATCCAAATGGCTTTGTGGGAGTATGGGACGCTAGGTAGTGAAACAATTGTGTTGAGAGATCCTGAAGAATTAAGAGTTAAGTGTGATGCCATGTATCACAGTATCACTTCAAAAACGCAAGTCTCGTGCCCCCCCCCCCCCCCATTTTCAGAGAGAGAGGAAAAATGCAATTGCAAATATGAAAACATGTTAAACTGTGGTGAAATGTACTGTAACATGTGGCCAATTATATGGCGAATTATATGTGGTTATGGACATCACAGTTCACAGTGGTGTCAATCGTAACAGAAGCCCTTCATGGGTCAAGAGTTTTTCATGGGAGTTTTTCCTTGCAGTGTTGTTTTTTCTTTATTAATTATGAAGCCCTTTGAGACTGTAACAGTGATTAAGGGCAATGCACATAAACTTAAATTGACTTGAATCCCCATATCATACTGCAAAGCCTTTTGTAATATGGGCTGCAAGACACGTTGTGGTTTGAGACTGACTTGTAACTGAGAGGAGTTAATTCCCCAAGTAGCCAAAGTGTCCCTTGTGCTAAAATGTGAATTGTAGGCTAATAGTGATTGGGTACAATGCATTAGTGGAAGGAAACCGGACCTCAAAGTAGGAGAGAAATGGTTCGCCACTTGCCAGCCCTTAACATGCTTCTGGGTGGGACCTCTGACTGTTTATTTAAGCTTTTCACGTGTGGCTAAGGTTTGTTGTTTGTCTGTATATTAGCATTGCGTCTACACACCTTTTTATGGTATAGCATGATTTGGTTTAGCTTTGACTTGTTTGTCTTCTGTCTCTCCTTCCTTACATCCTGACTTGGAAAAACCTGCCTTAGGGGTTGTGAAGGCATGGCAGGTATTAGGTGGCCAAAGGCGAGTCATATCATATCATCGTTAGCTTCTCACATAGCTTAGAAGCACTCGCCACCTGGCCACTGCCAGGAATGTTGCTATTGCCGTGTCCTACGGTCACGGGCCTGGAGACGCGCATTGTGTCCTGTCTTGCATATCAGGATTAGGTTTCATCATGAGTGCCACTGGAGGACTGAAGAAAAGGCATCAGTGTCATCATGTAGGGATTAACTAGTGACATCCTTTATAGTATTAACCGACTGTGAGTTTGGTTATTAATCTAGATGAATTTGAGATGATTAAGCCCATGTAATGGTTCCAGTTTGTAGGTTTAGGAAATAATTAGGTTGAAGGAAGCCCTTTTGTTTCAGCTGTTATACTGGGAGTGAATGTTTGTTTTGGTATAGTATTATTTTTCTCTTCCAATTACCAATGAGATCCAAGAGAATATTTGACTATTTTCACCATAATAGATCATTTGTGTAATAATTGCCTCCATTTTGAAAATTACAGGGGCTCATAACTGAGGGGTAGTCCATATGTTAATATATCCATCCATACATATAGGGGGGGCAATAAAATGCTAAAGATTGATTCTTTCTGAATCTGGCAAATGTCTTGAAATGTGGTATTAAATGTAGAAGACATATTTGTCAATATATGAAGTTAGGAGTTGTTGAATGTGGGTGTTATATGATATATCAGCCTAATGGCTGGTTTTGGTTGACAAGGTCACTGTGCAACTTAATATTCTTGTTATGGATCTCTATTACTACATGCATGCCAGTGCTCATAGAACACCATCAAAGGGTTGTTGTTTAGTCATACACAGTAACGCAAGCATTGAACATTCCAATCTAGCTAGGAATGTCCTATTATTCATAGTTTTACAGTATTACTGTTTTCACAGGAAGATAATTAAAGCAGCCTAATTTTATTATTTTGTATTTTAATGTTTTACTTTACCATTACTGAATAGAATACACATTTTATAAAATAAACTTTAGATGGACCACATGTTTGTACATTATGACATGATTATTACGTTATTTGTGATGGTGACAGTCAGGGCTTCTCCTTTGGTTGTGTTTGGTTGTTAATGATACCATAGGCTCAAAACCACAGGTTGGCTTTGACTGCCTTTTGGGATGGTTTCTTCAACCCATATCTTATCTGACTAATCACTGTAGCATAGAGTTGCACATAATCCTCAAGCTCTCCTTTACTCAACTGGGTCCATAGAAACTGGCCAACAGGGTTACAAGCTTGCTGCTAGTAATTACAAGTCCAGTCACAGTGCCCTGTGACTGAATGGCCATGCTGCCTTCTCAGAGGAAACCTGATCCACTCTCCTGAAGGCCAGTATTCAAAACCATACCACTGCAAAAGATGGGATATGTCAAATAAACATCGTTAGCAAATAGCAACAGACAAGACTATGAACATGCCATTTAAATGGCAAGACCAGTTTGGTTTAGGTTTGGGTTGTGTAGTTACCTTGCCATGATGTAACTCCAAAGGTGGGTAAAAAAAAAAAAGAATTGCTCCATCGATTAGAAATTGATAATTAGAAATATGCTCCTCATTGACTTAACACTGTACGGTGAAACAGCTCTCAAAGTCACTCTTTTAGCTTGTAAACGAACACAAATAAAGCTGATTCAGACAATATAGAACATCACCAAACCCAGTACTGTTTGATTTTTTTTATAAAAATGTCAACTTCCTGTTGATTTAACTATTTGAAGATCCGGATACACCGATCCAGTCCGGGTTTTCTTCCTAATGACAATAGTCAAATCAACAGGAACCTGACATTTTTATTTAAAACATTTATAATCAATGGAGGAATTATTTTTGATTTCTTGTACACCTTTGGAGTTACATCATGGCAAAGTAACTACACAACCGAAACCTCTGCCAAAGTGGTCTTGCCCTTTAAGAAGGACTTGTTAATAGCATGTTTATAGCATATTATTTCGGCCTTTGAATGGGAAACGGTGCAATTGTTCTGGGTTTAGAGTAGAAGAAGAGGTTAGTGTTGAAGGTGTGTTCTACTCTTTCCCTGAGCATGGCTAGCCAGCCAGGAGACTTGATTGCGTAATATCTTGATATGTAAAATGAAGTTAATTTTGTTATTTATAATAATTATATTATTTATTATTAGAATGTGCCCTGTGTTCATTGGACACAGGCACATCTGACGGGCACAACAGACAAGTGAGCTTCACATCACCTCTGTTGTTGTAAAATTAACATTGGTGTAGCAATAGACATGTAATGCCAGATTTTTGGTTGCGCACCATGTCTCACACCAAAAATAGCCGATCTGTAATCTCACAAAGTGATACATTGTAAGCTTGTTAGTGTTCAGTTTGCGACACTGGCGTGCTACTGCCATGATCTTCACCATGGGTGTCTTGAGTTTACCTCTGGTTTGATGATAAAGGTTCATAAGGTCATCACTAATCCAGGGATTTGGCTTCAGCACAGCTGGTTATGGGTAATAATGTCAACAGAAGGACATCCTCTTATTTACCATGCACTTACATGTATATATTTGACCACGTGCACATCTGCTCCACTGATTCATGGTTATTGTTAGGTGTCATTCTGACTAATGCACATTAAACAAGATGCTATCAAAGTAAGCAGGATAATGACTGTACTGAGCTTAGCCTACTTCACACAATGAAACAACTTCCCTGATCTGATTTCAACTGTACCTGTCTCCAGGCAAACACATATACTGTAGTAGTATAATGTAACATGAATAAGCACAAGACACACTGTACTCCTTGAAAATGAGAAAGTGGAACACACTGCAACTATTAAACTACAATGCTTTGCATCTTCCTGGTCTCAATTCTGCACCAGGCTAGATTTGCAAAGCACTTGAATCTAAATGAAGCTTTGGTGTTATCTCTGACTGATGTGTGAGGCAACTTAATACTCCATAGCCATTTGCAGAGCATCTAGATTCAGAAGAAATGTCTAATTTGACCAACGTTTACTGTGGGAGGGAGCCCCTAAATATAATCACAATCTCACAAAAAAGACTCGCCCAGAGTCTGCTCAGGTATTATAACTTAGTGACAAGGTTTAACATTACATTAAAAACTTGGAGCCACCTGATTTCTTTACTTACTGTAAAACCAAGAGGCCTGTTCCATAAAGATCCTAATATTAGTTGAGCAAATAAAATGTAATTAAATGATATGTAACATACATTATATTGAAAGTTTTTAATCACTTTTGAGCCATAGAACATTCTGATTGAATGGACTCTACAAGTCTCTACAAGAAGTAACGGCAATTCTGACTGGATGGCAGTGTACTGACATTTGCACATTTCAGATTGGATGACTTAAATACTGATTTGATGCTTTTATAATTGCAAAGCAAACCGATTAGACAATTATTATTATTTTTTTTTGTAATTCAAATGTTTATTTGTTTTTCAATATGGTACAAAATGTAACTTCAGTGGTACAAAACAGCATACAGCATAAAACAACAGTACAGCCATTCCAAGAAATAAAAAACAAAATAAATGCTGTCTAGCAATCCCAATATCAGAGAAGGTTCATATATGTCCAAAATCTGTCCCATGTGTCCTTCATCTTTCCTTCTCCATTCACTCTACCCAACATATATTCATATGATGTAATCATCATTTCTTCATTCCATTCTTTAAGCTCAGGTGTTCTAGGGGTCTTCCGATTCCGCAGCAGGATTCTGGCAGCTGTAACAAGTCCAACTTTTACAATGGTGAATTCGTTGTTATTTATACCAGGAACCGCTGCCCGATTAGACAATTATTAAGTTCAGATGTTTTGGTGGACTCCAAATCACAGAAAATAAAGTCTGCGACATCGGCATGTCCGACACCGACTTAGAAACAACATTCGAATATTGTATTATTTATCACATGCCCACACAGTATGTGTATGTGCAGTGAAATGTTGGTTCAACACTGCACTATAGTGTGATGCTAAAAAAAGGGTGTGAAAAAAGAATGAGGGTCAACAAAAGCCAGAGGGTAGACATAATGGGTGGTCCACATGACCTTCAAAGGCTGTTAGCCAGACCCAGAGGTTAGTTGCTGACAAATCTGAAGTGGCACCATGGATGTCCTCAGGAAGAATGTCTCTCCAGAAATGCCCACTGTAGAGTACAGACGCACTCTGTTGGACAGTGATGGCTTCATTGGCTTGTAGATGAAAATCTGGTTACGCCATCATGATCGAGTTAGTTAGCGAGACGAAAATAGATCTGCGCGTTTGTAGATCTGCTATTTTAGGCTTGCAACTTCATTGTGTGAAATCAATCAGCTGGCTTCATATGTAGTTATGACAACGTCATGATCAATTATATCCCTATGAACATGCCACCATCTGAAATACGAGCCATCATGCTGTCCTGTTTGGTGACATGACTGGGGGTGACTGAGCACTTTCCAGGGCCCGGCCAAACCGAAGTAAACACACACAGCATGTTGTATAGTGTAATCATGTGACTGCAGTGTTGATCCACAGATCCTGCGTATGCTTGCAGCATTGTTCTTGGCTTCCTGCCCTTCTGGTTAGATCACCAAATACTACTTCATGCACAGACACACACACACACACACACACACACACACACACACACACACACACACACACACACACACACACACACACACACACACACACACACACACACACACACACACACACACACACACACACACACACACACACACACAGCCCTACCCCCATAGCTCTGTTTGATGGGTGTTGGACTTAGACCTTATGCTCTGACTATAGGGTATTTGTTTCCTATCCTCTTGCATGTCCTGAGCCATTTAAAGCTAGCTAGTGAATCAGACCTCCTAATCCTCTGGCGCAGCCAGGTACAGACTAATAGTGAATGACATAGTCATCAAGTGTTCTCATAGATGGCAGTAAATACCGTACTCGGTAAAGAAACACATTTAAACTGTAACATGCGACCTTTCTGTCGTTGTCACTTAGGTATTACGCGGAGAGCGTTTTGCTTTAAAGATATAGGAGCTATTTTTAGTGTTGTGCTTTCTGAATGCCAAGGTTGACCACCCACCCTGAAGAATCAGCCTGTGAATCCACAACTTCTGTGTCCGTTACAAGGGCTCATTTGTGATTGCATTTACTCTGTAGTCTGTACTCTGTACTGCCCTTGTGATTTGAGCATATGTTGCATGTCTGTGCCAATATCTCCCGGCACTTGTCAGCAGAGGGGACCCAGTCACTAAGCTTCAAAGTCTAACTTTCATTGTGATCCGATGTATATAAGCAAAGATGAGGAAATTGTCTCAACAGGGAACTATTGAGGTTCCATTTGATCTTGAGCAAATATGGATGGATTCATTCTGTTTAATAAATTGACTTAAAGTCACTGAATGCTGTTGTCAATTAGCAATTAGCATGTTACAGTGGAACTGCAACAAACATCTGATAAGCAAATGCACCAGAGATAATCATTAAGCAGAGTAAACAGTCAGACCAATCCTATTAAAATGACTGCCGTTCAATCATTTATTCCCCTCTTTTAATCTTCTCTAGTGAAAGGTTCATTATGTTTCCCTTTTCTCCATTAGAGCTCCATTCAGATAACGTTTGACAGCAGTCTCCAGCTAAACTCCTCTGCTGCAATAGACAGTGTCACCTGCACTAACCAATCAGTCCAAAGTATGGTAAGTAAAGTCACCTTGACTCATCAGCCTTTCATAGTTTTAAATCTCGATCTCTATCACAAAAATGAAGTTTGTATCAAGGGGGATGTAGAATATATTGGTCAATCTTCTTGTAACCTAATATAGTTTTTCATATGTGGGGCAGATTAGTGCATAGTACCTGTATCTATTTTAAAGACCAGCTATCATACCTATACTGGTTTGAGTATGGTGGCATTTGCTTTGATTCTGGTTGTGGATCTTTTTTGATATTTTAGAAGTTACATTTAGACAATAGACGTTATTGAGTATTTCCCATTTTAAAGGACAAGTCCGGACTAAAATAACATATAGCCTTTTTTTCCCTACTTATATTGATCCAAATGACTGGCCATGGGGTCTATTTGCAGAATTGCCCCTGTCGTCCAGTTTCCCCAGCAGCCTCCTCCATAGCATAGAGTGGAGCCGGAAAGCATATTGCTAAGTATGCTATTTGTTGCGGTCAAAAGTTTTTTTTTTTTTCATGAATCTGTTATTCGTGGTCATTACACACGGTAACTAATAACAGATTCATGGGGGAAAAAAGCGTTTGACCGCAACAAATAGCATATGTAGCGATATGCTTATAGCTCTGCTCTATGCTATGGGGACTGCTTGGGAAACTGGACAACAGGGGCAATTCTGCCATTTGGGACCAATATAAGTCATACAAAAAGGCTATGTTGTTTTATTCCGGACTTGTCCTTTAATGTCAACTTGTGACAACTTTCTTTATTTTGTTTTCTCAAGGTTTTACAATGTAAATGTAAAGTGGACACAATGACATTTCCAGTGACAGTCACCCAGCAGTCACCTGCTGCCGTTTCCATGGAAACCTACCAGATCACCATAGAGCCTATGATGGCAACGGTATGCTAATCTAGGGTTGAGATTTTGCATTTAGGGATCACTGAAGATTTATTTGCATTGTTATGCAAAAGTATAATTTACATGAGCAATGAAGCATAATGATTGTTTGGCATTCTATCATTCAACAGTCAGTGCTGTATCTCAATTTATCTCTTTAATATTCAATCATGTTATTGTACCGTAAAGCGCCTCACTGCCTTACGTCTTTCAACCGCTTTCCTGTCTCTGTGTGGTATGTGTCTCCCCTTGGCTGCTCCATCAGTTGGTGGTGTGTCTTGAGGAGGTGGAGGAGGAGGGCATGCTGGTGTCCTGGACTCTATCCAAGCAGCCATCTTTCAACCTCACTGTTTGTCCACGCAGGATCCAGAGAAAGGTTGGACACCACTCCTAATATCACGTGATGGCTTGGTGCAGAAGGCATCAGAATCTGTGCAGTTCTCTTAAAGACCCTGATACACCAAAACGGTGTCGAGTGAAAAGCCAGAGTGCATTCACGTATTCACCCAGACATTTATCATAATATGAGCCAATTATATCAACAGTCAGTTCTCCCCAAGTTACAGACTACTGCCACCTCCTGGTATGGAGAGTTATATGCTCTCCCACAGACGCAGAAGTCAGCCATCAGCTGATTGTCATCTGTACCGGATGTGTGAGGCGACACAAATCGATCTGATCAGTCACCGTAGTCGGCATTAGTTCTTGCATCTGCTGACATTTTATGTGTCATAACTTATCATGTTTAGTTGAAAGTCAGCTCTACAGTATTTCTTCTTTTTCTCCCCAGGGCAGTGATGGTGAGGTGGACCTGGACATGATCAGGGAGCTGGTAGAGGATACCTTGTTCAGCACTCAGCCAGCCATGGTCCTTAACCTCACAGCTTGTGTGTCCAGTCCTGCAGTGAGAATCCTTCTCTTACCTTTTGTATAAAACATTTGCTCTGGAGGAGTTTCCTACTTAGGGCCCCTACACACTGTACGATATTTGAAGTGGTCGGCGAGGAAACAGTTTGTTAAGAACTTCACACTACCCAAGTCTCTTTCTTGAAATCGGGCTATTTATATCGTTGCGGTTCTGGCACGGTTGATTTGTCGGCGACAGGGGTTCACTCATTGCAAGATATTTCACCACGATGTGATCGCGACCCAATACATACATTTGTTTTTATTCCAAACGTCTCACGAAAATGTGAAAGGCTCCCGTGATTTATGCGCGAGACCTATACAGGACGCTAATGATTCGCATTAAATAATTCTCTATTTCTCTGTATGTCTCTCTCTCTGAAAACAAACGTTTCAAAAAGTCAACCACGATGCATTTCAGATCAGAAGCAGTGTTGCCGTGTCTGCTTATTATAAGCGAGTTGCTTGTAAAAAATATTGGTGGTCGCGTTTTTTTTAGCTTATTTCTAAAGTGTAGTTGCTTATTTGGCCTTGTTTCCTAATGTTGTTTTTTTTCTTTGAAAATAGCTGCAACGCCTTGTGAGCTTGTAGATCGGCTATTTCATTTGTATATAGGTTAAAGTGCCCATGCGGCCTAGTTGCTTTTGTTGGGCTTGTTTTCATAGACCTGGTTGCTTATGTCTCTCGCAAAATCTGGCAGCACTGTTCAGATACACACACACACACACACACACACACACACACACACACACACACACACACACACACACACACACACACACACACACACACACACACACACACACACACACACACACACACAGCTCTCTCTCTCTGTCTGAGCAATTCCTCTCAAATAAATAGCCCCATCCTCGAGCAGACTCGCTCACTCTCTCAATCTGTTTTATAATGTTTAACTTAATACAGGACTGTCTGGACGGAAATATTGCGGTTCTATGCGGGAGAACTAGCCACGCTGCGTGGCTGTAATGTGCTCTCATTGGCTGTAGCGTGGCTCTCCTCGGGCCGACAGACCCAAATATCAAACATGCTAGAAAAATAAAACAGTGTGTAGGGGTCTTTACTTGATATCGGGATAAAGATCAGATTTTGACTAAACTGGGAACCCATCTGCAAAAAAGGGGGAACTTTTTTTTTTCCTTCCCCCTTTGAATTTGCAGAGCTCTGAATCTGTCTTGAGAGATTAGATGTTGACTAAATGCATGGGTAACATTATTTTCAAAAATGTACTCAGAGCTATGTGTGAATGTTGTTCTTAAAGTGGAATGGCTTTAAGTCAGGGCTAGGCGTACCAATGTGGTCTATTTTCCAGAGAGTGGTGAAGGTTGATCGTGTAAGCACGACAAACAACAAAAACAGAGATTTTCAGACACAGTCCAGCATCTGTGATGGGGTTCTATAACCCCAAAAGGGCATAATGTCTTGATAGAGTCAAAGAGTTTCAGTATGTGTAGTGAAGTTCGGCTGCAAAAAGTTGCAGTGGACTTCTGGACTAGTCTCAGAGAAGTGAGAGATTTATGTTACATTCTGTGTAACCAAAACACAGAATGTCTGGCTAATTGCTTGGTATTTTATAGGGAGAGAGAAGGGAAGAAAGGCCATCTGAGTTTGTCCATCTGTCCATAACCACTTAAACCCCATATTGTTGAGCGGAGTCCCTCAGGGCTCTATACTAGTGTATTTTATTTTCTTTCTTTTTGTATTTTTATGCCTTTATTATTGATAGGACAGTAGGCTGACAGGAAATGGGGAGAGAGATATGGAGAGTGACATGCAGCAAAGGCCGCCGTGATCTGGACTCGAACCCACAACGCGCTGTCAGGCTGTTTTCTGTTATGTGTTATGTGTTATGTGGGGAAAGGTTTCGCCCAAAAATAGCAGATTGACAAACGCCGCGTTGTGAGCTTGTAGATCTGCTATTTTCTGTGAAAGCTTTCCCCACAATACTTGTGTGTGTGTGTGTGTGTGTGTGTGTGGCTTGTATACTACATGGTCTTTTCCTTTGCTCTCAGATCTCCACAGAGCATCTGCCAGTGGGTCTGAATCCTCCATCTCATAGCGTCTCGGTACAACGGCTCCGACTTCGGCAGATCAAGGCAACCTGCCACAAAGGAGGTCAGCTGTTCTTCTTCTCAGCCTTCTCAGACCCTATCTGGTCACTGACTAAGCTTACATGCACACATACTGTATATTACTGGGGAATGATCACTTTCAAAATGTTTCAAAAATAGTAAGGCATTCCTTTAAAAAAATAAAAAAAAGGAGAATACAAGGTTTCTGACCGACAGCGACTTTGTTTATATCGTTGCTGTTGCTGATCTTTTTTTACAGTTGGGGCATTCGGACAGGTGGCTAAATATGTATTTTTTTTACACAATAACCCGACTATTTCTTATTATTTATTACCCTCTTATTTTAACACTCATCTTTTATTTACTTTGATTACAAGCTAAAACATAAACCTTGGTTGTAAAAAAGCAAAGTTGTCCTTTATGGCAATTTCATGCTGGCATCGTGCTCCAAATTAGGTGGTTTGCCGCTAAGCATTGGAAACCTTGGTAACAGTGTGCGCCTATGTCACACATGCGCAGTAGGGTGGGGTCCTAGTGGACCCAAAAAAGTGGCTAAAATGTGCCTGAATAAGAATAATTTAGTTTTATATTAACTGTACAATACATGTATGTAAGTACATTGAAGGTGGGGAAAGAAGCCAGAGCACTGATCAATAGTCTGTGGCAAGTTTGGAGGCAAGTTGAGTGCTCGTGTGCTGGCCAACCCCGGACGACGGACGTAGACCACAGTGTGGTCATTTCAATTAAAGTAGTAGGATATTCAACTTACTTACATACTCTGTGTGTGTCTTCCTGCAGGCCAGTGGTCTACACCAGCGGAGCTGTGTTGTGTGGTGAGCCTGAACCAGCCCTCCACAGAAAGCAGAACACACTTCTTGTCTCTGCCAAGTGACCCTCCCTGTTCACTGGAGTGGAGTGAAGACATATATCTGTGAGAAAACATTACATGACTGAGGAGACAATACACCATGAAGCAGAATTCACACGTATTATTAGTAAATAAGAAGAGTCTATATTGTGGACACCAAATGTTTGATTGTTCCCTTACTTTGTTGTAGTAGGTCTCAAAAATATATATTTTCACTGTACCCATATACTCTGAAGATAGTCCACCTGCTGTCTTCACAAAGTCTCACAAAGACTTACAATGTTTTGTGGATCGCTAGCCTTTACCAAACTAGAATTTTAACATAACCTCATTTATGCTGACGGCTTTTAACTTCTAACTGTTAACATTTTGTGTTGCAGGGATGTCGGCCCAGAAACCAAAGAGATGAGAGTAAGGCTTTTGGAGCGCAAGACCATCAGGGAACGTAAGGCAATAAAAAAGGCACTCGATAGCTTTTTAATTTTGGCTGCGGATCAGACGCCTCCTCAGCAGTACTGTCCAAACTGGGGAGGCTAAATCAAACACACAGTCATAGATCACCCACTGAAACCCAAATAACGCTCTTAGTTTTTTCAGTTTAACCTCATTTGCGAATATTTGGTACATGTACAATGGTAAGGATGCTAATATCACAGACAACCACTTATGCAATGAATGATACATGCATGTCAGATGTTTTTCATTTGCAGGTAAACGTTTTCCCAGTCTTTGGTTTGCAATGTTGCTTTGTTTGGTATTGTAAATGACTGAGTAAATATGTCTTTCTGGTAGGTTACTTGCCGGGTTACGCCTCCATCACTTTGGACCTCTCTTGCAGAATTCCTTCCGGACAACATGTACTGTCTGTCAGCCCAGGCCATGGTTTGGCACCAAGCGCTACTGTCACCTTAGAGGTGAGTGATAATTTAAACCAGTCATTTGGTGCAGTTCTTCTATAATCTGTTGCAAAAAAAGGTATGTTTTTTGCTTGTCATTTTGTTAGCATACAGATTTTTGTATAAGATGGAAAACGTTTAATTGGATTATGCAAATATAATAGAATGGCGTCCCGGTTTATTTATAGTTTCCTTTAGCTTCTTACCTTCTTGCAATGCTGTTCTCAGTCACTGTTGTTACTATTCCCAAAGAGAACATGAAGACCTCTGGTATCCCTGCAAATGCTTCACATTCACTCTACACCGCCATCTATACTCTAAAAATAGATAACCTGTAGGGAGTGTAATAAATGCAGCTTGAGTCCTACTTCTTCTTGTCATAATGCCAATTTAAAAAACCTGCAAACAGCAACCACAGTCCTTTTGTTGTAATGTTTCTCCATCACTCTTTTTGTATTTATTTCTGTTTGTGCGTAACGCAATCCATTGTATACAATTACAAACACATTCATACATGGACACTGCAGGTATAGAATACATGCCATTGTGAAAAGAGAATAAAGTCTGATTCATATTTGGTAGCGCATCATGTCTCACACCGAAAATAGCCGAGTCTACAAGCTCACACACACGCTCACAACATGTCACAGCTACTTTCGATGTGAGACACCGGCATGTAACTAAGTATAAATCATTCCTAAGCCACTATTATAATACATGGACATGATGATAAGACATGCTTTCTGGCAAACATCCACAGTGCATTGCTATCTGTAATACACTAGTGTGACAGGAAGCCTGTGGGCTAGCCTTGAGCTAGAGCAGTCAATAGTGTATGTTGTATGACAGCATCATCCATTCTCAAGAACTTGTTTAATTTTCATCCCAGCAATGACTTGCATAATTAATTGTATAAGTAGCATTGCGTCACCTTGCTAAACTAATGGCCTAAGTCATTTTTGAGGAAAATTATATTTTTGCCTAAATCAGCTCCTCATGACACTGGCCACCTCTGGTAAAATCGACCAACTCCTAATTGAAAAGGATCATGCAGTTCACTCCCCTTTTAGTATAATGGCCTATACTCCCTAGTGTGACTTAGTTTAGGTTTCCTCGCACATGCGCCTAAATGGCAAAAATATGTCAAATGGTACAAAAAAGGCTGTTAACCTAAATAATTTAACAAAACAAAAAAACATTTTGGATTCTACATAATAATATGTTAGCAGCCCAAATATGCCACCAATGCAAACGTTATGACCCACCAGGTTGTAATCAGTGCAAACAGTCCCAGATACACAGCTTTATACAGATTAAGTACATTGCAAGTTCTATGCTTCTCCGCAAAGATGTCCTGATAGAATGCTTACTCAAAATGATGTGAACAAAAATAAATAAGCGGAAGAAGAATAGCAAAATTATAGACACAGGAATCATCAGCTGTCTTCCTCGGTCTGACACTACTCAGAGTTCATTCTTCATTAGCAGTTTATTAATACACATAGAAGACAAAGACAGCCCCCCCCCT
>NC_139949.1:29782988-29805488 GCF_963454915.1 Gymnoscopelus microlampas
AAATAGTGGTGAAAAACACCAGTGCACATTATATTGATGTTTTGCTTCAATAATTTTATTGTTTTTTCAAAATAAACATTTCAATTATGATCCTTGCAATACATTTAAAAAACAATTTGGGACAGCAAAGCATTTACTGCTTTGTAATGTTGTCATTTTCACAACACTTAAAACATGTTTAGAGACTGAAGACATCAAGCATTTCAGGTGGGATTGTGTCATATGGCATCCATGTGGTTATATCGCTTATAGATTAATTATGTTTCTTAATGCAGTGTCACCTGGGGGATGAAATTGTATTTGTATTTTCCATACTGTACCAACTTTTTCTGATTTGGTGTTTATATAAAAAAAAGTGTGATTTCACTCCCCACCCCCCAAAAAGGAGTCATGGTAGTAGCGTTCTATTGTACAAACATTGCTATGTATGTTTTCATTCTTAAACAGTAATTCTAGAAATTTTGCCATTTGAAGTAAATGAACAAAATCAACCTCAGTCTTAAATTAGTTGTAATGTTGACTCATAGTTGCTTAAACATTCTTAAAATGTTGTCCATCAATGTAATAAGAAGTGGCAGTGGATGCCTGTTTTTCTTAGATTTTTCACAGTTAGTGGAGTACTATTGTTTTAGTCTAGAAACTCAGATCATCCGCGAATTACCTGTTTCTGAAACTCACCTAGCTCGTCCTTTAGAAACCATTCTTCAATGTTGAGTTTGACATTCTACTCCGAAGGTTAGTAAACCACTTAAAACATAATGATGTTAAAAAGTAGTGTTTTGTTATCAGGAAATGCTTACCTTGTGGCTCCTATCGACTTGTATAATTTTACCATTTAGATGTGCCTCTGGAACACTATAGTTTGTGCATGCATTGATTCTTTCATCATTACTAAAACTTTAGTTGTCATTACAGCATGTTTCCATATAATGTACTTGCCGAAGAAATGTCCTACAACATTTAGGCATTGTCATTCTTCAGTAGTCTTAATTCCAGCAACAAATTTGAAGCATGTAACGTAAGAATCCCGATGCTCTTGGGAGGCGCTGGAAGCTGCAGTAACTATTTCAATTTGAAAATGTTCATGTTATTTGTTGAGCTTATTTTTTCACAATAAGATGTACAATGCTACCTTGCAACTATAGGGTAAGAAAAATGAAAACTAATATCAGTATGATTCTTTACTAAAACAATGAAAGTAAAAAACACTGAAAGTAAAATAAAAAGCAAGATATATGCTGCCTTTCAAAGGCAAATGATTCACCTGTAAGAATTGTACTGTACTTAAAGGAACTTTTGCTGACCTTGGTGTCACTGTTTTGTAAGAATCAAAACGTCTGGCAGTGTGTATATCATATTATTTCAAAGCAACGGCACCAAATTTATTTTCTATGTTCACAAATTACAGATAATAAAAAGGTATTGTGGAGGTATGTCTCTGGTAGAACCATTATTGATGAAGGTAAAGCATTTCCTAAGGTCACCATGAACATGGTTTAATCTCCCACCCAAACTGCAACCAATTCATAATGCTAAAGAAATTAACACTGTTGATCCATTGTCTGGGGTATGTGGCATAGGACAAAATGTGAAGACACCCCTTATGTGTGTATACAGTTCCTATACTATTGATATTTAAATTGTTTAATTTATTGCAAATAAATTATTTTTGAAGCCTCGTTCAGTTTGAAACTGGCTTTTTCTTTTTTTCCAATAAACAAGTGAAATCACAAAAAACGAAATAACATATTCAGATGCAAACTGACTGTGTTTAAGATGTTTCCATTTAATCTCAGCTTTCTGCTGTATACATAATACTGTTATCCATAAACCATACAGTATGTGCTGTACATGTCTCAATGTGGCAATAACACTACACTACTAGACAGACTACTAAATTGGTCTACTAAATAAACAGTTCAGTGATCTTACATCTGTGCTGCTCACAGTTTAGTCCAGTGTGTACTGTGTGTAGTAGTTATATCCAGTGGTGGAAAGTAACTAAGTACATTTACTAATGTACAATTTTGAGGTACTTTTACTTTACTTGAATATTTCCAAATTATTTGAAAAATTAATTTAGTAGTTACTTGTAGATTTAGATTATTATTACAAAACATATATTACCTAATTTGAAAATAGCCGATCTACAAGCTCACAATGCATCGCGATGTGCGCATTGTGAGCTTGTAGATCAGCTATTTTCAAAAGATTTTTATACATTTTATACATTTGAAAACTAACAAACTAGCTAACATGGGACATTCTGCATAATGAGTACTTTCTACTTTTGGTACTTTAAGTACATTTTGATACAAATAGTTTTGTAATTTAACTCAAGTATTTTTTTAATTCCGGACTTTTTTTATACCAGAGTATTTACACATTGCAGTATTGATACTTTACGTAAAGAAATTGAGCACTTTTCCCCCTACTGGTTATATTGTATTCATTCATTCATCAAGCCGCCAAAACTTTGAAACTAGAGGGAAAATAGACTACTGGCGCATTATTGCTGCCTTACTTGATGGACATGCACAGGAGCCATTCACAACCAGGACGAAAAGCACCAACGAATCACATTCAGTCGTTCTACAGACTGCAACGTGATTGGATCAAGGTAGAGTATCTTTGTCCAATAAGTCCCTGAAACCCTATCCCATGTGTCCTTCCAAAGCCAATGGTGTAGCGCGTTCGATTTGAACAGCCAATCAAAATATAGGGCGGGACAACAGCTTGCGTTTATATACAGCGTGTATCTTGTTTTTCCGCATCTGCATTCATTGTTGCTGTTTTGCAAGGATTCGTGCTGATAACTCTCTATCAACCAAACCAAACGAACCCACTATCATGTCTGGAAGAGGTAAAACCGGAGGAAAGGCCCGTGCTAAGGCCAAGACCCGCAGCTCCCGTGCCGGCCTGCAGTTTCCAGTCGGCCGTGTCCACCGTCTCCTGCGGAAGGGGAACTACGCGGAGCGTGTGGGCGCCGGAGCTCCAGTCTACCTCGCCGCGGTGCTCGAGTACCTGACTGCTGAGATCCTGGAGTTGGCCGGTAACGCCGCCCGTGACAACAAGAAGACCCGTATCATCCCCCGCCACCTCCAACTGGCCGTCCGCAACGACGAGGAGCTGAACAAGCTGCTCGGCGGAGTCACCATTGCCCAGGGCGGCGTCCTCCCGAACATCCAGGCCGTCCTGCTGCCCAAGAAGACCGGACAGGCCGCACCGAGCGCCGGCAAGGCGGGAAAGAAGGCCTCGTCTCAGTCGCAGGAGTACTAGCCTGCAGGCTAATGGACAAAACTTTATACCCCCAAAGGCCCTTTTAAGGGCCACCCAGCTATTCATTGAAAGAGCAAACCTGTGCCGTTTTATGTTCATTTGTTATGTTGGTCATGTGCCTGATTTTTGAATAAACTTTTGTATTTTAAAGTACGCTACATAGTATCGTTGTTACTCCACTTGGGCAGTGTAGCTATTCATAACAACTGAAGACCGTAGGCTACGGGTGGCTTTAAAAGATCGGTAGTACTAGTTACACAAGTAACATTAATTGTTGGTGTTTTGTCATCTTGACTGTTCTGTGCCCTGAAGTTAACTGCGGGGAAAATGTCCTGAACAATTCCCCACAGTACTGGTTGAACGTGTGCTAGGTTGGGGTTTATATGGGCTAACCTAGCTCTGGTCCATTGCCTTTCGGGTTCTCTCTCTCGAAAAGAGGGAACCCGAAAGGCAATGGACCAGAGCTAGTAATGATACTAATGAATGTGGGCTGGGCTGCATAAAGAGAGGAATGGAACATTTAGAAGGGGTGCTATTTCTCTGTATATCGCTTAGTTTGCACCGTGTTCGCTGCTTGGCTCAAACAATGAGCGTCTAGCATTAATGGTCCCAAGTTCCCAACCCCCATATGGGAATGTTTTGTACCAGGGACTCTCGTACCAAATTTGTGTTCGAATGTTTTTTTTTTTTAATATTTCATTTTTTTTCTCAAGATTTTAGATCTACAAGCTCACAACGCGTTGTAAAGCTTGTAGAGCGGCTATTTTCAAATAGCTGATGCATATATAGGTTTAAGTGCTCATCGCTTCTTTTGGGATTGTTTTCATAGACCTGGTTGCGCGTTTCTCTCCCAAAACCTGGCAACACTGCTAGCTTGCCTCACAAGTGCAACAGCGTTGAGTCTAGCACGACGTAGGTAGTTTTACTGTGTCACAGGCACACTAACTTACATGTTTATTTGCCAAACAACCCTTAATGCAGGATGTAAGTAACATGCATATTTAACCTTAGCATGCCCTGTGTACAAAGAGTAGGTTGATGCAAGGTCGACTGATTTATTTTTTGCTCAGCAGAATAGGCATGTATTCCCAGAACAAGGCTCCCATTATGTTGTCCCATACAGGATAAAACAAGTGAAATGGAAAGTGAATGAAAAAAAGAAAATTGGAACATGGATTTTATCATATATATTATAAAATTGAAGCTGATAATCAATTCCAATTTAACTTGTTTATCCTGTATTAGTTGAGTTCTGTCTCCTGATTGGATAAAATTGGTGTCCCGACCGGAAAATGTGTTCTATGTTCACTAAAGAGATCCTGAGACCGATGTTACAGAACACTGAATATAGAGCTTTAACAAAAAAAAAGTTGTTATCTTGTTAGTAGGCTATCATATAAAGAGGTATTGATATTGGAAGTGTTTACGTATTTACTACAGCTGTTTGGGGCAACAGTGAAGTTTGAGACATTTTAACAACATTATGTCAATCAAGTTGATGTTGATATGACGTTAAGAGTGTAGCCTAAAAAGCCTATTAGTTTATATCATTGGTTCTCAAAGTGGGGTCTGGGGACCCCCAGGGGTACTTGAGGGGGTCCCCAGCTAAATGATATAGTTAGGAACCAAATTGACCCTTATGGGCCTGTAACTCAGAGAGTGTACAAATGGGTCCATTTGGTTATATTTGTACACTCAGAGCTAAATTAACATTGATTTTACAATATGAATTTGGGTCTCAGAGATAGAGATGCCATTAAATGGGGTCCGTAGTCAAATGCATGTCAAACTGGGGGTCCTTGAAATTAAAATGGTTGAGAATCACTGCTAGAGCCGTAAAAATCTTCTCTTATGGGGGGTCCCTGGCTTATCTTTTCAAATGGGGGTCCGCGGGCTAATAAGTGACATGAAAAAGTTTGAGAACCACTGGTTTATATGATTAGACTATATTGTGTGGGTGTCACTCAAATGGGCAAACATGTGCATGAGTGCTTGTGCTGCCTTGCTTCACACAGTAACGGTTATAACTGCTATAGCAGACCAGGTGTTTCCTTTTTGCAAACAAACACATTCAGCAAAGTAGCACAAGAGCATATCCGATATTTAAAGAGATTAATTTGAAAGTTATGGCACAGGTGCATCACTCTGAATTTGTCCACAATCTAGAATAGATCTTAAACTCTAGATACATGCATCATTCAAGTACATTTACTCAAGTACTGTACTTAAGTAAACTTTTGAGGATTTTTTACTTTACTTCCCATTTTAAATACTTTTACTTCTACCCCACTACATCTCAGAGGCAAATATTGTACTTTTACTTTTACTTACTCCTTTTACTTTTACAAATATTGTACTTTGTACTACAACTATTTGAAAAGTTACTAGTTACTTTGCCTATATAAATTATTATATTATTATAAAACACACATTGACCACTTTAGCCCTATTTTATACATAGGCTATTTGAAAATTGACCATCTACAAGCTCTCAACACGTCCCCTCGCGGCTTGGTACTTTAAGTGTATTTTGATGACAATACTTTTGTACTTTTACTCAAGTAACATTTTGAACACAGTACTTCTACATTGTGGTATTGATACTTTTACTTAAGTAAAAAATTACAGTACTTTTTCCACCACTGCATTCACACAATATCCAGGTTGTGTAATGTAAGGTGAGAGAGGAGCTTCATAAGAATCTTTCACTCAGAATGCTTTCACCACTACTAAAGGATTAGTGCACTCCCAACTCATTTGGAGTTATCTATAACCTGGCATTAACATGAATCTTTTATAACACAACTCCTGCGTCTGCGGCATGGTCTTCAATGTTTTCAGGCCAGGGACCCCCTAGCTGAGAGAGAGATGAGGCAGGGACCCCCTCTATATTGTATAAAATTGTGTTTCAGATTCAACCTTTTTTGTTCACTAGGTCTGCTCTTTTTCCCCTCTACACCAAACACCTCTTTGCCAAAAATAGCCGATCTACAAGCTCACAACGCCTCGCGTAGATCTGCTATTTTTTGGCTAAAGTTCTCAGAAAAGGGATGCTAGGGTTCAAGAGGTTAAGGTAAAAAGAAAAATCATGTCACCCAAAGATTTGGCGGACCCCCTGTAGTAACTCTGAGGACCCCCTAGACTGGTCCCGGACCCCTGTTGAAGACCCCTGTATAAGGCAACCACTGAGTGCTTTGCAATTCCTTAACTTAAGTGACATTGGTGATGAGCACCTACTACAGTATTGTGTTCCCTTCAAGATGGAGAAAATAGTCAACATTTTAAAGAAAAAAATCACTATACATTTTCCATTATTACTCCACATAAAGGATGCATTACAGGAAGTTCCCAGTGTACTCACTGTCATTCTATTTCTATACAGGCAATAATACTTTATGTCGTTCTGGAGTCTTCTGTACAGTATGGTTTGCAATCAGCATTCCACCAGGTGGCAGCAAAGACATGGAATTGGGAACAAGTTCCTTTGGATCTGAGGATCAAGTCATTTTGTGGTACAATGTCAAGTGAAAATACTGTAACATCATAAATACAGCAGGGCAGGGCTTTTTGGATTTAAGTAAAATATGCCTCAATCAATGTAGAAATACTCTGTTACAAGTTAAAGGCCTGTATTCAAGATTTGAGTAAAACCATAACATTATGTCAAAAATATACTTTTAACCAAGTAAAAGTACTCTTCTTTTTTGCACATTTGTCAAACTAGCTTAAGCATAAAATAGGGCATAATTGGTTCATGTATGTATGTTTTGTAACAAGAATGTTAGTCTGCAAAGTAACTTGTAACTGAAGCTGTCAAATAATTGTAGTGTAGTCAAAAAGTACAATATATGCTATGGGATGTAGTGTAGTAGCATAAAATAAAAGTAGAAAGGAATATTCAAGTAAAGTAAATGTACCTCAAACTTGTACTCAAGTACAGTACTTGAGTATGTACTTAGCCTACTACTTACTTTCCACCCCTGAATATAGGCTACTATTTTTGCCTATACATCTTCATGCAGCTTATTGGCTGACTCTAGAGTAGACAACTCATGTCCACCGTCCACCTTAGCACAGTCCTGCCCTTCTATATATTTCATTTAGACACTTCAGCTCAGGAATGACCAATACCACCAGTTGAACGTACTGACTTGTGGGAGTACGAATGAATTAGCTTGTTAGCGAATGGGGGGTCCGGGGAGAGTGAACGTAGCATATGAAACTCCTGCCTTCCGTGCCTACATGAACTATCGCTACGCTGAATGCCTTCTCTGGCTGCCAATGTGCACATTAATTTAACGAGAAAAGTATGTAGCTTGGGTTCCAGACTGAGACACTCCGTTCGGCCGATTTCTTTTCTCTCACTCCGCTACTCAAAGTGAGAAAAAAAGTTAGCCGGAAGAATCAGTCTGGATTCCAGGCTAAAAAGTATGCTCCTCGGAGCACAGAACTCCACCAGGCCTGGTGGTTGCCTACCCAGGGCTTTGTGAGTCATGGGGTGCGGCCGTCAGGACACGAGGAAGCTAAGGCGGGAAATAAGAGTTTGACTGACAGTATGGTCTTGTTTGTGGCACTAAAGCGGTTTAAAGGCGCTCTATATAGGCCCCTATGCTAGTCCAATTTGGGTATGATTGGATGTTGTGTTTGTGATATTTGGCTGGTGTTTTGAAGAAAAAGGGTTAGGGTTAGCCCTGCGCACACATTCTTTAAGGCATTTACAGACGTGGAGTATGAAAACCCTGTTTGACGGTCATTGTCACATGACTCACGACAGTATTTGTGCTTAATTTGCTGGTGGTGGTGGGACGATCACATTTCTGAAACAAACAGTGACATTTATACATTTGTGGCACCTCCTATGTGATAGGAAGGGTTAAGAAACTTCTCAACTCAAAGGCCAAATAAAAATGTTTTATAATAAGGCCTATAAAAGGTTATAGGCCAAAATGCTAAGCGGCCTGTTATAGCCGCAACATGAGGCCGATTTGAAAAAGTCCCGGTGAAGGTTCTTCCTTGGCCTACTGGGTGTGTGTGTGTGTGTGTGTGCAGATTTAGTTTCATGTCAATCGGTCCAGTGATGCCTGAGATGAGCTGTTCACAGACGTGCGTGCACACACAGACAGATAGCCAGACAGGGGCGAAACCATAATCTCCGCCTCGCGGCCATTCTGGTTTGGCGGAGATAATTATTTCTCATGTCTACTGTGAGCAGAGAATACTTATATCGAGACTTGACTCCTCATGTGGACTCATCTACCCGAAAGGCCGGAGCCTTCCCTAACAAAGATCAATGGAAAACTCAAAGTGGTGACAACTTAATGTCAAATAATGGAATATGTGAGAAATGATCCTGAGAATCTATGTCTTGTCCATTGTTTATCTACATAATGCCACGTTTTCAGGTCATATTTGGTCAGCCCCAGAATTCTTCTGTCTGGGATGTGAAAGAGATGACATCTGGTGATTGTTAGCAATGGCAACAATTCCAGAGATTTTCATTTTTACTTTTTGTGTTTATTCATTATATTTTCAAAACATTTGCTCCTTGTTTTGCACATTTGTTTCACACATCAGAGACATGGGCCTCTATGTACAGTGGACACCCATAGGACATGGTACTGATGTGTGTTGGTTTTGGTTGTTTCAGTCGGGGCCAAAGCAGCAGTGTGACGCACCAGAACCTTGAACCCAGCCCAGGACAGACGAAACCAATTACTCTGGTCCAGGAATGTGTCCAGGATCAACAGACATGGCTAAAATTTCCATCTGGAAGGAGATATTTTAATATCCATTGGCTGTGCTGACTATCATTTCGGCAGTGGTGCTCACATTTTTTACATTGACTTGTGGCAAGTAGTCTTATCTACCTAAATTAATTACACTCAATATTCTAGAGACCGTGGTTATTATTGTGGTCGAAATGTTTATTATGTCTCAGAAGAATATGACATTCCAACGGAATCTGTCATGCAGAGGCATGATTCATAAAAAACTGAATGGAATCGTGTGCATCTCAGGATCCACATGGGAACGGTGTGGCTCCAATGTCCATCTCTGACTTCATATGGCTGCCTGTGACGTCACTCATCTGTGACGCCAGTCGTCTGTGACATATCTATGATGTATGTTTGATTCCAAATGTAGACAAGGTTTCAGGCTGATCAGAACCCCATTGACTTCCAATATAACATTTTAGCTAAATATTTCAAAAAGTAGCCTATATTATGTGAAAAAAATACAAACAATAATAATAGTGCCTAGCCTGCACAAGAAATCTGGCGCTAATCGGTCCAGCGGTTTGCGAGATTAGATACGGACCAAACAGTCACACAGACAGACAAGACAAGACAAGACAAGACAAGACAGACTGACACTCTTCTAGATGGCTTGCCTCTGAGGACTCATCTTTGTCTATTTATGCATCTGCACTTTTGCACAGCATGGTTTTGAATTGACCCTTTCACTTTTTTTGAGAGACGAAAGGGAAAATATATGTCAAGTTAGCAGTACAGTGAAAGGGGGTACTTAAGAATTTAAATAAAAAACAAAGCATTGCATGCATCAACTTAACACTACTTGTAAAACCACTTTGCATGTAGCTGCGACAAAATAGAGCACATATGTAAACAAAAATGACCCATTTAAGGGAACTTGTTTATGTTGACCTCAGACTTTGATCCAACTCAACAAACCCCCCTGTAAAATACTTATTAAATCTGGTCTGAGCTAGGGTTTGAGCATTAGCAAGAGAACAAATCTGCCTTGTATTAACTCAGTAAGTAAGTGTGTGTGTGTGTGTGTGTGTGTGTGTGTGTGTGTGTGTGTGTGTGTGTGTGTGTGTGTGTGTGTGTGTGTGTGTGTGTGTGTGTGTGTGTGTGTGTGTGTGTGTGTGTGTGTGTGTGTGTGTGTGTGTGTGTGTGTGTGTGGATGCGTGCGTGCGTGCGTGCGTGCGTGCGGCGTGCGTGCGTGCGTGCGTGCGTGCGTGCGTGCGTGCGTGCGTGCGTGCGTGCGTGCGTGCGTGCGTGCGTGTGTGTGAGAGAAAGAGAGAGAAAATACTATGAGCGAGACAGTATAATGAGGGAAAGAGTCAAGACAGAGTGGGATGATGCAAATGAATAAGAAAAAGCAGGGATAGGCGGAGATAGAGAGAGGAGGTGGGACAGATGGAGGGCGTGATGGGGAAATCTTTTATCACTTTCTGAGCATTTCAACAACCAGCATCTAACAGCAACGTCAAGACATAAAGGACATGATTACATCCATGAGGATGGAGCTGGGAGATCTTTAATATTACGACTTGGGAGAACTTGCATTTTCTCTTAGAAGAAGTTTTGGACTTTACCATTCCACTGGAAGAAATGACTTAACCAGCTCCGGTAATTAAATGTAGTTTTATGTATGTGTGCTTGTATTACAATAAGCGTGTGTGTGTGTGTGTGTGTGTGTGTGTGTGTGTGTGTGTGTGTGTGTGTGTGTGTGTGTGTGTGCGTGCGTGCGTGCGTGCGTGCGTGCGTGCGTGCGTGCGTGCGTGCGTGCGTGCGTGTGAGAGAGAGAGAGAGAGAGAGAGAGGAGGATTGAGAGGGGCTGAAAGAGGGAAAGCAATAATGGGGCTATTGTACCAGTGTGTGTTAGGGGGTTCTATCTAGTCTAACATGGCCCAGTTATTCCTCACATTGTGTGTGTGTGTGTGTGTGTGTGTGTGTGTGTGTGTGTGTGTGTGTGTGTGTGTGTGTGTGTGTGTGTGTGTGTGTGTGTGTGTGTGTGTGTGTGTGTGTGTGTGTGTGTGTGTGTGTGTGTGTGTGTGTGTGTGTGTTAGGCAAAAGCAACATGTTAGAGAATTTTATGTGTGCCCAGTTTTACAGCATAAACCAAATAGCACAGGTGTTACACTATGGTTCTGACTCATGAGAGGACGCTTCATGAGTACAGGTTGAAGCAATGTGCCAGTTATGGATTCAAAGAGGGGAGAGAGAGAGAGAGAGAGAGAGAGAGAGAGAGAGAGAGAGAGAGAGAGAGAGAGAGAGAGAGAGAGAGAGAGAGAGAGAGAGAGTTAAAGCCCAGGGTGATTATGGTCCAAACCCAGTAGGCTCAATGAATGGCCACTTTCATGTGTGGGAGATCAGTCTGCCTGTAGCGCTTATAGGAAGCTTTAACTGTGCAACAGATTCAGAGCTGACAGATGTGCAAAAGCATGAGTGAGTATATATTTTCCATTTGTTATTATCATACATCGGGTGTTCAATGGGTGGAGGTATTTAATCTTTAATTTGTGTGTTTTCGCATTTACACGAGTACATACTATTTTGTTGAATACTGAAAGGACAGGATAAGTAATTCAGTTGAATATCTGTCATTTTTGTCAAGCGAAAGGGTTGTGTGCTGAAGTATTTAACCACTTAACGCCCAAGAAATTATAAATCATTTTGAAAATGAAAATGTTCGCTTAATGACAAGAGCACAATTGGGATGCCAGGGTTAAAGTGGTTTAATCAGAGGCTGACCAGAGAACACCATCAGCTGACATTAATGAATGTGCTCACTGTTGCCCACCAGACTCTCACTCATCCATAGGGTTCTTTATGTCAATGCAGGTGTGCAGGTGCACCTGGCGGTGCAAACCCTGCCCTGCCCGCGCCAACAACGCTTGTTATATGTCTCTTGATTGTTTGATTCTTGTTTGATTCTTTGTACATTTTAACCCAAAACTCAATAATTCCTTTGGGCAGCTTACTGATTATTCCCGCCAGGTTTCATCTATCTATCTATCCCTTGATGACCTTGATCATGATTGTGAGATTGAACTTAAAAATATATATTCAATTCTTAAGATAATTATGCCAGTTTAACCACTTTCAACCTGACGTCTCTATTGTCGGCATGTTATCATTGTCAAAATGTTCCAAAATATTCAAAAATAGTGGAAATAACATTCTACAGTCTCACAATGGATCGCAATGCACATAGCTATAGCTATTTATGTAATTTTGTTCGTTTTTAAGTCATTTCACAGCGGGGGGCGGGGGGGCGCAGCCAGAGGCTATGGACGTTCAACTTAAGTATTTCCTTTTGCTTTTTCAACTCCAGCCACCCACAGTCAATGTGCATGACGAAGACCACCCTTGGCCTTGGAAAATGTTTCCTTTATTTTGGCATTTAGCTGTAAACCTTCTCAGTAAACATGGGGGCTTCCATTCAGCTGTCCCCCCACCCCCACTTCCATATGTAACTTCCATGTCGCTTTGAGAGTCATCAGGGAAGTTGACTCATAGAAAACCTACCTGCTGCCCTGCAAGCCTCATTTGACGAAGCCCATCTGGTAACTTAGCAGTCTGTATTTATTTGTTTGTTTTCATTTCCCTGAATGAATAGTCATCTGCTCCACTTCCTGCCTCTCTTCTTGGGCCTTGAACATGGGAAAATACTTGGTGAGATCAATAGTGACTCTTTCTACTTTCTCTCCCCCACTCGCTCTCTTCCAGCCAGATTGTTCCTGTGGGACTTCTGAAAAGATGGCTCACATGTTCACTCACTTCCTGTGGAACATAGTATTTTTGTATCCCAGCTCCAGTGATGCTGCAGCACTTAAGTCATCTTGTAAATCATTATTCAACAGTTTTCCAGATTGGAAAGTCCCCTCCTTTGTTTTGTCAACAGCACATAGCACAGAACAGGAAGCTGAAAGGAACGACACAAGGTCTTTTCCACCTCCTACTCCTATGCCACATGTCCATGCATTTCCACTCTGGACCCCAAACCTCCTAGACTGTCAGTGTCTGTTTTACTAATACCCTCTGATCATTCTAGATGTGTCCTTATCCTCAGTGCAATGCAGTGATAGGTTCCAAAACTCTCTTCCGGTGTGTGGTCCCCATCTGATCTTTGAACAACGGCATCCACCCCATGAGAATAAGCTCATCTCTTCCGTTCTCTGAGGACGGTCTGAACTTGACCTTTGGGCTGACTATTCTGAAATGTTTTTGAAACTGGAGTTCAGTGCATTTGTCAAATTCTTTAACCCATCGGGGGTCATGGGGATTGTTTGTAAAGAAAGTCTGAGGACAGAGGCGGACACTGTGACCTTTACTCTGCAGTGACCATAATTTTGGCAGGACACCTCTGAGGTTGTGTCCCCCCTCTGCCGCGTGTCAGGGGTGTAACTCTGCACCGGCATGGGGGTGGGGAGGAGGGAAATAGCAGAGGAGCTCAGTGTGAATGAAGTAAGCGAGGAGACATAAACAATAATGTGGACACTGCTCTTTGGATTAATTTTATGTGGACCTAGCTTCTATTTGGACTCTCTACGAGTACGGAAATGGTAAGTGCCTAATATCTATATACAGTACCATGGATACAGCAAATTGTTGACAAGATCTGTCAACAGCACTGTACTGTATACACTACAGCATTTTAACATTTTTCATGGACATTTCTCAAGGGGTCTCATTTCTGGATGTTAAAGTATTCACCAATTGTTTTTTTAAAAAAGCTTTTTAAGCTGTTGTCCATCCTTCCATGTCCAATCCCAGTCTATATTCAATTTAAGTAATTTCTCTTTAAAAGTAGCAGACCAGACTATGTGGCGGGTTGTGTCTATTTTCAGAAGCCAATACCAACCCTGAAGGGCTGAACTGCCCCCATAATCACAGGTTACAGAGGAAAGCCGCATGGAACTATTTCTTTAGCTGGGTGTGTGCATGAAATCAGTGAGGCTTGTGGGAGTTTTATGTGCGCGTGGGCGCGTCTGTGCGTGTTTTTGTGCGCATGTGTGTGTGTGACACACACACCATCGTGCCTGTCCCTCTCCCTGTCCTGCAGACTGCATGTGTGTATTTGGCCCAGAGCCGGCCCAGTGTTGACAGGCTGTGGGCTGATAGTAGAGGAGTAGGGGCCGGTGTCACAGTTAAACAGTGGGATGTTCTGTTCTCTGGGTCACTGGACCCACTGAGACTCACATTGTCAGATAAAGTCTTGTGGTTTCACCCAGCTGCCTCATCTGAAGTGACATCACAGGCTGAATGAACGCCGATGCCGCCACGAAAGTCCACAGGCAAACGTAGAGATTTGAGTTTGAATTGAAATGTTGCACAAAATCTTAAGCCAGACAGTTACAAACGTTGGAATGATGGGTTCAATATTTGTAATTATTTAATAGATTTGAAATTTGCTAAAATTATCCTACTCCATCTTACTCATTGACCATCAATGTCTGCTTATAGAGACCTTGCCCTACACTAGGCCGTCCCTTGGGGTAGGGAACTATATGTCACTTGTAAACACGGCTCTCCAAGTTATTTTTATAGGTGACAGGCGGCAGAATGCTACTCAGTGCCTCTTTAACCCATTTAGACCTGAGGCCGATTCAAAAAACGCCTTCTAAATCCCGAATCCCTTTTTTCTAAAAAACTTTACAACAAAAAATTACACACAATGTATGTTGCTATATACTGTACATAGCAACAGGAATCCCAAAAGTGGTTCCCTTCCTGAAAGGTATAGTTACAAAAAGGGGTTCCCGCCGAAAATGTAAAAAAAAAGTAATTGCTGACATTTTCGCCAAAAAGAACTGGCCGAAATGATGCATTCAAAGAAAAAAAAGTTGGTAAAGGTGTGTGGACGAGTGTGCTTCACCATCACCCATGCCAATTATTAGCCTGTTATCTATGCTGAGTTCCAGGGCCCCTGGTCAGCTCTGGGACTCCTGAACCATTCATGGTTTCCTCCATGTTCCGCACCCCTGTCTGTGGGTGAGAAAAGACGAGGCCATCGTCTTGTAGCTGACAGGCATGATGAGTCATCTGCGTGTGTTTGTATATGCGTGCATGTCTGCATATGTGTGTGTGTGTGTGTGTGTGTGTGTGTGTGTGTGTGTGTGTGTGTGTGTGTGTGTGTGTGTGTGTGTGTGTGTGTGTGTGTGTGTGTGTGTGTGTGTGTGTGTTGTGTGTGTGTGTTTGTAGGCATGTCTAGTCCTTTGTGGTTGTTTTCCTCCTTGGCTGATGATCGTGTATTCACAGCTGGAACTAATCTGTAGCATCTGTCTGAGAGTGTGGGGTTTGTCTACTATTGTGCTTGTGAGAGCCATGAGTCATGGCGAGTTGTGATCAGAGGAAGTAGTGATCTGAACTGTATACTCTACAGTAGTGGTTCTCAAACTTTTCAAGGAAAATGTATTTGACCACAGACCATCTGAAAAGGTGTTGTAGAAAGAGATTTATTTTTTGTTGTAAAAAATACTTATAAAAATGTATTCCAAAATGTTTCGAAAACGTGTCACATCAGGATGCGTTGTTAGCTTGTAGGTCGTCTATTTTCAAATAGCCTATAAAAAAGGGTCAACTTGATTAACCGATTTTGATGCCATATAAACATATTTTGCTGCCCCCCCCAACGAGCACCTTTGATATACAATTCATACTTCTTTTGTATTTTGCATAATACAATTTATAATCCCTTTAATGGCACAGTATAACAATATCATATCATATCATATCACATAATATAGTAAAAGCTGTTGGGGCCCTGTTCAGGAGCAGTAAATTGTGAAATAGTTGCTGACATTATTGACAGAAGGTGGCAGCAGAGTTAGAGTTACTGTAATACCTTTCTGATGGCTTCTACAAATGGGCAACCTTCTAATGAGATTACAACATACTGTAAAGTAATGCCAACTTCTTGATGTATCCTGTTGTGTCGCTTGTTATGGGGAAACAAACAATGACCCATTATGACAGTTCTGACTGTGTGCCTTGTCACATGGATTATAATTGGGACAGAGGGGTTTCTAAGGAGAGCACTGTTCCTATTGTAGTGCTGCTGTAGAGGCAGAATTCCCACTGGTCTGTTATGTGTATTGCTGGTGCATGCTGCAGGATCTTCACGTGCCAGATGGTTTCACTGATAACTCAGCAGACATGGACCGTGTGAACTGGAATACAGTGGAGCATGGCCGACAGACACACCAAGTCTTACAGGTGAGCCATCGTGACCTTTAATTGTTGATAACATTTGTTTAACCCATTCAATCCGGGAACGCATCTGTGTCATTTTGGATCTCTTTGGCTATTCAATAAAAAAAAAAAAATATTGTGAAAATGTGTGCAAATCTTTGAATATATATAAATATATTTTTAACTCAAATCTTTGCTTCTGGTGGGACTCCCTGGAACAAAATATTTTGAGATGGGGGGAGAGGGGGTCCGTGGACAAATACATGTATATCATTTTGGGTGGTCCTTGACATGAACAAGTTTGAGAACTACTTTTATAGCAACATAAGTAAAACAAAAAAAAACAAAAAAAAAATGTTGGGATTTAGAATACATTTGTAGATTCCCCAGAAACAAAGATTTGAGTAAAAAAATGTTTGCTTTAAAAAACATTCAAAGACTTTTTCAAGAATTTTCACGATTTTTCTAAAACAATAGCAGATCTACAAGCTCGTATGAGCTTGTAGATCTGCTATTTTTTAATAGCCCAAAGTGTAAAATAATGGATATTGGTTATAACTCAAACTTGTATAAGCTTGCCAATTAAGTGTTTTTTTATTTTTATTTATGATAATAGTACGTGACCAGCTACTGCTTTCTCATTATACTGTATCTCTCTTCACACACATTACTTTGGAGTTTTGTTACATTGCACAAGTTGATTAAACTTGATACTATACAATAAACAGCCTGTGTTAACTTTAATTCAGAACTGTGTACTAATGGAACCAAATGGACCCTTACGGATCACTTAGTTACTATGTAGGCCTACCCACTGCTGCAACTTAAAGTATACCGTCCATACATAGCATGCTTAAGTTTTGAGGTCAGTGACCATATCATAGAAACAGAGCTGGTATATCCAGTGGTGGATCGTTAGGAGCCGCAGTCAGCATCAACTGTACTTTTACTCTGTGTACCAGTCATGATATAGTATACACTGTACTCTTAATCTGTGTATCCGTCCTGATATAGGCTATACTTCTAGTGTAGTTGTTCTGTTATTCTGTCCTCAAACTAGAACATTGGAATTTGTCAACATTTGGGCCTGATTTGAAAAATTTATGTTAAAATTGTTACTGGTCATATTCATACCATATTCAAAGAGAGAGCTATATATGCACTTAATACAGTGTGGTGTAGCACAGTGAGGACCGGGTAGTGTACAGTAGCAGTGCCGTGTTATGTTACACATTTTTGAAGAGTACAGATAGGAAGGTAGCTATGGGAGACTCATAACTTCACAGGGTGATGTAAGACTGCAGTGCTATATAATGTAATAATGATATATTATCAATAATATGTAAGGCCACTTGAAGATGTTTTCCACCTGTTTGTGATGGCAGAGCACCCCTTTGGACCTGTTTGAGACTGGCAAGTCTTTGAAGGTCCAAGCAGAGCGCCCTCATCTGGTTAGTTTGGGAAGTGGTCGTCTGAGCACAGCCATCACCTTGTTACCACTGCAGGAAGGTGAGCCCTGCTAGGTTGGTCTCTGTGTGTGTATGTGCGTGCGCATGCGCGTGTGTCTGTCTGCGTGTGCGTGTGTGTGTGTGTGTGTGTATCTGAACAAAGCTAGTTCTCATGGGCCTGGGCCGTGGCGTGAGGTTGCAATGCCAGCCTGACAGCGTGTCGCGGGTTCGACTCCCGTTACCGACGACCTTTGCTGCGTGTCACCCCCCCATCTCTCTCCCCATTTCCTGTCAGCCTACTTTCCCTGTCCATCTCTAAATAAAGGTATAAAAAGCCCCCAAAAAATCTTTAAAAAAAAAAGAAAAGCTAGTTCCCATGATGTTAACAGTCCTCAATTTATGTGTAACCTGACGCTACCAGATCCAAACAGCTTGCTCCACACATTGTTTCACACAATACCGCCACCTCTGGCAGGGTCAGGTTAATTTATGTGTCCATTGTTCTATAATCTATGCTATATGGCTGCTTTATAGATACTGTTCATTCATACAGTGTACATTCTCTGGCCTCTGTGATGAGCAGAACGTGATGTCATCTGTAATCTTGTGGTATGGATGTAGTATGCACAAGGATGCTATTCATATACAGTCAGATCTAACACCGGTTGGACCTTTCACAAGCAAACAACATAAATTCCGTAAGTCATACAACGAAGCGAAAGAATCATAGCATTCAGTTCAAGTTATGCAACACACGGTGCATGTATCCACCCCAACACACACACACACACACACAATTCAATTCAATTCAATTCAAAGGGCTTTATTGGCATGAGAAAACATACGTTTACATTGCCAAAGCAAAAAGACAGCAATACAATCAAAACAAAAAATGTACATTTGAAAGTCAGAATCTTCAATAGATCAATTTCTATGTACCAAGATCACTGGGTGCAGGTATAGTGTAGGAATATACACAATGATTAGTCTTTAGGGTGGTTGTGTTCCGTTCGATATCCTTCTCCTATCACAACAACTCACGAATCTTGCTGCTGTGTTTGCACATTGTTGTACTTCGCCCAGCAGATATGGGAGTTTTTTGTCGTTGGTCATGTTTTCAAAGTCTCTGTGTGTGGTTGTAATCTGTGGGAAGTATGTGTCTCTGATGTCTTGGTACAATGGACAGACGGTTAGGAAGTGTAGCTCGGTTTCCACTTCCTTTTGTGTGCAGTGGGTGCATAGTCTGTCTTCTCTCGGGATACAGGTCTGCCTGTGACGACCTTTCTCGATCGCAAGACTGTGCTCACTGAGTCTGTATCTAGTTAAGATTTTTCTTTGTTTTGGGTCGGTCACGGTGCTCAGGTATTCTGCCACTGTGTATTCTCTGTTTAGGGCCAGATAGCATTCTAGTTTACTCTGCTTTTGTGTTGCTTCTTTCCAGTGTGTCAGGTAGTTTTCCTTTTGCTGTTTTATAATTTTGTTTGGTCCGATGGGTTTTCTATCTCGTGGCTCTGTTTGTGTTTGTGCCCGGAGTTCCATGGCCAGCTGGCTGAGGGGGCATCTCTCTAGAGTTTCGCTGTGTGTGAGTGCTTTGTTATGGAGTGCATTTAGGTCGCTTTCTTTTAGGTGGTTGTAGAACTTAAGTGCTCTCTTTTTTATTTTGATTATGAGTGGGTATCGTCCTAGTTCTGCCCTGCATGCATTATTTGGTGTTTTTCGCTGGGTACGGAGAATGGATTTGCAGAATTCTGTGTGTAGGGTCTCGGTTTGGTGTTTATCCCATTTTTCAAGGTCATGGTTTGCTAATGGTCCCCAGATCTCACAACCATAGAGGGAAATTGGTTCTATCACAGAGTCCAGTATTTTAAGCCAGGTTTTAATTGGGATGTCTATTTTGATGTTTCTTTTGATAGCATAGAATGCCCTTCTTGCCTTGTCTCTCAGGTCCTTTACAGCTTGGTTGTAGTTCCCTGTGCTGCTGATGTTTAGGCCAAGGTAGGTGTAGTTTTTTGTTTGTTCTAGTGGGATCGTATTTAGGAAAAATTGATGGTTTTGGCGGCTGGATCTTTTTTGAAATATCATGATTTTAGTCTTAGTTAGGTTCACTGTCAGGGCCCATGTCTGCGAGAATTTGTGTAGGAGATCAAGTTGCTGCTGTAGTCCTTCCTTGGTTGGAGACAGCAGCAGCAGGTCATCTGCGAAAAGTAAGCATTTGATTTCTGTGTTTGCCAAGGGGATGCCTGGAGCTGTAGACTGTTCTAACGTTTTTGCTAACTCGTTGATATATATGTTGAAGAGTGTTGGACTCAGGCTGCATCCCTGTCTAACTCCTCGGCTTTGGGGGAAAAAGTCTGTGTGCTTTTCGCCTATTTTAACTGCGCATTTGTTGTTTGTGTACATTGATTTTATGATGTCATAGGTTTTCCCCCCTATGCCACTTTCCAATAGTTTGTACATCAGACCCTCATGCCAAATTGAGTCGAATGCTTTTTTGAAGTCGACAAAGCAGGAGAATAATTTGCTTTTGTTTTTGTTTATTTGGTTGTCAATTAGGGTGTTTAGAGTGTAAATGTGGTCTGTTGTGCGATATTTTGGTAGAAAGCCAATTTGTGATTTGCTCAGGACATTGCTTTCTGTGAGGAAGTTTAGGATTCTGTGGTTGAGGATCATGCAGAGGATCTTTCCGAGGTTGCTGTTTACACAGATCCCACGGTAGTTATTTGGGTCATATTTGTCTCCACTTTTGTGGAGTGGCGTTATCAGCCCTTGATTCCATGTGCTAGGGAAGATCCCAGAGCTGAGCACTATATTTAGGAGTTTTAGTATGGCCATTTGGAATTTGAGGTCGGTGAATTTTATCATTTCATTTAGAATACCGTCTGCCCCACAGGCCTTCTTGGTTTTAAGTGTTTTTATTTTGTCTTGTAGTTCTTTTAGGTTGATTTGGGAATCTAGTGGATTCTGGTAGTCTTTTACGGCTGACTCTAGGTTTTGTAGTTTATCTTTTATTTGTTTTTGTTCTTTGTTCTTCTCGATTGGGCCAAAGAGGCTAGAAAAATGATTCACCCATATATCTCCATTTTGGATGGGTAGTTCGTCCTGTTTTAGCTTATTAAGTCTGTTCCAGTTTTCCCAGAAGCTGTTTGTCTGTATGGAATCTTCGATATCTTGCAGTTGGTTTCTAACATGTTGATTTCTTTTTTCTCTTACTGTATTTTTGTATTGTTTCAGTGTTTCCCCATATTGGAGACGTATGTTGTGGTTGTCTGGGTCTCTGTGTTTTTGGTTTGATAGTTTCCTTAATTTTTTCCTGAGATTATTGCAGTCATTATCGTACCATTTGTCATTCTCAACGTTTTTTCTGGCTTTCCTGTTTGATACTTTTAAGTTTGCTAGTGAGGCTGTTAGTTCAAATATATGATTGAGGCCTTCTACTGCCCTGTTTACACTTTCACTGTTTTCTTCAAAGGTTTTTTCTAGGAAATGATCCAGTTGTGATTGGACTTGTTTTTGCCTAATAGCATTTTGGAAAGCTTCTGCGCTATGTTCATTCCATTTGTAACGTTTTCTTATAGTATGTAGTTTGTTTGGCGTTTGTTCTTTGTGTCTGTGTGTTGATCTGTTTAGATAGGCTGTGATTCTGTTGTGGTCTGACAGGGGTGTTTGCGGGCTGACTGTGAAGGCTCTGAGCGATGCTAGGTTTATGTCCGTGATAAAGTAATCTACCGAGCTGTTTCCCTGGGATGAGCTGTATGTATATCTACCGAAGGAGTCCCCTCGGAGTCTACCGTTAACAATGTACAGACCCAGTGAGCGACAGAGCTGTAGCAGTTGTGACCCATGTTTGTTCGTTGTTTTGTCGTGATTGTATCTCGGGGGACATGTTGGGGAGCTGATGTTTCCCCCTCCTGGTAGGTGTTTGTTTCCCTGTGTGTTGAGGGTGTCAGGCCCTTGTCCTGTTCTGGCATTTAGGTCTCCACAAATTACAATGTGACCGTGTGCCTGGAAACGGCTGATATCCTCTTCTAGTGTGGGGAAAAAGTCCTCTGTATAGTAAGGGGATTCAATTGGGGGGATGTAGGTGGCACACAGGTAGACATTTTTTTCGGTTGTGGTAAGTTCCTTGTTTATTTCTAGCCAGATGGAAGATGTTCCAGTTTTGACTAGCTTAATGGCGTGGACTAGTTCTGATTTGTACCATATTAGCATACCTCCAGAGTCCAGAGTCCCTTCCCACACACACACACACACACACACACACACACACACACACACACACACACACACACACACACACACACATGCAAGCACGCACGCACACGTCGCGAGTGCATGCATTATAACACAGATACAACATGGATCATATTCCCACAGCAATCATTTGCGTTTACAATATAACTGTGAATTCTATCAATGTCTGTGATTTCTCTGTTACCATCTATCCACCAGCACATTGTAGGTGAAATGCCTAGTTAAAGAGTTTACTAGAGGTCAAAAGGACACAAACAGGGTCAATATGTGAACCAATAAGTCTGTCGTCTGCCAGCCTAAGACTGTCTTTGGGGTGAACACCTGTTGTTTCCCATTCAAGCACTTGTTCAGTCTGATTCCATTTGTAACTTGGTCTTGCGTGCACAAGGCCTCATGTGAGATCTGTACTTGGTCTGTGGCTTTGAACCACGCTACCACACTTCTAAAAAAGACATCCCAAGGCCAGTAAAGCCCTCCAGTGATCATGTGTTGTCTACTGTTGCAGGGAGGAATACACTGGGAAGTGAGGGTGCTGCAGACATCCCTCTTCAAGGTGCAGGCATCTCCGCTCAGCACTG
>NC_139949.1:29811443-29973943 GCF_963454915.1 Gymnoscopelus microlampas
TAACTTTGACAAAAGCACTTTGTGCACAACTGTTTATCTGTCATTAAATGCAAAGGTCACAGCCAGAGTAGAAAGGTTAGTCTTAGCATCAATTGCAATGACCGGTGGGTCGTTTTACAGACTAAGGATGCCTGCTTTCTTGTTTCAGTACATTTTCAGATTGAAAGTGTACTCATGTTTTTTACAGTAATAAATAACGTTTCTGGCGACATGTTGTTGCTTTCCAAAATATCCTCAGGCATTATAGGACCCAAAGGGGTGTCGCTAAAACAGACTACTAAAATGAACGTTACACAGTGAGACTTTAATATGACTTTTCTTTGATTTTCACATGATCATACAGTAGTTTAAACCACTAATTTGAAAATAATGAGTTGTCAGTCAAAAAGAATGATATCTTTGTGACAGTAGTTTCCTCTGCTTGCTACTTGCTGGTTCTGTGGACAGGAAGGTCCCACCCTGCCAATGCCAGCTAGCAGTTTGCTTAGACAATTACTGCAGTTCTGTGGATTTTCCATCTTGGCCTGCCACTATGCATTCTAAACAACATTACATTTAGAATAGTGTTGTTTGCACAGACCCCTCCACATTGTCTGTTCAACTCCCACTGGATCAAGTTATAATTCATTATCACCTCGAGCGATAGCAAGCATTAACTGAGGATGATGAATAGCTTTGTTTACTCACAAACGTTACCCATCTCTATTGCTTCAGTAAACTCAGCAAAGCATACCATATTAGATCCTGAGAGCCACAGGCTTGTTTGGGCCTAGATTTGAGTAGTTAATAGGAAAGCAGAGGAGCTGGGCCTCTGTGGGCCTCTTAAATCAGGCCTGATGAGACAACATTTATTTAGGATATTTATTTTCATATATTCTGCCAAACCATATCATTCTCTGAAAGCTTAGATCCAGTAAACAAAATGATAGAAGGACAGATTTTAATTTAGTTTCTTGACAGATTTATTTTAGGTATAATAGCCATTTAGGACAGTCTGTGTTATTGTTACCTACCTGCCCTGTTATTTTGCTGGATAAAAGTACTATAAATCAATTTATGAAATATACAGTAGTGACAAGAGAATATATAGACTGAGCAGAGACACAACCTATCATTGGCAAATGAAATAAACAAAGCCACTGAAAAGAATGACAACATCAGAGAAGCAGTCAGGCTTTAAAATGATCTAACAAGCACCAAGGGCAGCAACTAAAGCAGCTCTGATCCCAGAGTTAAGAGCAAAATGAGTGTTGATGAGGGGTTTGCGGTATCATGTGGTGCAGTCAGTAGCTATCCATTTCTATTTACTGTAAGTGAAAACTGGCAGAAAAAGACTCTGTCACAGACCTTGTCACAGACAGGCAAGTTGTTCTAAGAGCAACTTGTCTGTCTGTGATCCACTCATACAAGCACCGACGAAGGTCCTATGACCGAAGCGTTTGCTGCTTTTTTTGCACCTTTCACTTTGAGCACAGAGCACTTTATGTTAGAATAAAACAAAGACAATTTTCTTAGTCTCTGTCTAAGGAGTCTTCCTTAAAAGGTCTTATGTAGAGAGCAAGTCTTTTCTGCCAGTTATGTTTTTGAGACCAGTCAGACCACCGCACCTGCAGACAAAGGACAAAGAAGGGCGCAACAGTTTACCCTGGACTTTATTTACTGTAAGTGTAAGTTGTCATTTATTGCAGTATTGTCCGTGATTCCCAAACCTTTCCATGTCAAGGCCCCCAAATAGCCATAGCCCTTGGCTGCGGACCCCCATTGCGAAGTTATGCCCAGGACAGCTGACAGACACACACACACACACACACACACACACACACACACACACACACACACACACACACACACACACACACACACACACACACACACACACACACACACACACACACACACACACACACACACACACACAGATCCATAAATGTATATTGTCCTCTTCCTTTCCAATTGAAATTGGCATCCCTGGTGTCCCACATGTGTTATGTTGGAGTTTGACTGTCCTCTACACAGCCAACCCCCCCCCCCCCCCCCAAGTATGATGCAAGTGCAAAATGGCTGCCGTGTGAATATGGTCAGTAATCAGTTCAAACTCCATGTGGCTCACTTTGTGTATGAAGTCTGTGACAGAAGTCAATCCAACTCATTGCCCATCTCTGAGCGTGCCAAATACTAGTGTCTAGGCATGCTCTAGTACGATTCTGTTTTCATATGCTGTACAGTACTCGCCCTGGCAGAGGGTAATAACACGCTCCATGTTGAGGCGCAAATCACGTCAACTTCGCCATGTTCTGCTATCAGGTTACAGCTGGCTGCTGCCAACGGCTGACCCGACAGCTGCTTCAAAGGGACAATGTCATGCAAGGACATAACAGGCGCCGCTCAGGAATAGGACCTACATTGTATGTGGCCGTGTTAACCCCTCGTCTCCATTCCTCCTTCCCCTTAGGAGCGAAAGAGGCTGGAGTCCAATCCTGAATCTGTGTGCCGGATACAACCAGGAGGACAGGCCAGAGGAGCTGGGCCAGACGGGGAGGACAGGGCTGTTCCCTGGGATGAGGGAGGGGCATGCGAGAGGCACCTGCCCAGAGTCTGGAGGTGGACCGTCTGCTCAGGGTGGAGAAAGGGCTCAGAGGCGGAGAGAGTGTGACGAGGAGTACCAGAGAGAAGAGTCCAGCAGTACGGAGAGCACCCATCAAGAGGTGAGATACAGAACACTCTCTCTCAGTATGCACACAACATGTAGGCTTCTCTCTCTCTCTCTCTCTCTCTCTCTTCTCTCTCTCTCTCTCCTCTCTCTCTCCTCCCTCTCCCTCTCCCTCTCCCTCTCATCTCTCTCTCTCTCTCTCTCTCTCTCTCTCTCTCTCTCTCTCTCTCTCTCTCTCTCCTCTCTCTCTCTCTCTCTCTCTCTCTCTCTCTCACTCACTCACTCACTCACTCACTCACTCACTCACTCACTCACTCAACTCACTCACTCACTCACTCACTCACTCACTCACTCACTCACTCACTCACTCACTCACTCACTTCACTCACTACACACACACACACACACACACACACACACACACACACACACACACTTTTATTTTTTTTACATATTTTTTTTAAATGTCCAAAATAGGCCTTCCAGCGTTAAAGTGATCAGCTAAGTTTGTGTTGCTTGTAACATCAGTGTGAAGAGCTGTTGGGATACATAATGCCTGGAGCCAGCAGCCAGGACCAGGCTCACCTGGAGGATGAGAGGAACATGGTTCTGTCCAGAGTGGACCAACTGAAACACACAGTCACTGAGCTGGAGCAGCAGATACAGGAGACCAGACAGGAGGTCAGAGCGCACACACACACACACACACTCACACACACACACACACACACACACACAACACACACACACACACACACACACACACACACACACACACACACACACACACACAACACACACACGCGCGCTCACACAAACAATAATAATCATACTGTAGCTAACAAAACGTCTCTTTGATCAAATTACTGTTGTGTATCTGTGAAGGGATTGTTTGCAGGTTCACCTCTGAGTTGATGTGTTGTTCAGCATTTATTAGTACACTGCTGTGCAACATAATGCTATTACATCACGTGTCATGTAAGTCAGATTAGCTTCACCTCAAAAGAACCATAGCATTATTATTTTTTTTTTTTTTGAACAAAGACAGAACCATAGCATTCTAATATAAATGGTGCAAATCTTTGATTTCTCCATACTGAATTAACTGAAGAGCTTATTTCACAAACAATGTAGTTATTTAACCACTTAATTACCATTTTATACGTTTGAAAGTTTTACAATTGTTTTTGGAAAACATTTTCTTTATATGTATTTTCTTTATTTATTTATTTTTTATCTTATTTTATTTTTATTTTATAATATTCACCTATAATCAAGGACATGGCCAAGATAAGATAAGTTAAACTAAGATAAGATAAGATAAGATAAGATATATGTTTATTGTCATTTTATATATAAAGAATAAGTAAAAGCCTTTGTTTGGCAACAACACACACATACTGTACTGTAGCAGCCATCAAGTCATCAAGTCCATTATAGGGACAAATAGGAATGCCAGGGTTAATGTGCTTAACCACATTGAGATATTTAGTTTTTGTTTGTTGTTTATCGTGGCGGCTATGAAGTGATTGTAAAACGGTTCCAAACCCCAGGTGGAGATGGAGCGAGCTCTGCTGCAGGGCGAGAGCCAGGCGGAGCAGGAACAGGTGGAGGTGGAGAATGAAATGATCGCTCAGCTGCAGCTCCAACTCAGCCAGCTGGACAAGACCACCCAGAGAGAGAAGAGCAAGGTGGGCACACAGGGCAGGTTGCAAACAGTAAACATAGACCTGTCAGCCCAGTCTGCACCGTCCGTCACACACACACACACACACACACGCACACGCACACGCACACGCACACGCACACGCACACGCACACGCACACACACAGACAGGAGTGTGCATGAGAATGTACAGCACGCTAAAACAGTTAAATCCTCAGTGTTCATTTACCCATTTGTTGCTCTGAGGGTGTGCACATGTAAGCAAATGGACCCTTACGTGTACTGTATGTGCATTTGAAGACGCGTGCATGAATACAGATGGTCTGCAATGACGTGGGGGGGGGGAGTGGAAGGCATACAAATACAACCTCCTGGAATAACAAAAAAAACTATTCAAACCATTCAACATTACTTTGTTCAGTGTAAATGACCACCGTGAAATCTCCACATGAGCTTGATGTCATACCCCCACAAAAAGTAAATGTACGACTCTATGATACTGTATACAATGACGAGTTAATTTAAATTACAAAAACATACCGTTTTAACATACATAACTGAGACATGCACTGACTCGTGGCTTTTGCAAACTGTTCTGACCCTATACCCACTGTTTTTAGGTCTGCTTATGCCGTTTATGTAGTCGTTGTTTTGTTGTGTGTGGATGTGATTTAATTCATTGTATTGATCTAAAACAGTGATGTCAAACCCGTGATCCGCGTGATCTAAAACATATACATTCCCAGTTTTCCTTCTCATATTTTAATGCTACTGAATTGATTGAAGCCTGGCTGTCCATAACGCCCTGACCTCTAACCTCTGCTTCATTCATCATATATTATACTTAACATGGAACGCTTGGCTGCATGTATTTGAGATTGCATTTGTGTTTTGTTTTGTTTTTCTCCCTGCGTTGGCACGTGTGTGTGTGTGTGTGTGTGTGTGTGTGTGTGTGTGTGTGTGTGTGTGTGTGTGTGTGTGTGTGTGTGTGTGTGTGTGTGTGTGTGTGTGTGTGTGTGTGTGTGTGTGTGTGTGTGTGTGTGTGTGTGTGTGTGTGTGTGTGTGTGTGTGTGTGTGTGTGTGTGCGCGCATGCATGCGTGTGCGTATGCGTGTGTGGGCGTGCGCGTGTGTGTGCACATGAGCGTGTTGTGTGTGTGTGTGTGTGTGTGTGTGTGTGTTTATATGTGTTTACGTGTGTTTTAGGGGAGGGCTAATGTGTCGGCTGAGCGGCAGCTCCTGGACAGACAGAGGGAAGAGTACAATGAGCTGAAGAGGCAGTTTGATAAGTGTGCCTTGTCTCTAAGGGAACAGTTGCAGGAGCGACTCTGCAGGGTCAGTGTTCTCACACAGCAGCCCACTGGCTGGCAACAGTGAGTTATACTACACCTAGTGACAGACAGAAACGCAGGCCCCGCACAACTAAAGCACTGACTTACATAGTTGCGCATGGGGTCACAGGTAACCGGAAGAGTGGGCACCTGAGAAGTCTGGGCACCTTTTTTTCCCCAAAATGTACAAAAATAAAGAATAACTGTATGCTTTGTAAAATGGTCTGAAATAAGGTCAAGTAATGTGTACATGATTTGAACATTCTTGAACATTTTGTCATTTAAGGCCTAATATTTCATTATGGCAAAAACAATAAGTTGACGGATAAATTTAGGTCTGATAAGGATGTACTGTGCATGTTCAAATCATGTACCTTTCTACATTATTTCTTGCCATTTTCCAAGGCATACTTTTATGCTTTACTTTTTCACATTTTGGAAAACATTTCCGATTTCCCAGATTGCCCAGACTTCTCAAGGTGCCAAGTTCAACTGCTCCTGTATCTGTTACGCACCAGAAATTGCGAATCTACAAGCACACAACGCATCACAGCGCAACGCGTTGTGAACTTGTATTTCCGGCACTCTACACCTGTGTGCAACTATTTGAAGAATAAATCAGGCTTAACATTAGCGCTGTTTGATGCACTCCAAACAGAGCTAATGATAGTTTGCTTATTGTGCACTTCTACTTCCCCTGCTGGGGTTCTCTTTTTACTTCAAAGCTGATGGCACATTTTTAAGGTTCATATTAGCTCTTTGCATGTTTGTGAGATATGAATAGACACTTGCGTATGTGCCACTTCTCGTGGTTACTTCGTCTCTCTTACCTACTCGGTCTGGATGCTGGGGAACTCACTATTTGCAAGTACTAATGCTAAAGTACTAATGCTATTACCACTCAGCACCCCGCCTCTAAGAGCCTGCTAGTTGCTTGCATATTAATCTTCATCATGAATGACGGCCATCTTTTGTGAACATTACACTGTCACATTTGGCAATAAGGACAATGGTAAAGTAAGGAGTGTTTTCCTATAAGTATTTGCTCTCTCTTCAGCGTGTTCCAACTGTGTGAATATTCTGTGTGTGTGTGTGTGTGTGTGTGTGTGTGTGTGTGTGTGTGTGTGTGTGCGTGTGTGCGTGTGTGTGTGTGTGTGTGTGTGTGTGTTTGTGTGTGTGTGCGCGCTCAGGAGGCTGAAGCTCTGGAGAGTAGGACCAAACAGTTTGAGGATCTGGAGTTTCGTCAGCTGGAGGAGGAGAGCAGTCTGGAGGAGAAGAAGGAGCTGCAGACCTCCCAGCTCCTCCAGGAGCGAACTGAATACCACCGCAGTGTGAGCCACAGGAAGGTGGCTACATCCAGACAACAATTCACTATTATGTTTTCTAAATATACAATACACTGACAAAAAGCTTTTCGAATATCGTTCTCGCTTCCAGTTTGGCACATTTTGAAAATGAATAAATAATAATTCTTACCAGTGGTGTGCACAGACATTTTGAGGGGCAGGTGCTCAAGTAAATTATACTTTTTTTTGTTTACTTGGTCTGCTCTTTTTCCCCTCTACACCTATACCTCTTTGCCAAAACTGCGAGGCGTTGTGCGCTTGTAGATCGGCTATTTTTGGCTAAAGTTCTCCTCAGAAAAGGGATGCTAGGTTTCGAGTGGTTATGGTAAAAAGAAAAATCATATCACATAAAGATTTGGCGGACCCCCTGTAGTAACTCTGAGGACCCCCTAGGGGTCCCGGACCCCCTGTTGAAGACCCCTGCTGTAAACTGTGCCCTTTTTTTCAAAAGGGCACTTCTGGTCAAGAGGGCAAAGGGCAGGTTCTCTAGCACCACCTAGAGTCTATCTGTGCACGTCCCTGATTCTTACACAACAAAGAAAAAAGAACAATGAAACATCAATGCAGCATACTGTCATACTGTGCGTGGCCGTGACATTGGTGATAATAAGATGTTGATGTTGATTGATTACCCTCCAGGAGAGGATGGCAGCTCTGGATGCTCAGGCCAAACAGATGGGACTGCAGGCAGCTCAGGAATGTGAGAGAATGGCTAAAGACAGAACCCTGGCCCTGCAGCTGCTGCAAAAGGTGACACTCCTTTATTTTACTTGCATGGGCACTGACAGGTCCATTTTTTTTCCTGATATCTTGTGTGGTGCTCATGGATTGATGGTCACCATGGCTATCTACCAGTAAGACTGGTGAAGTGCAGACAGCCAAGTCAGTCTTTAGTTCTTCAACCCTATATGCTTTGTTGTGTACATCTAATAGCTAAAATAGTCGATCTTCAAACTCACAAGCTCTGTGAGCTCGCAGATCAGCTACTTTCACAGAATATTTGCCTCTTTTCGCAGATTTTATTTTGCCGAATGTTCGCATACTGTAACTATGATTGCCCAGAATAGGGATGCTAGGGTTCATTTTTTTAAAGGGTTGTACGTTAAAATTGTTGTGTTAAATTGTATTATTATAATAGCAGTCATTGCTATAGAGCGTTTCTTCAGCGGGGTCTCCCCATCTCTCCAGCTCTTTAGTAAACAGAAAATGCATTTACAGGTTGAGAGCAATTTTATACCATATATGTACTGTCACGGTCCGCTCCTCGGGCCGTGGACTTTGATGTTATTATTTAGACCGCCATTGCCCTTATATGGTCGTGGACACTTTAGGCCTGTTCTGTAGGCCTGTCACGGTCCGCTCCTCGGGCCACGCACTCTGACTTTATTATTTAGACCTTCCTGCCCTTTTAAGGTCTTGGACTTATTAGGCCTTTGTTCTGTTCTGTATGTAGTCTTGTTATTCTGTTACTCTGTTGTTGTTGCCCTGCTGATGTTCTGTACCTTATTTTGTAGTATTGTTTCCTGTTGTGCCTAGTTACTGTTACCTGTCTTGTCTCACCTCCCTGTTGATTAGTCATGTTCTCCTCCTGTGTCCTCTTAGTCCCTCAGCCTATCCCAGTGTTGATTGTCTGTTCAGTTCACCTGTGTCTTATTATTTCCCTGTCTATTTAAGCCCTGTGTTTGCACCTAGTCCTTGCTTGTCTTATGTTGCGTGTAGTTTGCTCAGGGTTTCAGTTCCTGTTTGTAGTCCTACCTTCGAGTTAGTAAACCCTTTAAACTGACCTGTTGGCCTCTGTCTCTCCTGCACTTGGGTCCTACAATCCTGCCCTGACTCAAACCGTGACATGTACATAGCCGAAGAGGCTATGTACAGTATACTCGCCCCTGGGCTTTGTCTAAAAAACCTAATAAAAAGATTTTGAAAAGAGATAGCAATTTTGTCCAATCAGGAGAATTCATACAGGATGAACAAGTGAAATTGGAAGTAATGAGACAAAAAAGTGAGCAGACAAATTTTAAACAGCTTCTGTTCATGAAAAAAATGGAGAGACTGTTACTAAACAAACACTCTGAAGCAATGATTACTATCAGAATATGGAGCTTTAACTTTTTCTTTTTTGTTTAAACCAAAAAACAATACCTTTAATTCTATTTATGCATCGGTGACCGAATGCACACAATATAGCTATATTTCTATCTACTGCTATACATTATTCATACCTGACCAGCCCAGGCACAGATGGCCTGGTGTGATATATCTTCTTTTATATTGTTATCATTTTCTTTTAATTAGTGTTACCCTACCACTTATTCTGTAGTCTCTACCGGGTAGAGGTAAGGGTATAGAGTCTACCCTTACCTGTGTCTTTGTTTCATCCTTACTGTGGTGCTGCTTTGACAGCTGAATTTCCCTAGGGTAGTAATAAAGGTCTATCCATTGTATCTATCTGTTACCTTGCATTCTAGGAGAAGGACAGGTTGTGTTCCCTGGAGAAGAGGTACCATGCTCTGACAGGAGGGAGAGGCTTCCCCAAGCCCCACAGCAGCAGCCCCAGAGAGGTGAGCAGGAGCCCACAATATCACAGCACAGTTACAACACTTTGTAACACACAGTTAGTACAAACCCTCTAGTCTAGACTTAAACTGGACCTGAGTGAGCTCTGTACTTGGACCGTTTTTTTTCTGTTTACACCAAATCTCTTTGCCAAAAATAGTCTATCTATTTTTGGCTAATGTTCCCCCCAGAATATGAATGCTGGGGTTCAAGTGGCTAAACACTGTTATGTGTGGTGGTTGTTGTTGTTATTATTATTAAAAGCTGGGCTACAATTGAGGCAACACTGCTTATAGTCAGTGCTGTAACTCAGATCAGCTGTTTAAACAGGAATCTAGGGCTGCAACTATCCATTATTTTCCGAGAGTCAATCAATTACCTTTTCAATTAATCAAGTAATCTTGAAGCACATTTTTTAAATATATTTATTTATATATAAATGAATCAACACAAAAATCAATCCCCCCCAATCAACATTTTTTTTTAATGGTTGAACCGATTAGTTCAATTAACTGTTGCACCCCTACAGGAATCTCTTCACATCAGCGAGCCTGACCTCGTTAATGAGGAAGGCCTGCTTCCTAGCGCTCGCTCTTCTCCCACCTCCTCCTCCTCTTCCTCACACATCCCCTCCCCCGAACTCTGTCCTGAACCCTGTCCTGTTAGGCCACAAGAGGTAAACCACAACAAAACCCTCCTTCAGACTAGAGCCCGGCCGATATGTCCATCTGGCTGATATACCGGTCATTATTTGACTTATTTTCATTACATCGGTATCTGCGTTTATGCAGCCGATCTTTACCGATTTTTAACCACTTTCAACCTTTCCGTCCCTATGTACTGGGCATGTCATTTTTGGTGAAAATGTTCAATGGTTTTCACAAATTTTAAAAAACATTGCCTCACAACGCATCATGTTGTGAGGCATTGTAAGCTTGTAGATCAGCTGTTTTTGAAAATGTTTGAATAGGGCTTAAGTGTTTAAATAAAATAAAGTCTAGTTACATTTTGTCAAAATCGGTAGTCGCTGGTGTCGAACTCAAAATTCTGTCATTGGGCGGGCTCTACTTTAGACACAACCTAACACATGTGTGACAGCCTGTTGTTCGTACACAGTAAAATCCTAACTCAGAGAGTTTGCTCACTAAAATGAATGAGCACGACAGTGTGATGAAGTGAAGAAGAAAAAAGGAATTATAACAAGTTTTTGAAAGAGTGTGTGTTTTTGAAAGAAGAGTGTTTTTAAAATTGCCTGAGCCTCAGTTTGTGTCAAGTATAATCTACATAAATGGCATGGGTTCATTCTGCCCACCTCATACTGAAAAATATGTCATGTTATATACAGTGTATGACGTATAAAAAAAAAATTGGGCAAAAATATATTTCCATGGAAATATAGGCCATAATAAATCTAAAATATATTGCGAAAATATAATTCGAAAATCTTTTTAAAAACATTTATTTGGGACAATTTGTGAACACTTTGAAATGTGAAATATACGTGATATTTATTTGTAAGTCACTTCATAGTAGCTGGATGATGTGAGAATGTGTGACATTAGTTGGTGCGAGGGAATGTGTAACTACAATGAATATTTACCTCAATGGCAGAGTGCATGTGAGTGGGTTTTGCAGTGTGAAGCGAATGCGAGTGAATCGTGTTTGGAGTATTTCTCCGGTCAGTCATTTTCTATATTCCCTGTGCTCTGGCTGTTGGTTCAGGAGTACCTCAAGCTGTCTGATGTCTATAAGATGTATGGAAACGCTTCTGTCCTACCACACCCTCCTCCTCCTCCTCCTGCTACTCTCCACTGCCTTTCCTTGGCCGTAACGTTAGCCCCGGGTCTGCCCAGTGAGGTAGAACCACCGCCTGCTCTCTTGCATTGTCCGTCTTTCAGTCACATATCTCTAACTTATGCCTAATTCATGCTCTGTCGTACGATGGCGCAGCGGGCCGGAAAATAGACGATCTGTAAACTCACAAGTGTGAGTTTATAGATCGGCTATTTTAAGCATACGATGAAGTATAAATCTGGCTGTACTTATTTTCTGTTTCTGCTCTCTTTCCCTATTTCACATATGTCTGTGTGTGTGTGTGTGTGTGTGTGTGTGTGTGTGTGTGTGTGTGTGTGTGTGTGTGTGTGTGTGTGTGTGTGTGTGCGCGTGTGTGTGTCTTCATTGGATGGGTTGGTTGTGTTGTTGCTGATGATGAAGGAGTACATCACAGTCAGTCAGTTAAGCCAGATCTACAGGATGCAGATACATGGCTCCTCCCCTTCCTCCTCCATCCAGTCATTCCAGCTTCCTTCCCCTGACCCCTCCTTCCTGTGCCACTCAACTGCATGTGGCCCTCCCCCCTTGCTCGCAATGCAGGTGTGTGGTCCTTGCCTATCGCGTTCACGTATAACCCCATTTTTCAACTGACTTTGCTTTCAATTAATTGGAAAATGATTCCTGCTTTATCTATGTCTCTTTCTTAATTATTACTTTTAATTGCACAAATAGGAACATATATTCTGTAGAAAAAGGATTCCTGCTTTATTATTATTGAAAAAACACGTAATTTACCCTTTCAACTAGACTATGCCGTTCATTAAAAGCTAAGGTATCTGGTGAACTTTAAATTCTCTTCTTTCTTTGCCAGTGTAATCACCATAGAACAACACAGGCTTGATATCGTACTTTCAGGAATACTGTTACTGTCCCTTTCCCTTTTACTGCCTGCTTGGAATGCTGCTCTTTTCTCCTTTGGCTGAACACTTTATATCATCTCAGAGCCAATCTGATGTGAGCAGGCAGGCCATGCCTGCACTGAACCTAGAGAGGTGGTACCAGGACATCATGGCTCTGGGAGAGATCCACCAGTCATGTCCTCCTCCATTACCTGCCAAGTCTCTTTCCACTCGCAGACAAGGGCAGGTAAATTCTCTGTTGTCTCTCGCATGTCTCTTTTTCCTCTCTTATCTAACTCTGTGTGGATGGGAAGATGATAGATATGTGTATGGATTATGGAACAGTCAATTATTTGGTTTGATTGGTGTTGACACACTGAGATGTCTTATGTGAACTTCTTGCTTTCTGTTTTCACTGGGCCGTATACTTCTATCCTTACTTAACTTGTAATTTTTGGTATAGAAAAATAACATAAATTGAATGAATCAATGAATTATAATTATTATGTAATTCATATTTATAAACATTAGACATTGTTTTGCTAAATTTCTAGCTGCAAGTTCTCAACACCAACTTGCCTGTTCTGTATTTATCAGTGGTCCTGCCACCTCAAACCAACCACATATTAATAGTAGATGGCCTCTAGTGGGCGAATGAGTGAAATGCAGCCTATTCCATTTATTTGTCAGTCACCTATCCACCTCATAGATATAGAAACCTAGATACCTCATTGGCCTCTGCAGTTCGTTGGAGCAACCGGTATCGCGGCCGCCATTTTCGCGTAGGAAAACGGACACTCAAAGTGACTACTGGCCAATCACAGCGCTCACAGCGCGTTGACTACTGGCCAATCACAGTGCGTCTTTTCTAAGATTTGTCAGAATCTAGTTGTCCTGCCCCCACTTGCCTCTGATTGGCCTACCGAACGCCCCCTTCTGTGACACACACGGAAGCTTCAGGGAAGCTTTCCTACGCTAAAATGGCCCCCGTGATACCAATGCCTCAGAGCCGAAGGAGGTGTCTACCTTTATATGTCTATGATCCACCTGTTTCCTAGGCTTTTCACTGTGTTCCACTTCCTGTCTTTTGATCCAATGAAATCCAATGAAACCGGTCAGATGACTAATGATATCCAATGAAATCCGACAGGAAGTGGAAAACACAAGGCCTAGGAAACAGGTAGATACAGGTAGGCTAAAGGAAGCAAAGAAAACGTAGCAGCAGTGGGAGATGTGCAATAGCGAATGCTTTCAATCGGGTATGAATTTGCTGTATTATATGTACATCATCAGCGATAGCAGCAAGAAAACTTTAGCAGCAATGTGGGATGTACTGTACAATGGAATTGGGCGAAGGTTGTCCATTTTCCGTTCTTGTATGTCTGATGTCCTTCCCTGGTGGCGTTTGGACAAAGAAGTGCCATCGTTATCTCAGCCAGGCCGACGCGCCAGGAGGCAGAGATTATGTTTTTGCCCCTGTCCGTGTGTCCGTCTGTGGACAGCTAATCTCGGACACTGCTCAAAATTTGCTTTAGGGAGGACTGTACCACTTTGTCACGCTCATGTCACTATGACTCAGCATAACCATATAAGGAGTTCCCAATGCAGCAGTAGAATCTAGACCAAAATTGAATCACACATTGAGGGTCCCTCTAAACAACACAAAGCCAAAAGTGATTTCACTCGACTACAAATGCTAAAAAATGGTTATTTGTTTCAGAAAGATGATACAAATTAGGTACAATTGATCTTGTGATTCATGTGACAATGACGTCAAACAGGGTTTTGATACTCTATACCGTTTGTCAATAATTGCCATAAAACATTTGTGGGTGGGGCCTATTTCTTAGAAAATGCGGTGTTCTAATTAATTGGGTCCACGTTCATTTCCTGTCAGCTACTGATTATTCACAAACACTGCAACAGGAGATAAACTTGGACCCATTTAGAATGTGTCTGTACACCTATACTGTATGTTTGTAGGTGTCTCTCAATCCAAGTGAGAAGAATATTTAACACAGTATTATTTTCAGGTATTTCAGTACAAACCAGATGGAGACGTTGGACCGACAGCATCATACTCTCTTTTCAATAGTGTTGCGGGCCCGCCACACTCCAATGGAGTGGAGAAAAATGCATCCAAAAAGGTCAGTGTATTAATCACACACATCTGACAGAATGTGATCTCCCCCTCTTTTGTATTCAGCTTGAATTACTTCCTGTCATTATGTCTGATGTCTTCCTTGTGTGCTATCCTGGGTATGCAGCTGGTGCTAAGAGAACTGTCAAGTCTTCCAGACATGGACTCCAGGAAACAGTTAGCTCTGCAGATTAAAGGTAATGCTGTCCCTCAGGAATGAGCATTCGTATTGTATCACATTTACTGTTCTACATCGTTGACAGGCTAAAGGACATTACATGTCATTGTTTATTCACACATTCTGGACACATATTGTACATAAATGTAGACCATTTTTGGTCCTTACTGGACAAAACTCAGTGAGACTTGAAACGTGCTAGTTATAGATAATGCAGCCTTTTTAAAACCAAAAAGTATTGGTTATCATTAACAATTTAATAACTATGGAGATTTAAGAAAAAAAAAAGATAAACATTTTTAAAAGAAAGTTGTGAATAGGCAATGACATGTACTGATGCATAGTCCTTTTACCACATTATAGACTAGTCCTTTTACCACATTAACCATGGTGTCCCTATTTCTATCAAATTTCTATCTTTTTCGACAATTCTTTTTTTAAGAATAAAAAAGGGGTTTATTTATATATTGTTAAAGCCTCTTGCTCCTGGCCTTATAATGGGAAAAGGGAAATAGTGTGTGGTCTGCCGGCTCTGCGTGTTGTCTATTGTTTATGTGTACCAGGACTGACAACTCTGTCAGAAGACCAAACTAGAATGGCATGTAAAGCAAAGGGCGGCAGAGACCCTCACAAGCACTAGAGGGCACTGCAATCCTTCCTCAACTGTGGTGGACAGTAACAAATTACATTTACTTGAGTACTGTTCTGATGTATTTTTGGAGTATTTTCATTTTGGATAGTTATGACTTTCACCCCAGTACATTTCAAAGACAAATATTGTACTTTTCACTCCACTACATTTCTAGGAAGGAAAAAGGTACATTATGAATTAACCACTTAAGCTTTATTTTAAATATAGGGAAATTAGCAGATCTACAATATCTACGTGTCGCAACATGGCGCTGCTATTTTCTCTATTATTATTTTTTTTTTTGGGGGCGGGGGGGTGTCTAAATCTCACTGCATTGATATAAAAAAAGAACATACTTTGTAATTCGTACTTTTGAATACTTAAGTATTTTTAAAAGCATGCACTTTTAAATACTTAAATATCAGTACAAATTTGACAGAGCAACTTTCACTTGCAGTTGAGTAATATTTGTCAGGAGCGTATACTTTGACTCAAGTACTTGGGCACAGTCATTTGTCCACCACTGAAACCCTCAAGAAAACCTTTTGGTCACACACAGGTCCTTCCCCTATGGTCCATCACTCCATTCTACACCACCAGACGCCGTCTAGTGGCAGCCAGGCGTACGACACCCTCAGCCTGGAGAGCTCAGACAGCATGGAGACCAGCGTTTCCACTGGCAACTCCAACGCCTGTTCGCCAGAAAGGTGAGCGTCTGGGAAGGAAGACGAGGCTTCTGGCTCTGTTTCCATGGGAACACTCAAGTCTGCCTTGTCTCCCTGAAGAAGGGTCACTGTGCTTTGTTCCCCCGACAACATGTCTGCTGTCTTGACTAGTTGTTACGCTGCCTGTTGCCATGACAACGTTTTCAAGTTTTTCAATGTTTCACAAGAAAATAGTTTGCTAACATTTAGTCAAAATGTAAGCCGGTTTGCTGGTTTCACAGCGTAAGGGGCTCTAAACACGTTTTAGTTTGGTTTTTCAGGTACATCTGTATATCGTCGCTGTTGGGGCGGAAACCTTGTTGTTGTATCTCTATATTTAAACTTTTTCGTTTTTTCCCGTCAGGTAATGCTATACTTGGTCACTAGTGTCACACAAAAGTAGCAAATATAGCCAATCTACAAAACACGTTGTATCACTATTTTCTCAATCAAATTTCTCAATTTTCACCCGACAGCTACCAAGTTTTTATTTTCTTGTCCAGCCTTGTAGTGCAGGTGTGTGTGGCCCTGCCACTCTGCAACACACTCTGCAACACTGCCTTGGCCAGGGGGGAGTCCCCTTTGGGTTTCCCATGTGGGAGACTCAGATTTTAAGTCGGGTGAATGTAGCAGAGCAGCCTTGCCTGTAGCCCAGAAGTCTAATATCTCCGTTGGCCAGTGGGGAGGGGGATTCCCCTTTAGATGAGCGGTTTGGTTTCCCAAAACAGGAGACCCAAGTTAGCATTCCAGGTGGTTACACATGCCTCCTCAGATATTAACTGTGTGTGTGTGTGTGTGTGTGTGTGTGTGTGTGTGTGTGTGTGTGTGTGTGTGTGTGTGTGTGTGTGTGTGTGTGTGTGTGTGTGTGTGTGTGTGTGTGTGCGTGCGTGCGTGCGTGCGTGCTGTAGTGGCTGTGGGATCGAAGCCCAGAGGATAGAAGACATGGAGAAGATGTTAAAGGAGGCTCAGCACGAGAAAGCCAGGCTGATGGAAAATCGGGTGAGTTCCCAGCAGCGTTTCCCCCCGAAAGCCCATAAATGGTTTCCATTTGTATTAAACTAAGTAAAGACCTGTGTTTAAGGGGCTGAAAATCGCAGAGGATTGTTTTACATCAACAACAAAAAAAAACCTACTCCTTAAGAAGCTGTTTGTATACACACATCAGGGACAAATTAAATACAAACCCCCTCGATCGGGACTTCATTTCTCATGTGTCGACTGCTGACGCTGAGGCACTTTGTTTTGCAATATTTGTCTGCCATTAACTCTCCTTATCCCTCTTTACTCTCCTATTTCTTATCCTCATCTCCCCATCTGTTCTCCCCTCTCCTCTCCTCTCCTCACCTCTCCTCTCCTCTCCCGCTGCTCCCAGGAGAGGGAGGTGCAGGCTCGGCGGCAGATGTTGGAGGAGGAGCGGAGGAGGCGCGAGGAGGCCGAGAGGAGACTTGAGGATGAGACGACACACAGACAGAGGCTCGTGGAGGAGGAGGTGAAGATGAGAGAGAAGCACTTCTCCCAGGTCAGTGGCACAGCAGGACAGAGGGATGAAAAGAAGAAAGAGGGGAAGGGGGGAGGGCATTGGAGGTGAGGATGAGAGACTGAAAGAGACACCAAAGAGCGGAATGAGTATGAGAAGATCAGAAGAGTGTGCTAGAGAGGACAGAAGAGGCACAGAGAAAGCAGGTGGAGATGGAAGGAGGGGAAGGGAACATGAAGAAAGAATGGAATGGGGGAGTAGAAGTAGAGCAGCAGAAAATTGTGGGCTCAATGTAAAATATATATAATATATATAATATGTCATAGCGTGGCACAGAGTGCTGCGCTACAAGCTTGTAGATCTGCTATTTTTGAAAAATCGTGAAGATTTGTGCAAATCTTTGAATATATATTTTTAAAGTGAACATTTGTAACTCAAATCTTTGCTTCTGGGGGTCCCTGGAACAAAATATTTTGAGGTGGGGGTCTGCGGCCAAATACATATCATTTTGTGGGTCCTTGACATGAAAAGTTTTTTCAAAAAACTGTTAGGATTTAGAAGACGTTTTGTAGAATCGGGCTCAGGTCTTAATGGGTTACCATGCACCAGATCCAATTTACCACAATCACTTGCACATTAAGCTTTTTTCATCTGCAGGCCCGTCCGATGACGCGCTACCTGCCTAACAGGAAGGAGGAGTTTGACCTGCGTGCTCACGTGGAGTCATCGGGTCACAGCATAGACACCTGCCCCTATGTCATCCTCACCGAGAAGATGTGCAAGGGCCATTTGGTCAAGATGGGGGGCAAGATCAAGTCATGGAAGAAACGCTGGTTTGTCTTTGACCGCCTCAAGAGGAACTTCAACTACTACGTTGGTGAGGCCCCCCGCATTTAAGCAGATTAAAAGCGCTGCGATACCTCAACAGTTTGATTTTTAAAAGCAAAAAAGCTTCTTATTCTTACTTATTTTTGTGTCAGTAGAGAAAACCTTTCTCTACTATTGAATGAAGAAAAAAAACAAAATAATATTAATATAAAATATGTAAATGTATTTATTTATTTAAAATAATGCATTCACCTTGATCTTAAATCAACTCTGTACAGTTTATTAACTATGGTCACCCCCAGGGCATGCAGTCTTGTCTGGCACTTGTTATCAAAGCCTCATCAAAGACACAAAACAAAACCTGACCTTTTTTTCTGTTTGCTCTGCCTACATGCCTTAGAATGAGTTAATTAACACTCAGACCCTCAATGCTCTAAACACGTGTCTGTGGGTTTAGTGACATCAAAGCTTTATTATGATTCTCCATAAATCACAAACATTCTGCTTGGCTTGGTTTACACAGGCTTTATTTTCTATGATTAAATTGATCACTGTATTGTGCAGAACATTCCAAAGTACGTGTTTAAACATTTTGACCTTCTATGTGAAAAGGTTGCCAGCACTCCCTCAGGTCAGACCTGTTGTTCTAGCGAAAATCATTTCTTACTTAAAAAATGATAAATGGTGCATTTATATAGCGCTTTCATCCAAAGTGCTTTACATAGATTGTGCAGTACATTCACCCATTCACACTCACATTCATACACCGATGGCAGAGGAAACCATGCAAGGCACCAACCTGCTCATCGGGAGCAATTAGGGGTTCAGCGTCTTGCTCAAGGACACTTCGACACTAACTCTGGGGGAGCCCGGGATCGAACTGGGAACCTCACGGTTGCCATCCGGCCGCTCTACCCTGAGCCACAGCCGCCCCATTACTTGCAAGGCTTGTGCAAACCTACACTAAACTGTAAAGCCACGATTATTGGGTCAAGACCTCTCTCTCATACTGTATGTGTACTGTATATACAATAAGATGGATTCAATGTAGCTAAATGAGTCTATTTGGAGCTCAATCTTTACGATCATGTGTATCCTAATTGAAATTGATTTGAAATTCATCACACTGATAGTACACACTGATCAGACTGATTGGAGCAATCGACTTTCCAAATGGAGCATTAGCATATTTTGAGAAATTAACTTGTATGTCCAAAACAGTTACTTTTCAGGAAAAGGAAAAAAGAAACTGTGTTCCAATGGACCCAATGTAGTTATTATGTTGTCACAGCTATTTAATACAGACAGACAGTCTTTCAACTTTCAACCATGTCATTATAGGCAAGAAAATGTCACATATGTTTTATATTAAAAAATGTTTCAGCAAAAATAGCTGATCTACAAGCTCTCAAGGTATTGCAATGCGACAAGTTGTGAGCTTGTAGATCGGCTATTTTTGCATATGCTGAAGTATAGAAAATACCATTAAAAATAAAACGTTTAAAAAAACATTTTTAAAAAGATGAAGTGTGAAGATACAAGATTTCTGCCCGACAGTGGTGATATCCTTATCACTGAGCCCCTCGTTCTCTCTGCGTCTCTTTCTACTCAATTGCCTAGCCTTTTCACCCCCTCACTCCTGATGAAGATCATGGTGATGATGATGATGAAATAAGATGCAATACCCTCTCAAGATGTGTTTTTCTTGGGGAGGAGGCTAGCTCCTGGCTTCTTCAGGACTAACGAAACAAAACGCAAATTTCAAAAACATTTATCTCATTACTAAGCAGATTTGGGCGTGCGGGAACGGGGAAAGCAGAAGACAAAATGTGGGACGGATTTCAAAAGAATGCCTTTAATTGTTGCTGGATGTTTGCTTTATTGCCGGTCTGGAAAAGATGAAAACAAGAAACGCTGTTTATTTGAACAAGAGCAAAATTCAAAAACATATTTTTTTAGACTTGTTTTCCAGTGCAAGAGATGTTGGACAGGAGGGTGTGATGCTCTATATCTCAGAGAGGCCTCTGGCACAACCCTCATTTAATATCACCCAAAGAATGATGTATCCTAATTATCTGACATTGGGTTCATCCGTAAAGCATCCTCAGAGTTCACTTAAACGCCTCAATCTGGTGCAACAGTAGAATTTGGAGTTGGCTCCTGTAGAAGCAGTCTTAAGATCTGCTTTACATTATGGTCTTGAACCAAGGGATAGACTTTAACATCCATGAAAAAGATCTCCATTTACAGTATTACTTGGAATTAAGATATCAAAGAATGAAACTCACAAGAACAAAAAAACAGATTGGGACCAAAGTACAAATTTGACTGAGACACTTTCACTTTGAATAATATAATAATATTTGTTATTTTGACTTAAGTGCTGACTTGAGTACTTTGTTCACCACTGTGATTGTTATGCTGTTAATTGTAAGTATCAGTCCTTGCTCTGTCAGACTGTCTTGGTGTTGCTGCATCAGTCCAAGACATAATATCGGGTAGACAACTCGTATCTCCATAATATATTGATTTTATTTTAATGTTTATTTTTTGTAAATGAATGCCCTACTTTGTCATACGGTGTTAAGCAAAATAGCCAATCTACATTGTGAGCTTATATATTGGCTATTATAGCTATAAAACAAATAATAATAAGTGAAAGTGAAAGCTGATATGTCTGTCTGTGGGTTTTATAAATATTGAACCAAAAAAAGTATTAACTAGAGCTTGTGACTTTTAGTGAGCTTGTAAATAATAACTACGTTGGATCCATTGGAACCCGGGTTCTTTTTGACATTTTCTGAAAACGTTTTGGACATATTGTATGAAGTTTCCACCTGACAGCGACAATATCTTATCTTCCTTTTTTTTGTCCTCTTCTCGCAGATAAGCATGAGACCAAGCTGAAAGGACTCATTTACTTTCAGGCTATTGAGGAAGTTTATTACGATCACCTACGCAGCGCCACTAAGGTATAGAACACTCATCTTTTACAATACAAATTTTACCTTCATATTTTTTAATACATGATTAAGCAGAATGAATGTTCTTACATTTATGTTATTATCTTACATGTTATTAGTCATGGAGCAAAGCTATTTTCTACAGTAGAGTAGTACATCAATAAAAGAAAAAACTGACAAATTAAAATTCTACTTCACAAATTCTAATTCAGAAATGTTATCTTTATCGCAATCAAAAGATTAGGATGTAAGTCCTCAACAAGAGCAGCATGTGATGAACTAAACAATATTTTAATAAAGCTGACGCACTATGGAGTCCAGTTATTATTGTTTTATTGCAAATTGCTGTTCATGCCACTTGTATACTGCAGTGGTTTTCAAACGTTTTGTTCCCAAAGCACATCAATGGGCAAGTCAGAATCTCAAGGCACACCTGTATTTGTAATAATAATAATAATAAGGGTAATAATAATAATAATAATAATAAGTGTAATAATAATAATAATAATAATAATAATACATTAAATGTTCAACTATGATGGCATGCCCAAAATAGGAACACCAGGTTTAAAGTGGTAATAATAATAATAATAATAATAATAATAATAATAATAATAATATTTACAAAATAAAATTGGGTATATAATTTGCCTCCGTATTGGGAAATGAGTGCCCATCAAGGAACTGAAAAGCAAATCATAGCTTCTTTTTTTTATAGCTGTATAGAATAATGTGTGATTGTCACAAAATTCAGAGGCACACGTGGACCTCGGCACACTGTTTTGGAATCACAGTTACACTGGGTGCGTTCGGAAATGCGCACTGGGAGTGCACTCGCTTGGCCAGTGCGCTCAGTGCTATATTTCCGAACGCACCCACTGTGAGGAAAAGTGATGTGCAACAGGTGCAGTTTGTTGTTCTTGATGTACCACATCTCCCCTCCTACCTGTGTGTCCTGTTATCCTCCAGAGCCCTAACCCATCTCTGACATTCTGTGTGAAAACCCACGACCGACTTTACTACATGGTGGCCCCATCTCCTGAGGCCATGAGGATCTGGATGGATGTCATAGTGACTGGTGCCGAAGGCTACACGCAGTTCATGAGCTGAGGGAACGCTCAGAGACACACCTGGGTCGTAAGAGAGACATGTCTGAGCAGCCAGACACCTGAGCTGTGTGCTGCACCACTCCCAGTCACTGCCCGTTGAGATGGAGGAGATTCACCTTGAGGGGATGTGATCATGGTGTGACAGATGGACATCTGAAGGAGAGATGAATAATCTGGAGTTCTCACCAAAAGCCTGATGCCTTGAAGCAAATGAAGGTTTTACCTAAAAGGCCTGTATTTTTAAGTGTTAATTGTATTTATATTGTCTTAAAGCCAGAATAAGGTAGGGGGGGGGGAATGTATGCTGCCTGAAAATGGGTCTATCAAGGGAACTGTGTATAAAAAAGAGATGACATAAATCACATTCTGTTTGTATTACCAAAGATAATATTACAATTACTACAGTGCTTGTTTCAGACAAGAACAATTTTATCTTACTGTTTTATTGGTTTTATATCTATTAAAAAACCTGCAGCTCACATTGTTTACACTCCTAACATAAATCAACATTTAATACGCATTACACAGAATTTATGCTGCTTTTGATTGCATTTTATTTCTTTGTTTTGCAGTCTGTTCATTAATTGACCTTTGTTATGATTAACAAGGAACTTAATTTGGTAAATATTTTAACAATAATTAATAGTCATATTTTAATTGCTTTTCTGAAACAAAAGTAAGTGCCAGATATTGTATTCTTGATGTAAAGTTCGGTCAGACTATTGTAAGAATATTTGTTTTTATACTGTTCAAAGGGCTTTCATACACTAACACACAATGAACATACTTGTATTTTACACAAAGTTTATGTCATAGAAAACTTTCTGGCAGCATTCTAACCACAAAAGAAAAATAGATTAAAAAATATATATATTGTAACATTATCACATACATACTAAATAAAAAATGTCTACGCATCTGTTTTGTCTGATTTGTGTGTGTGTGTGTGTGTGTGTGTGTGTGTGTGTGTGTGTGTGTGTGTGTGTGTGTGTGTGTGTGTGTGTGTGTGTGTGTGTGTGTGTGTGTGTGTGTGTGTGTGTGTGTGTGTGTGTATATATATATATGTATATATATCGTTTTTAAACTTATGAACACCTACTTAATTAGCATTTTGTACTCTCACAAGTAAACTGTTAATTACAAATTATGTTTAAATACCCTCATTAACCATAATTAACTGCTGTTTCTGAATCAAGAGTAATGCTTGGTGTCCCCTTCAGTGAAGATTTAACACATTGTATGCTGTGTATCTTTGCATTATGAGAGTCTAGTGGCTTAATTAGTACTGTTGCTGTCAACACTGACTATCTACATGATCTGTTATTAAACCGCCCCATATACTGCATTAAGCATTAAAAATACATTTTCTGCTTGGCCCTAAAGTATGTAAACAAACAACAGAAATACAGCCTCCAAACATCATGTTCTGAAATTACATGCAATTTATCTACACATGATTCAACACAGAGAAATTCTTAACAGTTTTGAGAAGACAGCTACAAAAATTCTCCTAGAAAAAAGAATCGACATAGATTCTCTGCTAAAGTGACAATATATTGAACATTTTTATATGACGATTTTGTCAAACTTGTTTGAGGGAAAATAATAAATTTCCCTTGTGAACACAGCTAAAATAATGCCAGTGCACATGTGCATGCGTTGACAGACAGTAACTTGTGGCTGAGCTGTATTTGATTTATTAATCACAGAGATCGTTGCAAGATGAAAAAGACATGTACTACTGTCTGTAATCACAGAAGCACACTCTGACAGGTAGATTCAATTAGCCTAAGAGCAGGAGAGTCAATTTTTCATTCCCTGGCTCAAAGTGGTTAACATACCTATTGCCTTTGAACATATCAGAGTTTGCACATAGCCTCTCACATTCGTCTTCAGCTGACACTGAAATAGATTTCCATGTGCCATTCATTACCATGGAACATCTGAAGTGCCTTGTTGAATAAATAAACCGATTTGCTTGACTGACAGGCTTCTTCAGTATAACTGAAATATTCATGAACAATAGGTGTACAACAAAATAAAATGTTTCAAATGTAACAGCAGATAAGTGATAATAATCTAGAAGTAGTCCTAAGTGAAAAGCCAGTACTGACCTCATGAGGGCAACAAAAACATTAATTTCTATACCAGGCTTGTATAAAACTTTACTCTCACTGTTGTGGAGTAACTTGGTGATGACTGCGGATATCTAAAATCAGTACTTGTTATACAAATTATAGTTTTGGGAGATGGCAAAAACAATAGGTAAACTGTATTTGTAAAATAAAGTAAAAAACAAAATGATTTCCCGGATTTCCCTCACACACAGATCACGTCTGACAGAGTTTATTAAAAAACACATCAATGTTTCAGTCACAAGGACCTTGTGTGATTGATTTGTTTTATTTTAATTCCCTGCACCACGGAAGGGAGAAATCAGATTGGTGTGCGTGTTGTTCTCAACTTATCAAAGAAAGTAAATATACCAGGATTAATACTGGTACATATTTTATTTTAAAGAGAAACTTCACCGATTGTTAACATGGTGTAAAACCTGTCCCAACATGAAATGTATGTAATTTTTAATGTCATTTTACGTAAGCTGGCAGAGACTTCAGCATCGTTGAGAATGAGCTATATCTCAGTAGGATTTAGGGCAAACAAAATGGCACGGTTACCCTCTGAGATTAGAACCAAGATATCTCGATATCTGATCAACCACTGACTCTGTAGGGCATGTCCATCCCAATAAGAAATGTAATAATAATAATAATAATAATAATAATAATGTTATATTAATAATAATAATAATAATAATAATATAGATAGATAGATAGATAGATAGATACATACATAGATACATACATAGATACATAGATACATAGGGCATAATTAACATCTCAATAATTCCGTTTTCATGTGCGGATAGAGCAGTCTGAATTATGTTGTGAATACCCTAAAGAATCAGCCTTTAAGAAAAAGATCTTAGTTCTTGAAAATGTCACACTAGGAGCTCACAGTTGATGGACAAGGAGCCCCAAGGGTTCCAAAGGCTCAGACTGGGAGGATCAGACTGACACATCACAAGCCCAGAAAAACTCATTGAGGAACCACTTGGGACACAACTGCACTCAACAGTGTAACCTTGCACAGTTTAAAAGGTAATGGATGCAAAAAGAATACGTAGGTAAAGAGTGAGTTTAAATCTGTGGCCTGTGATTATTATAGATGATCTTAGATTGTCTTAAGGGTCTTAATCTGAAATGTATATGCATAGTGTGTCAGTTTGACCTCGTGGTGATCGCCATGAAGTCGCAGTACATGAATTGAAAAGTAACTGTAAAGCTTTGTAAACTACAAGTCTTTCTGGTTTATGGAGTTCCATGCACATCTTTAAGAAGAAGGGGTGGTTTCCTAATTCTGTGACATCCCAGAGGAGAACAAAAATAAGCTGTAGTCCTCCAAAATCAAACACCACTAATTCACCGCAGTGTCCGCAAGGAATAGTAAATAAACAATAAACAGAATGACAGGCTGGATTACATCTGCCATGACTGATGTTGAATACAAATGATGTTAGTCGATGTGAAGCATAATGAAAATGATCAAATGAGTGGTGTGCACTGGTTTTTGGAGACTTGATTAACTAATTTGAACCAAATATCCAACCAAAATGCAGCAATTTGTAATCTAAACACATACAAAAGCACGCGAAACATCTGCAGAGATGCATTCATTCACAAGTTAGCACTGAACTTCATGTTTTAAAATCATGTTCAAAGAGGGCCAAAACTTGAGGACAATAAATTCTGAAAGCAATGATGATGAAACGATGATGTAACCCTTACTAATGTGCCATACATGTACTTTGCATGCAGAGGCTTCTTTTCTAACTTCTATGGGGATACACAATATTGAGACAATGAAATTGGCTATGAATTAATGGCCAGCCTGGATTGAAGACATAAAGAACTAAGCCACAACTTCATTTAAATAACATTTTTAAGTAATCCGTTGGTCTTACTTCTAGATTTCACCTGTTGATGACTTTATCTATACTAGCCAAATGTAGATTATGCCCTTAAATACATTTAAAAGACATGTGTTTTTAAAGGTTATATGCGGTGTAATCAAGTCATTGTGTGTACATTGTGATCATTGACAAATTAAATTCTAGCATGTATGGAGACAACATTGAACTCATAGCAGCATTCACTGTAGGCAACAGTGGATTTGTCTCATGGTGAGAAAACAGGGAGTCCTCAGTGGACCAATTAAACCAGCTGAGAGAGCAGTCAGCGATATCCTGGGAGACCTGCTAACTTCACCAACCACTATTATCTCAATCTGGTCACTGTTACGACTGCATTTATATGGATTGCATCAGGTTAACCTTTTACAACTCAAGCTCCTCTAATAGCAAATTATGTGTTGGCTACTTTACATGACAAAAACAATGTCTTGCTAATAGCTCTTCAGTAACTGACTCAATGATGTATTTCCCAAGATAACCTGCTAAACACAAGTGACTTTTATTGAGCCTACATAAATAGGGATACCCCTTTTCACACCCAAGCATTGATTAATAATCAAAAATCTCAACACACTATGATACTACTTTACTGTATATTTTAAATGGTCTGTTTAGTTTATGTTGAAACACTTACTTGACTGATAAACATTTTATTTGCATATAGTAATGGACAGTGGTGGAAGAAGTACTGATTATTTAACTTAAGTACAGTAAAAGTAGCAATACCACAAAGTAGAAATATTCAAGTAAAAGTCCTGTATTAAAAAAAAATGTTTTAAGTACAAAAGTATTGGCATCAATATACTTACAGTACCAAATATAAAAGTATTCATTATGCAGAATGGTCCACCATCATATTGTAATTAGTAATGCATTAATGTGTTCATCACATTAATGTTGCAGTTGGTAAAGGTGGGGCTGATTATGTGCTTCTGGGTAGTTTACCCTATAATAATGCCTCTATTTTTATATATATTTTTGGGCTTTTGTGCCTTTATTGGTAGGATAGTAGTCTGACAGGAAATGGGGAGAGAGATGGATGGTTTGGGACTTGAACCCGCGAGGCGCTGTCAGGCTACTTTGGAGCCTAGGTGCCTGGACCAATACACAAGGCTAATAATCCCTCTATTAATAAACAAAATCTATGTCTGTCTGTCACCCTGTCACGGGCGTAGCTCGAAAAGCATCAGAGAAAACGGTCTAAAAGCTGGCCTCTCATAGGATCCCGAGGTGTGTTCTGTCGATTGGCAATTCAGACAGACCAACTGTTTACGGGAACCGAAAAAACACAAATATCTGAATCTGTCTGACCGTGGGTCTGAGGAGGATGCACAAATTCTCCGTGTGTTCGGGAGATTGTATGCATCTGCTTCCCTAATTGGCCAACCCAAACCATCGGCTTCAGGGATTGGCAGAGCATCACATCACGTTTGTGCCGCTTGGCCAGTATAAGTCCCTGATGCGTGCTTATGGATCCCACCGCACTGCTAGGAAGACCCATTTTGATTGGCCAGTAGTCGCTGTGATCGACAGTTTTTCCTACCTAGCGTTTTTGCAACTAACCTACCAACTAACCTTAACCCTAACCTCAGTAAAACTATGCCTGCCAGGAAGCCAATCAGACACAGGTAGGGCTTATGGGTAGGTCTTCCTATTGGTGGAATCCATAATTTAGCGTCCCTGATTGACCGAACTTCACATACAATTGTGCCGCATAGCCAATATAACTGAGAGCGTATGCAATGGCACAGAAAGTAGGCAAAAGCCATAATATGGCAGTAATGATGGGATGGAGGAGAAGGAAGGCATCTTTATCAAATTCAAAGAAAAGTGCAAGAACAGAAGGTACAGTAGGAGAAGTAGAAGAGACTGAGAGGAGGTCATCATAACATGTATGATGACCATATCCCAACTTGCATTGTTTCCGACATGCATGGCCCCGAGTGGGCCATAATATATCATAATTTATTTGTTAATGTATGCTTTGTATTAATACCATAAGTCTGCAAATTAACTCTAAGCTGTCAAAGAATTGTAGTGTAGTAAATATTACAATATACAATGGAGTAGAAGTATATATTGTTTTAATTAAATACTCAAGTAGAACTTCTAAACTAGTAGGGCAAGCATGCTTCTCAGTAGACAAATATATTGGGTGTGCAAAATGAAATGGTGATGGACCCAATTTAGGCAAAATGACAATACCTAGATTTGCAACTCAGCAAGAGAGGTGGAGGAATGACTGGCCAGGATGTAAGAAGATGAATGCAAAGAAAAATATGGAAGAGAGCAAATGTGTGTGTGTGTGTGTGTGTGTGTGTGTGTGTGTGTGTGTGTGTGTGTGTGTGTGTGTGTGTGTGTGTGTGTGTGTGTGTGTGTGTGTGTGTGTGTGTGTGTGTGTTTGTGTGTGTGTGTGTGTGTGTGTGTGTGTGTGTGTGTGTGTGTGTGTGTGTGTGTGTGTGTGTGTGTGTGTGTGTGTGTGTGTGTTTAAAGAGAGAGAGAGAGAGAGAGAGAGAGAGAGAGAGAGAGAGAGAGAGAGAGAGAGAGAGAGCATTGTAAATCCCATGGCAACAGCTACCAGACAACAAGTCTAAAATAGGGGGCAGTGTCTGCTATTACTATAGCAACAGGAGAGCAGCTCATTCAGACAGCTTCGGGATTTGCTGAAAGGAGAACAACAAAGCTTTATTCTTTACATAATTCTCATTAACAACTATTACCATACAAAATAAATCAAAAAATAACCAGCTGTGTCTCACTGAAGAGGCACAGGAAGGGTGTCATGAAAGGGAAAGAAAGCATTCTCAAAGTAAACAATTGGATATTAGTCAACAATAAAAAACACTTTTTTTTAAATCTAACTTTCAGTAGTCACACAACGGCTGAGCTGATATCTATTCAGATGTGACTCAAGCATTAAAAACAAGTAGAGGGAGTGTTTCCCAGTCGTTGTGAAATGTCAATTTCACAGCTCATTATAATTTCTCAGAGCAGCTGTAATGTTGAATTAACACCAGAGCAGACATGATCTTACAGATGGTAATAACGGTTTGTCTGTGAACATGAAACCATATACAGTAGTGGCATGTAAAAGCAATTGAACGATGGAATAGTAGCATGAAAATCTATCATAAAAACATGAGTTATTCAATTACACTGTCTGTGTCTGTGTGGGGGCCTATGTTGAAGAAGAGATAAACTGTCAGTGAAACGTCGACCTTTAAAAAACTATCACAAACGATGGAGATTGGACAAAAACGAATTTCACCCTCTGTTTTACACATGTAAACCTGTGATGTGATAATAAAGATGAGTCTGATTGTTTATCATTAAAAGCATTTGAGCCACTGCTGATGTGCCGTAGCACCCCTGATCACTGCCCACTGGTGATGGATGCCACCAGCACCAGATTCAAACTTCATCTTCTTGTGTGTCACTCCTCTTAGAAAGTCATGTGTCAGTATCATACACTGTATTGTCCAGTGTCCTGTTCAGTGGGAGCTGGTCTACTTTTAATGACATTTTGGTATTTTCTACTTTACTTGAGTATTTCCATTTTCAATACTTTTACTTCTACTCCACTACATCTCAGAGGCAAATATTGTACTTTTACTCCACAACAATTATTTGAAAACTTTAGTTACTAGTTTCTTTGTAGATTTTGATTATTATTATACATACATTTTGGCCATTTGAAAATAGTCGATCTACAAGCTCACAATGCACATTGTGAGCTTGTAGATCTGCTATTTTCAAATACTTTGTAGACATTTAATACATTTGAAAACTTGTAAAACAGGACATTCTGCTTCTGCATAATGAGTACTTTCTACTTTTGGTACTTTAAGGACATTTTGATACCAATAATTTTGTACTTTACTCAAGTAAATGTGTAATTCTGTACTTTTACTAGAGTATTTCTACATTGCAGTATTGATACTTTTACTTAATTTAAACATTTGAGTACTTTTCCCACCACTGATAAAACGTTCGTTCAGATCCATGCCTTTCCCATTCCATACTGGGCGGTTTGTTTACGTGGAGCATGTGCTGCACTGCCTGCACACACACCGCATGAAGAAAACATGGGGATGATGATGCGTTGCCTCGCCTACCATCAACCAATCAGAGTTGCTCGTCCATCCGTTCCAGCCAATGAGAGCGACGCCATCTGTGCAGCCAGCCAATTGCCGTCTGTCCGGAACACTGATGCAACTAAGCTGCAACAGCAAAACACCACGTCCTCTGAGGTGTGCTTCCACGTTGATACTATCAAATAGTTCCCTCTTTTTCCGAGTTAAAGTCTGCTATAATATTAATAACACCACGTATGACTTTAACATTTAAATGCCAGGTTGATAAATGGATGTTTACATTTAAACAGTTATGCTCTCTGTGAATCAAGGCTTTCAGCAGATTGTGGATATATTACATTTGATTTTAACATACATGTACTGTATGCCTCGTAGGACATCATAGGACACTATCACTCCACTACTGTGTGGTCTATGCAGTGGTGTAAAGTAACTAAGTACATTTACTCAAGTAATGTACTTAAGTACAGTTTTGAGGTATTTTTTACTTTACTGGAGTATTTCCCATTTTCAGTTTTCTCCTCCACTACATCTCAGAGGCAAATACATTAACCACTTCAGCCATATACATTCGGTCACTTGAAAATAGCCGATCTACAAGCTCAGATTTTTTTGAAAACTTTTTTGAAAAAATATGGGACATTCTGCATAATGAGCTACTTTTGGTACTATAAGTACATTTTGATACCAATACTTTTGGTACTTTTACTCAAGTACATGTCAAATTCTGGACTTTTACTTGTAATGGAGTATTTCTCCATTGCAGTATTGATACTTTTACTTGTTGTGAGTACTTTTTCCACCGCTGAATGTAGGCTGAGCCTCTTGGAGGAGAGAGTGGGGCGGAGGAATCTCTCCATCCTCCAACATGTTGTGAACCCGGTGACGCGGTCGGTTGCTAGGTGTGAGTGAACTGATGCTCTCTCTCCCTCTCTCTCTCTGATGAAGAGTCTCTCTCAGTTATCAAGTCGATCACAACAAAGCAACAACACTACTACCTCGATCTGTGCCAGGATATTATCCCGAGCAATAATATGGCTTTTTAATTTTTTTGAAGAATTTGGACCTGGAAAGAAGTCGTGCTTTGCTTTAGCAACGCACCCTAAGTTCTCTACATTTTCCGCCAGAATGGAGTAAGTAGGACTCACTCAACTTCTGACTTTACTATAGATTCAGCATTCTAAAATGGCTAGTCCCATTCCTTGATTCTGATTGGCTGGTTTCCGTTTAGTAGTCGTGATATATGAGGCTATAATCTACACCTTAGATCAGTTTATATCACAGCACTATGATGAAACTTTGCTTTATGGTCTGTGGGCTTTGGTGCTGTTATTTCTTCGTGGCAGATTTGCACATTTGGACAGGCTTGGTTTGATTAAGTGCTTTTTGTGTGATTGTATGGGCATTTAGCCTAATGTTGGTCGTGATAATGGTGCATGTAGTAGCTATGCAACTTCGTCAACCAGACAATAAACCTAAGATTGGACATTTCTCTCTCAGTAGGCTTCTCGAAGGGCAGTCTATACGTTCAGGGCTTTGTTTGAATCAAATGTCACCTTGTTGCGCAGCCGTTCGCCTCCATCAAAATGATTCATTTGGTTTTATGTAGGTAATCGACATGATCTGATTAGTCAGATTTAGGCATTACAGAAAACAAGAAAAGTCTGGTTCATCTTGTCAACAGCTGATCCCATGACAACGTCACTTAGTCCCACGTGGTTTGAAGGCGTGGAGTGCATTTGCTTTGTGGTTATTCAGCACTACATGGGTCATTCTCTCTCTCTCTCTCTCCCAGTCTACACATTCTGATGGTTGACCTCCTTTGTTTGCGTATTTGTTTGACATTCTGTTATTTGATTACATGTTTTGCAAGTCCTGCAAGTCTTAAGTTTTACTTTAAAGAAAGTGTTTCTTCATATGGGGCATTTGTGGGGATCACTTCAAGGTGATATTCATTTTTAGATCACTGGCCAAAAGCACTGCACTAGCCAGTGCTTACTAACCAAGTGAGGCTGAGAAACTTATTGGTGGCACCGCACCATGCTGTGATTTACAACCTGCCATCACCACAGTGAACTTCATACTTCATGTACTCATTTCACCTGCTCACATTTTCTAACATCCTCACTCTCTGTTTACCTTCTAGGTTTCATTATGCTTACCCAGCCCTGCTCTCTGTGGCTCATTTGTCAGACCTTGCTTGCTCACATCATATGCTTGGACGTGGACTGAATCAAAAGACCAATAGACAAAATGATGGCAACATCAGCTCCTCTTTGGAAGACAATTCGTGTCTGCCAGGCAGACCCCCTCGCTCTCTCTCACCCACAGGCTAACCACAGCCAATCACAGGGGTGCAGGGGGGAGGTGTCAGAGGAGAGTCAGCACTTAATTGGTGAGTTGCAGAGAATACGCTTTTTTATTTTTCCCCATTTCAGGTGGGCACGGCACTGCAGCACATTCGTTCTCCCCGAACTGTGAGTAATAAACTAGCTATGTCTAACTGATTAATATCGCTCAACTTTTTTGAAAAAAATATCCTTCGAGCCTCCCACTATTTGTCGCTAAGACCGATGCCGTTGTAACATGAACGACGATATCTGCAATTTTGCATGACTGTGCTTCAGTGAACATTTCTATGACCTTTTTGGTTCATTTGGGGTTTCTTGATGTTTTGCTTGCCTATGTTTATTGTTGTTTATGTTTATGTTGTTTATTTAGACATTTTTTTCTCTTTTCCTCAATAGGTGATGGTCTCACTGACTGGATGACAGAAGAAGTGGATTTTGCCTCTTACCTCCCAACCCCTCCCTCCCCTCCCTCCCCCACCAATGCCTCCCTTCCCCCTTCACCCCTACAGAGTGATATCCAGGTGCCCTCTGACTTGGAGGTTATGACCTCTCTACTGCAAGAAGAGCTTGCCCAGCTGGAAGACTACTTCCTCTCCGAACCCCTGCCAGAGAAAGGGCTAAAGTTGGGAAAATGTGACAAGGGTCCAATGCCAGCGGGGCCCCAGCCGTTTTGCCAGCTACCGTATGCGGCATACTCTACTTCCAACCAGCCGGAATCCAGCCCCCTTCTTGTTACCTTGGCAACCGGGGAACTGGACCTGCTGAGCATTTGTGGTGGGCCCATGGGTCGATCCAAAATTCAGAGACACACGCCATACAATTTCAGCCGCCCGAATGGGTGTGGTCGCAAAAGAGTTCCTGATGGGATGAGGTTGGGTGATGGCTATGAGAGTAATATATGGAGTTCCAAAGGCAATAACTCAGGTACCTCTGCGGTGACCCTTAGCGGTAGTTACAGCTGTGCAGAAGATGAACGTCTGGTAGGGAAAGGTTACTGTGTGGGAAGCGCAGTGGAGATTAGATGTGCCGTTGTACCCAAAGAGAAGAATTGCTGTTTCAATCAAGAGATGGTAGGTGGTGGAAAGGTTGTTAGTGGTGGATTTGGTTTTGGTGGATCGCTAGATGTCACACATAAGAAGGAGGATCAGTTGATGTATGGTGTGAGGGAGACCAGTGGAAGTTCTGGCATCAGTGAGGCGCTGAGTAATGTAAAAACAAGCATGGAGGTGAATAAAGCCACCATTCCATGGAAAAGCCAAAGCAGCGATGGCTGTTACCTTCAAACAATACCACAGTCTGAGGCCTATCATAGCTTCTTGGAGAACATCAATGAGCAGGTGAAATCAGAGAGTTTACAGATAGCGCATCAAAATGATCTACACTGTAGCTATCTTGATGATCAGGGCACAGAGTGTCTTTTAATGGCAAGGGAGGGTCTTAACTTAGGGTCTCCAAGTCACAGACAGGCATGTGTACTGAAGGAGGACCACTGCTCTGTGAAATACGAATTGGACATTCCAGTAGAAGGCGGCGGTGGCGAGCGCAAGCAGAAGAAGCGGGATCAGAACAAAACAGCCGCCCACAGGTATGTTTAGGTCTGTTATGCCTGATTTAATATTTAGGATTCACTTTGTTTTTATTATTTTCCGTAGGGGTTGGGGGTTATGCCTGATTTATACTTAAATGCGCGCAAGACGCAATGCGCAACCAATGCGCAACCAAGTATAACTCAGGCTTTAGCGTTAACGTTGACTATCTGAAAAGATGATTAATATGAAAAACAATATGATTTCATTAACATTTAACCTAAATGGTCATTTTTCCTACTGTTTCATGTCAATGCAGGTATCGCCAGCGGAAAAGGGCGGAGCTAGATATCCTAGAGGAACAGCTGCATGGTCTTGAGGGGCGGAACCGCGAGCTTCGGGACAAGGCAGAATCGGTAGAACGCGAGATCCAATATGTGAAAGACCTACTGATTGAAGTTTACAAGGCCCGTAGCCAAAGGCTCAAGCAGGACACCAATGCATAACGCCAAACTTGTGCAAGTAGATTTAAAGTGGACATAACAGGGAAACTGTAAAGATGTTTTTTGTTTTGTTGGAATATCCGCAATTGAATGTTAGTGATTTTTTTTCTGTTCTGTTATGGTGTGTGGGGTAATTGCATGTTTTGCTAATGTCTGTTCGCCCCCCCCTCCCCTTTTTTTACGATCTAAGTCCAAAACCTATTCAATGCTTCCACTACTTCTGCAATATTGAAATCGAACCCATTGAGTCTGCACTGTGATGTAACGTTTTAAATGACAATCATTTTGAATGGATTACAAGTTGAATGGGTCTACTAACTGAGATCAGCTTAATTTCGAGTGAGCTAATATTTATTATGCAGGTTTAAATTATTTGACGGCCTTACATTGGAGTTGATGTCAGCAATAGAACTGAAAACATATTTGTATTTTCAAAATTTATTTGTAAATATTACCCATTTAAAATAATTGATGCAAACTAATTTATGTTGTGACTAGAGGTGAAATAGTTGATTGATTGATTGTTTTGAATGCACATTTTAGAAAAGATTATTTTTCTAGAATTATTTTGACTGTCCCTTGAGAAGGAACTAATATGGTCATGATTATGGATAATTCGAAGCATAACGTATTTTACCTATATTATGGTGAACAAAATCATCTCATACACAGTAAAAATAACTTTTGAAACTCAACCTTGGCAAGAAATTCAACATTATAATCAATACTTTATACTATCAATACTTTCTATCTACTATCAATACTATCAATACTTTCTATCTATTATCAATACTATTGATATTATTATACTATCAATATTTTTTCTCTGGTGTGTTTTGGAAAAGTCTTTCATTTTAAATATTCATCACTAAATGGGAATCATATACTTTGAGAAAACACACTATATTTGGTTTCGCTGCACAAGAACATTTTACTTTACCAACTATAGTAAGTGGACAACCATATTAGTAGCCTATAATAGTAAGCCATGCACAGTAAATACTTTTATTTTATATAATATTTTGTATTAAACTATCATTTGTAGTTTATTTTAAATAAAACCAGGCCACCTATTATTTTTCATCAAGTGAATATTGGTATATTTTCTTTCTTTTACTTCTTTTTTTTGTGATCAAAAAAAAGAAAAATGAAATGAAATATGATGCAAACTGCCTTGAATGTGAAAACATAGTTCACCATGCTGTAGACTTTTCTCATTTGAGAATCGCAATACAATCTGTTTTGCAGCTCAGGTTATGTAATGTATCCCCATCCTCCTATGTGTGAATTGATTATTCACACTGGAAGATTGGGCTTGATTATTCCAGTCTTTACATGGTAAAGATTTGACAGATTTTCCTTATGTGCAGCTATTGTGAGTAAGTTTCTAAAGCAGTCAGTCACACACCTCCTGCATGTGCAGCACATCCACTTTACATCTCTTTATATGGGTTTCCCTCTCTTTAGAAAATGTAGGATTTTGTCTCTTTGATCGCTTGTGTAGGCAATACGTTTTATATGGCTGGTATGCACTAATTTATAACAACTTTGTATGTTGAGAGGAGCTTAGTAGCATTTTCTTTGTAGAAAACCGACTTGAAAATAACTTTTTTAATTAGATTTGTGAAGTGAATTCATTTTTTTTCCATTTTGTTGCAGTTTGTTTTGGCAAACTGGCCACTCCAAGGGAATTAGAAATAGCCAATTGCGTGTTTCTGTTTAATTGTTGCCATCTGAAATTTAGGGTCATAATGTGAACTTTCATTTATGTTGATTATTATGATCTTTTTTTTTAATGGGTAGCCTAAACAAGCTGTCTGCTTGACTGTAACTTAATAGGAATTTCGGTTCCCGTAGTTAAATGAGCTTATATTGTAAATCTTTAAATGATTATATAATTTATAACTATTTTAAAGCAAATTATTTTATTTTTCATTGACATTTTCGTTGTGTTCACGGGTTTTTACAAATAAAGTGATTGTGTCCATCGAAGTTCGGATATCTTTGTTTTTTTAGAGTTTTATCGGTCAGTCAGACTAATTGTTATCGATGATACAAACATGATTATTTAACATCAACAAACCGTTATAATATGTAGCCATATAGACTAGCCTACTGTGTGTGTGTGTGTGTGTGTGTGTGTGTGTGTGTGTGTGTGTGTGTGTGTGTGTGTGTGTGTGTGTGTGTGTGTGTGTGTGTGTGTGTGTGTATGTGTGTATGTGTGTGTGTGTGTGTGTATATATATATATATGGAATTGGAATGGATTTGCCGGAAAGTCTACCATTTTGGGTGCGGTATTTTTGCGCTTACAAAACCAAGATCAGACATGTCTGTGTATCCTGACTGACAGAAAGAACTGGTTCTCAACCCTTTTCATATCAAGGTCCATTATTTATTCGGCACTTGAGCCACGGACCACCATTTGATGAGATTTTGCCTCTCAGACCCAAAACTTAGAATATTCTGTCGTTGGATAAGATTTTGTCCACAATTCCATGCTGTATTAATGTTGATACCATATGGAGAGACAACAGGCTAACGTTGATCAAAATAACAATTATTTAATTAAGTAATGTAGATGTCTAACAATAATTTAACTGTTGAGAGCATAACATGAAACCAAATGGACCCGTAAGGGTCCATTTGGTTTTTACACTCTCAACAGTTAAAGATTTACCTAGTAAGGTTCCATTTTGGTTAGCAACTCTCCATCATTTAGCTGGGGACCACCTGGAACCCCTAAAGGACCACTGGTTGAGAACCACTGCCCTACAGCAAGCATAGGCCTAATGGCTCCCATACAGAAACACGCTGTTGATTTCGATATGACTAACTCAACTCGTAGGCGGCAGGCCTACATCAAATAGTTTTATTATGCCTACAAACAATTGCATTATTATTTATTAAGTCCACGTCCTTTGTGAAATCTGCTACAAGGCAGTACGCAGGAGACCGTTTCAGGGTTCTCCGCATAATTTAGGCCTATAGGCCATCATGTATAAGAGGTCTATAACACTATCGAGAGAAAAAAAAAACAAGAGGCCTAACGTTGTTTTCTGATGATCGCAGGAAATTGATTGTTTTACTCACCGTGCAACATTATTGTTGCGCAAATAAGGATAGTCTCCGTTTAGGTCAAACTTTATTTGTATCGATAAAAACGGACACATCGCAGTTTATCAAAACAACAACACAATTTCAACTAGACAGGCAATGAAATATACCATCCTTTCGACGGATTCTTGTCTTGATTAGGCCTATTATTTTTCTTGCTTTTATGGATACATTTTTCTTTTCTTAGAAAAAGAGAATAGGATAACCTGAACAAAAATATCATAGCAATTTTATGTATCAGAACAGATAAAACAATATTTTTTAAGCATCAAAAAAACCTAAAGGCAAATATTTAGGCCCAAGAAATGGCATGTTTCTTAATGGAAATGCCTAAACCATTTAATTAATGTGTTCAAATAATTGTGTTCCCATGCATGAAGGTTGATCTGGGCAAGCTCTATAAATGTAGTCAGGTTTACACAGTTAAGACAGAAAAAAGGGGGAATCCCCACCCCCTTAAAAAAAACTACACATCATGTTTCATCTAGTGACATAAATGGTGTCATATAATTTATAGCAGGGCAATGAGCTGTCCATAGTCAGGTTGTAGAGGTGCATGATGTGAGGCCTGGAGGAGTGACTTATGGGCACCAAGGGCCATCAGGACCTTGACATTGGTGGAAAGAGATACAGTTTTATTTTCGATTTAAGGTCTCTCCTGTAAAAGTGTTCATTTAACTCTGAGAGTGTATATATAAATGTAAGGGGGCAATTGTATTTACACTCCGGGAATTAAATGAAAACTCTGCAGTATTGTTGCATGCCTGAATGAAGGAATAACTTAAAAAGGGATAGTTCACCCCATGTCGCATTTCTAAGCCAATAATTTGATGACCAGCGGACCGGTAGGCAGCAGTGCTGGTAGGAGACACAAAGCAGACTCGTGTCTCCAACCGGAACCGCTGCCGGTCATCAAATTATTGGCTTAGGAATGCGACAAAAACAAAAAACATATCCATGAATTCAAGTCTGCATGGCGTGACTAATCGATCAATTTGGTGGTGAACTATCCCTTTAATAGAATAAATTCAAATTCAAATAACAGTCAAAATTAAGTCAACATCATGTAAATGCAGACTGGGTGCAGCTTTAACAACATTTGGACAAAAGAGACAGGGAGATGCTGAATAAAGACATCTCCATAATGAATCTTGAATGAAAACCAATATTCTATTCAGTCATCTTTCTTTTGTTGGACTTTAAACATGTAACCCATCTATTTATAGCTTGTTAAACAAAACAAAAGTAATTAAAAAACGCTGCCAAGCATAAAGTTGGAGGCATTGAAATACACACGTCTGTCATGCCTTCCTATCCTGTTTACCTGTCGAATTGCATCCTCCCTGCTGCACATGCATAGGGTTGCTATGGCCGCTTGTCTCACTGAATGGTGGTCATCTGTACAAGCAACAGTGAGAAGTAGGTTGGGCACGTCTTCTTTCAGAAGCAGGGACACGCCCCCATGGACATTTAGCAGGTTTCCCAGGGCTGAGCAACAATGGCGTCGTGTGAGGACATCATGGTCAGTAATAAGTGGCGTCAACCTGGCTGTCGTCCTATTGGCCTCTTCTATCCACCTACTCTCCTTGTCCTCATCTGCTCCTTGCTTCAGCATTGACGACAAAACTCTTCCTGCACCAATGTATGTGGGCACACTTTTACCTTTGCCATTCCCTTTGCTCCACCCTGTAGCGTCACTGCCCTTTCCATTGGCCCTTCCCGGTTTAAAGCCCACCTGCCCAATCAATCCCAACCAGTTCCCAACAGCCCTGCAGGCCATCCGGCGGACAGGGACACAAGGATCTTGAAGAAGATCTATCATGGCTTTGAACATTTCAGGATGCAGGGTGGGTGGTGTGTCCCTCACTGTGGTGGGCATGAATGGATTTATGTTTCCTAGCAGGCTGCAGGTGGCAGCCCTAATCCGTTCACGAGGATGCGACAGGGCCTGCTGCAGCCCTGTGGATTCCAGGTGCACCTGAAGGCTGGCAGGCCTTGGGGAGCAGCGGGCAACTTGGGACAACAGGTTTAGGAGCTCCACAGCAGAGTCCCACAGGACATCTGCCTCCAGCAAGGCAGAGAGCAGAGAGCTCGCTGTTCTGGATGGTGGGACCTGCCCTCTGGAGGCAATCACCTGGTTGGCCATGGGTGGAGCAAAGAAGCCACAAGCCCCGGCAGCTGCACTGAGACGGGGAACAGAGCGGCGAGGGTCACAAAGGAGCAGACGGCCCATTAGTCGAAGAGGCAGCTCTAGTAGGGCAAGAGGAAATGTTTGGATCACCTGCCCAAGCACAAAAGACAACACACAGTCAAGTTATCAAAGATCAAACAGCAGACATAAAAACAACAACACTCTCCCTGTGGCACGAGACAGTGACAGATACTATGCCCCTGATGTGCGGCTGTTGAAATAGTTATCCTCTGTTGCGTCACAGTAGTGTTCGCTAAACCAGAACGAGATCTTAACCTGCAGTAGGCCTGTAACAATGCCACAGCTATCATACGACTGGAGAATCCTGGCCATGGTCTTCGAAGGCAGATCCAGGGCAAATGGAAAACACAGCAAGTGGCAGCCCAGCACTGTAAAGCTGCTGGGGCTCAAATCCTCCCAAAGTGTACCAGGAGTCCCCTTGGACAACTTACGAATCCTGCAAGGTACAAGAGGGGTTATTCTTAGCCTTGTACAGACATGGTTACCGTTCTGCTTTGGGGCTGGTGGCCCAGATGAATATGTAGGCTAGGTGAGAGAGAGTACCAAAAGAAAGGAAAAAAATCATCAACACTAACCAATCAGCGTCAAGCAGATGGCTAAGGGTGTACGTGCACTTTGATGCACTCTCTGAAAACAGAGGAACACAGGACTGGGGATCCTTGGTAAAGATAAACAGCATGGCAGACAGGAAGACATATAGCCCTGATAAAAAATGAGATGGGGGAAAGTAATGTCAAATCATGTGAAATCATTAACATACAGTAGTTGCTTTCAATCAAATAGACTTAATATTACGATATACCGTTTGCTGAACAGAACTCAGTGTTGAGTGAGGTTTCTTCTAGTGAAGAACCAATTCTACACCACATGTTGAACAGAACTTCTGAATCTATAGATGAAGAGAGTGGGCCATTTTCCTGCCGATTTAAGAAAAGTGGACAAGACTTTAGAGGTTTAAATCGACTTTATAGTTATGGTTGGTAGCAGTTCTGCTTTACTGTCTGACCTCTGAGAGTGCATGCAGAACCAAAGACAGGAGGCCATCACACTGTCCCCATCCTGGAGGTAATGAAAGTTGGGGCTGAGGGGGGTGAAACAGACAATGTTGCATTACTTTAAAGTTTACTCACATTTATTGTTAAACATACTGGAGGCACAGTATTAACATTCCCAATATATTGGTTACCTTATGTGAGTCACAGAGAAGGTTCTCCACCAGGGCAATTAGATTATCCATGGCAACATCCACAGACACCCCATGATGGGTAAACATGGACAAAACTGAGGCAGCCAGAGGCTAGATGAGGGATAGCAAACACATGTATGAACACCTCATAATTCACCCACATATGCACCATTGGAAGCAATTAAGTCATTAGTCACTAGTGATCAACTTAGTACATGTTAGACACACATGCCACTCTCATTGTTCAAGCCTGGGTGGTACGCGGTGTTTGGGACTGCCTATGATTGGCAGAGGCTGTGTAACGAGACTCAGGTCTTATGTCCCTTTCGGGGTAGTCTCACGTGTCGTCCAATCTCACTCCACTCCGAATAAAGGTCTGGTGAAACTTTAATTTGAAACTGAAATTGAATAAAATGAACTGGGTGCGGCTAAACTGTGATTGAGTGGTTACAGGATCAAAGTCTGCCCATATGTTTTTCTGACCGGGTGCAAACCAAAACAATTTATATCTATCAGCAAAATTGGAAGAGAAATGACATTGGCACTGGTATGTGCACTATACTGTACAATATAAACAACCATGACACACATTAACAGCTTATGTTGGTGTAATGTAACTTGCTGCAGTCGCTATGTTTGTTTCACTGAGTAGTAGTTTAATGTGGCGCAGTGGAATTGCTCTTGCCCTTGCTGTCAGCGGCCCAAACCCCTTCTATCCACTTTCACTTCAACATTCCCCAGGCTTTCTTTGTGAGAAGGTATCATAGATCATAGTTATTTTTTAGCTTTTTATCCTTTTTTCCTCCACAATGTATTTATATATAGACACTCGACAAAGCACCACAGTGGATTCGAACCCACAACCTCTGCAGTGGTGGGCTGATACTTTTACCACTGTGCCACCTGATTAAAAACCACCATAATAAACTGGGCTGGCCAAGGGAAGAGGAAGACGAACCAGACGAATCTGCCATTGCAAAAAACATAATTGCCCAGTGATACTATTTTGGCCATGCCAGGCTAGAGGAAGACAATTCAATGCCTTTTGAGATTGAACCACACTCCTGTCTCCACACAGCCACCTGCCAGGCTACCTCTTCACCCACACATATTTCAGTAACACTTACACACTCAAATGTCAGGGTACTTTGAAATACCCCTACAATAGTTCTATAGCTGGCTGTAACAAGTGTGTACTTACTAACAGAGGGTTGGGCTTTGGTCGATTGAGAATTTTGATAAAGGGCTTGTTGAACTCTTCCAATCTACAGTAACAGAAGAGTTTGTCAGCAATATCAATATCACGTTTAAAATTATATTTAATAAAAGCAAAGAATACAAGGTTAGATGAAGCATGGAGAGAAAATCCAGACCTTTTCTCTGTTTCTACCCAATCACAATGCCTCTCCCAGTAGGTCAAGAGAACTACCATCATTTCTCCCAGCGCTGTAACACTCCAGGGTTGCTGAGCGGGCAAAAGAGGACACAAAGCAACAAGGTTATCAGCACTGTGTTGCTTACTATGAATTCAACCAGCAATCCAAAAAGAAATGTTTCCATTCCCGTGAGTAGTAACCTCAACAAACACTGAGTTTTCAACAGCAATGTAGACCAAATCAAAAAGGAGCTGGGGCAGTCCAACTTCACAGCCAATAAGGTAAGAGCTCTCAGCATCAGAGGTCAGGATCAAGTTGCGTAAGATCTTCAGGGGTTGATGAATATGCAATGCTCCCTCCAGAACTCCATCTATTAGCTGATCACAAAGAAAGACATTATATTTCGGGCATAATGAAAGGTAAAATAATTACAAATGCTGAATTGAACTTCAGTACCTGGTGTTGAACTGTATTGAACTTGTTTTTCAATAGAGGAATAATGATTTGGATGTTTGGTGTTTCAGGCTGATGACTTGAGTCTGTATCTTGGGCCAACTTTTCCCACTCCAATTCACTGTCAATATCCTGACACAAGAATAAGTGGTTACATGCATTCATGTAGTAGCACATCACTACATACACAACAGTTGTTTTTTAAGATGACACAGACAACTTGTTTCATTTTATTATCCAGCGGGTAATATGGATGGGTCCATATGCATCCATATAATGGCCTAATGCGTGTCAAACTGAGGGTCCTTGAAATGAAAAAGGTTGAGATAAACTTCTCTATATTGAATATTGTTCTGTTTATTGGGAGAAGACGCCAACCTTTCCGTGCGTGGTAGTTAGGCTGTGTTCCATGCACCTTCTCAACAGCTGAGGACCGACCTCCACAGAGGGGAACTCCCGCTCATAGTCTGTGCTGATCTGACCCCTGCGTGGAATCACAAACACAACCATGTGCATTTTGATTTATATTCAGTCAAATCCAGAGCAGGTCAAATGTTACACTTTCAGAGTTAAATCAACTGTGATGGAGGTGCCATATACTGAATATAAAGTACTTTTCTAGTGATGTCTCATTGGCTTTATTCTTTGACTTCAGGCTCAGGACAGCATTTTCATCTGAGTGACTTGAAGTAACTGGGATGTTGTTGGTAAGAGGTTTGGCTGCAGAAGATGTTCTTGCTGGCACTGGAATGGCTCTTGTGTTACCCGTCTAGATGGTACAGTATAAACAGAACAGATTAGAGCTCTTCTGTGGATTTCTATGTGGTCGATGTTGCACGTAAGATAAACATATAGGTGACTATTTCACTCTCATCATGTACCTGTTTGCTTTTTTTAACGTTGTCCCTCTGTTCTCTGGCCTTGCGAAGTAACCTGCTCTCTCCAGAGAGTGGCGCTGTCTTTTCAGCTACTTGCTGGAGCTTGAGTGCTTGCATGTCTGGGCTGGGTGTGACTGTGAGTGGACTGAAAGCACTGCAGTCCGACAGAACTGCCCCACATCATCGTGGGCAAAGTAGTGAAAGGAACAAGCACACTTTTAAAGTGAAGGGCAGTCTCAAATACTGTACACTAAGATTAATATTATAACTCTATGTAGCCTCACCTAGAACTCCATCAACAACAAACGGATGATGCAGTAGTTCTGGCCAGGATAACCTCTTCTGGGGGTCTTTGGTCAGTAGGCCTTTCAGGAAACTCTAAAAAACCAAAAAATAAATTAAGAAAATAACAGTTAGAAGTGTTCAAGAATAACCAAACTAAAGACACACAAATGACAGTTTTGAATTACCGTATTCTTCTCTCAGTTACATATTGTGTGCAGCAGATACATTTGATAAAGGCAAACACACTGTAGTATAACTAACTATACATTAAGCAGTATAGACAGTGTATGATATTGAAGCCATACCGTGCAATTCTGGCTCATAGTGTCTGGCCATTTGACTGGGTCTCTCACAATAAGCTGCACAAGGTGGAATATGGAGTTGGTGTAGAACGGAGGTGCCCCCGTGTGGAGCTCATAGAGAATGCAGCCCAGAGACCACAGATCAGCAGTATGGTCATATGGCTTTTCCTCCACCAGCTCAGGAGACATGTACAGTGGTGTTCCCTTGATAGATGTCAGGACCAATGTGGAGACACTCATCGCTCTAGCAAAACTAAAAGGATAATTATGTTACGTACAGTATGTTTATAGAAAATATTCACCCAATATTATTATAACATTCAAAACTCACCCAAAATCACACAGTTTTACCACCCCACCTTTTCCCAAAAGAATGTTTTGTGGTTTCATGTCACGATGAAGAATTCTATGTGAATGTAAATAATACAGAGCTGAGACCAGCTGGCAGGCAATCTCATGTACCTTGGAAGAGGAGAGAAATTGGCATAATTTAGATAAAACAAAATAAAATCTGTCACATAATGGTTAACGTTATTGTAAATTATTACTTGATTTTCTGGTAGGTTTCCATCATCCTCAAGAATATGGAACAAGTCCCCTTCTGCATATTCAGTTACAACCACAACCTATTAGGAACAAAAAACAAATACAGGACAGTGATCAGTGTCATCAAGTAGGCTAAGTAAGAATGCCATTATTTAAGTTATTTTGGTGGTTTTATGCCATTTAAATTGGTCAACATAATGGGTTTAGATTGTTTTAAACGACAACAAATAAACAGAAAAAACTGAGCTGACATGACGATAGATAAACATACCTCTCTTTCAGTCTCAAAGCTGTCAAACATTTGCACAATATTAGGATGCTTAAGTCCCCTCATTATTTCAATCTCCCTCTTGAGATTGTGGAGCTCCTTATCAGTGCGTCCCACCTTTGGAATAAACTTCAGGGCCACCACCTAATAGAGACAGAGACGAAAATAAGCAAATGCTTACTGCTACTGCATCATTAATGACAAATCCATAATTTCGCCATCAACGGTCGATGAAGAAGTAGGCCTGTCTTATAAGGTTGGTGATCAACCTTATTATAGGACAGGCTAGGGATATATCCTGCAGCTACAGTAAGATAATTGTTGTGCACAAACTAGTGGCAAGTTAACTAGCCCTAGAATGTGATATTACATACATTTCATGCATTCCATATACACAACCTCTAGTTCCCAATCTTCTCCCCCAAAGTGCCCACTCTTCCGGAAGACTGGGAAGCTTTGGTGCCCAGCCATCCCCCCAAAAATGTTGCAGACCATTCCTGTTTATTGATGAAAACTTCCTTTGGGTTGCGATTGGTACAGGGTACTTCATTACACATGTGTGCCCCATAGCCTAAATATACGTGTTCTGCTTCCCAAAGGACGTTTCCATTATGTTCAATCCTGGAATTATTTTGGGCCCCGCAACAACAGGTGTGTAAATGTCGTCCGTGTGAATCTCGTGGAAAAGTGGAGATATTTTACTACACGTTTTTTGCCACAACTTTCAAAAATGGATATGAAAGGACAAATACAGGAAAGGTGGGCATTAGGGAAATCTGGGCACCATCTTTTTGGGAAGACTGGGAACTAGTTAGAGTGGGCATTGGGAAAACTGGGCACTAGGAAGAGTGGGCACTAGTAGGGAAATGTGGGAACCCGGGAAGAAGTGTTAAAAAAAAACACTTTCTGTGAACACGAATCCTAAGACTTCAGGTGCCCACTTTTCCTAGGGCTAGAATACAACATAATTGGAGACTAGCCTTGTATCAAGAAAGACCATCATAGATGTATTTTATCGAGTCTGACTACTTTCGGATCTACGATAGGTAGATCGGCTAGCACCCACCAGTGCGTCCTGCTTTTTCACCAGTAAAGCCCATACTTCTCTGTACATGTACAAAATAAATGAATAAGGTGCTTACCCGGTTGACCCAAATGTTAACTAGCTGTCCGGAGCCTTTGTACAATGTATCAGTCCGTATTATTCAATAAATATGTGTTTTAATCCCGTCTGTGGCCGAACGCCCTCCCCCCCCCCTACTTTCTGTTTACATTGAGTGTAATTCCGGCTTTCACCGGATGCGCCCCGTAAGTACCGCCCATTGAGGAATAAAGGGAACTTCCAACACAATCCGACACAGACGGGAGTGTGTTCTTTATTGAGAAATACGGACTAATACTTTGCAAAAAGACTCCGGAACGCTAGTTGTTATTTGTGGCAACCGGGTAAGCACCTTATATATACGTATATATATATTTGTTTGTACATGTACGGAGAAGTACGGGCTTTACTGGTGAAAGTGCAGGACGCACTGGGGGGTGCTAGCCAAGACTATCGTAGATACTAAAGTAAAAGTCAGACTCGATCAAAATTAAAATACATGATAGTCTTGATCCAAGGCTAATTGGTGACTAACTACTTACCTGACCAGTAAACCTTTTCCGTCCCTTGTAAACGCGTCCATACGAACCTTCTCCTACCAGTTCCAAAACATGATAGGAATTCATCTTTGACAACATTCAATGAACATTCAAACTAACGTTGTTCTACCCCCCGGGGGTTTGTTAGAAAGTTTACTTTTGTAACTCTTCTTCTAGGCTATAACGTGGACTGCAACTCTCTATGTACTACGTGGTTTGATACAGATAACATCAAGTCCGTAACAGACATTCTAAAATTGTGCTACGATATACTTTCCTAAGTACTAAAAAAACAACAAAACAACGCTTTATTAGGCTAACTCAGGGAGCCTGATTATCCGCCAATTTACAATCATATCAAAAATACTTACAAACGATCTCCTAATTACCAGGACGTCGGCGTATTATTTTTTAGATACATCCCATACTCAACTTAAACAGAGAATATACATTTCCATATTTTATTCCCCATGTACTGTAAAACTATAGGCTGGCTTCTCTATGGACAGCGAGTATTCACGGGTCCTTAGCCTAGCAACCACGTTTGCGTTCCTAGTAACGGAGGAGCAGAAAACGCAGTCACTACGAAACACTTTCCTCTTCGTTAACAATACATTAGAACTAGTCTATTTTGTATTTTGTACTTACATTAAACCAATTAAACACAGATATTACAATCATACTCACCGATAAATGATTTGGCAAACAATCTTACTTTACGATGGCAAAATGACAGTGGTGTAAAGTAACTAAGTACATTCAACTACTGTACTTGAGTACAAATACAATTTTGAGGTATTTTTTTTACTTTACTGGATTATTTCCATTTTCAGTACTTTTACTTCTACTCCACTACACTTCTGAGGAAAAATTGTACTTTTACTGTCGTCTCCACTACAATTATTTGAAAACGTTATATTTTTTTTTTTTTACTTTTTAGATTTAGATTTTTATGACTAAAACATACATAACCACTTAAGCTCTCTGAAAATAGCTGATCTAAACTCACAAGGACACAATGTTGTGAGCTTGTAGTGTAGATATGCTATTTTCAAAATATTTTTTATATTGAACTATTTTGATGCCAATACTTTTGTACTTTAACTCAAGTACATTTTGAATACCGGACTTTAACTTGTAACAGAGTATTTCTACATTGCAGCATTGATACTTTTACTTAAGTAACAAATGTGAGTATTTTTTCCACCACTGCAAAATGAGAGTAGGCTAGGCCTATGCAACCTAATCCAGTAGTGCTCTGCCTCTAATCAGCATCGCTTACCTACAGCATTCGATATTGTAGCTTTTAAATCAAGGCTATTGATGATTTATTTGTTATATCATTTACTTCGATATAACAAAACGTCTCGACCCCCCCCCCCCCCCCCACTATTGAGTGTGCAATACCTAATGTGTCCGCAAAATGTCAGTCCTGCTTCATTGATAAACATGTTACCGTTCATGATGTATCGAGCCAGCGACAGGCAGTTCACAATTCTTCGAGGATTATTGTGCTCTTCCAAATTGTGTGTGTGTGTGTGTGTGTGTGTGTGTGTGTGTGTGTGTGTGCGAGTGCGTGCGTGCGTGCGTGCGTGCGTGCGTGCCTGCGTGCCTGCGTCCCCTACAATATTGCCTCTGACATAATGGTCAGTGGTATTGAATACTCAAGTAAAGTAAAAGTACCTAAGAAGTGCAGTACTGGAGTTAATGTAGCCAATAGGCCACTTTTTAATTACTTTCCACTATAACCACAAAGCAGTGGTGTAGAGAGGTGACAGATCAGATGACTAACTTTATTAGTGTGGTTGCCCTAACAGGGCAACCAGACTATTGTTATCCTCCGAGGCCATAACAGTTTATTTTGAACCGCATCTCCTCCCACAATTTATTTTTCCCAATTTAGTGCCATATGTCAAAATGACCGGCTTCACCGGGAATCGTGTGCTTGTATTTTGCTAAGAGATTGGTTTCATAGTTTAATTGATATTGATTTATTAGTGCATTAAATGTCCCCATCCACTTTAATGGGAAAATGAAAAAAACTCCCATTCAAGTATTTATTTCTCAGAAACCGTAAGGGCTAGAGTTTCAAGACTTGGAGGGGTGGTTCATGATTTAGTCCAAAATTATTGGAAAATAATTTACACCAGTTGGCCTCATGGTGGCGCTATAACAGCCCACTTTACGTTTTGGCCTATAACTCTTGAACCGTAGGTCATAAATTAAAAATATTTTTTCCCTAGATTCCTTGGGTCATGACGCATTTGTGTCAGGATAGATTTTCCGCCATTTTTAATTTTCATCAAAACACACTTTTAGCTCCTCCTCCCACATATTTTGTCCAATTTTCTATGTCAAAAATCGGTACACATGATCTCTGGGCCCATGCGATAAACATATCCAAACGGCATTTTGATAGTCCTTACCGTTCGTCCGTAAATGGCTTCCAAAGTTAGTGGGAGGGACCTGTTTTACCAAAAATGCCAGAAATCACGAACGAAACGTCCGGTGAATCCCAAATTTGAATCACATGTTGAGGATGGTTTTACTCAACAAATCCCCAAAAGCATTTCCATTTTGACCCATAGGGGGCGCCACAAATGCACAAAATGTAACCGAGGCAAAAACATGATTTTTGGGGGGATCAGTCCTCTCAAAATGAAATAAAAGCGATATCAGGAGTGACGTGACAATACGATTGGTCTGTTACATTTGTGGGAGGGGCCTATTTATTTAGTGGGAGGGGCCTATTTCCTAAAATCAAAACGGCAAGTATCACGAAGGCAGGATCCGATCGGCACCCGATTCGAATGGCACGTCGCACGGCCTCCGACGGTATTCCTCCCGGCGTATCCCTCGAGTCGTGATACGGTCGGCGCAACCACACTTTGCAATTTCCCAGAATTGCGACGCGTCTAGTTATGGATGCTATAAATCAGTAGAGACCCCCACATTAACGTATGCTTTATGGCCACGGACCCCTAGGGACCCCCTGGCCCAGGGGCCCCCATCTGAAAAATATGTAGTGCCAGGGACCCCCAGAAGAGAAAAGTTATGTTAAGAAATTCAACATCATTCAAAATGTTCCAAACATTTTCAAGATGTTTCAAACATTTAAAAAAAATATCAGATGTACAAGCTCGCTGCGCCGCCTCGAAGTGACGCGCTGTGAGCTTGTAGATCTGATATTTTTGAATGGCCAAAGTATAAAATATGGATAAAGTGGTTAAAATGATTGTGATGCTGTATTTTAAATTGAATCGATTTTTTTTTGTTTTAAAACATACTGGTTTTAAATAGACAATTTATTCAAATATGTAAATATACACGATTCACATATGCAAAGTACAAAAGTATTCACATTAAAATATACTTAAGTGCTGAAAGTAAAAGTACTCATTTTGCAGAATATCCCATTTCACAAGTTTCCAAATGTGTAAAAATGCTTTGAAAACAGCAGATCTACAAGCTCACAACGCATTGTGAGCTTGTAGATTTCAAATAGCCTAAGTATGCATAGGACTGTAGTGGTTAATGCATGTTTTGTAATCATATTAAACATCTATAAAGTAACTAGTAACTAAAGCTTTCAAGTAATTGTGGTGAAGTAAAAGTACAATATTTGCCTCTGAGATGTAGTGGAGTAGAAGTAAAAGTATTGAAAATACTCAAATAAAGTACAAATACCTCAAAATTGTACGTAAGTACAGGAGTACATGTACTTAGTTACTTTACACCGCTGCTCTGCACAGGTGAAGATGATTTAGTGTTGATGAGTAAAAAGCAGTCTGTGGGGATCTATTCACTCTGCAGGATGAAGATCCGGTCAGAAAACGCAAATGGTTTGTCCATGTGACGTTCGTTTGAACGTGTTCAACGCACCGGATCCAGTAGGCGGGGCTTTAAACCGGATGTGAATATGGATTTAAAAAAAGACACAGTCGCACTACGTCTGCTTTCAAACATTTTAGCTTGCACCACGTCGCGCCGCTCTGCTGAAGGTAATGTTTGATTTATATCTAAAGTTTAAACACTCACTGTGTGGGGGTTTGTAGATCTAACCCTGCCATATGTTCATGTGTGTTTATAAATCTACTTTAGTCTTGGATCAAGACGGTCCGTCAGGGATTGTATTATTTATGGTGATCGAGTCTGATGTTTGTTGGTAGTTTTAAACGGATCATAAATCCTCATAAATGAACCCAATCCAACATATAAAGTGTTTAAACACAAAGACACGGATGTTACCCGTCCATACGGGTCTGTTGTGTTCCGTAATATTACGTAGAGTTTAATAAAGACGCGTCTTAGTCCCGTGTGCGTCTGAACGCCGTTCTAGTTCCACATTTACATGGACATTAACCTGCTGCAACAGCCACTTTACCAAATAGTTTGTGGTTCTGTGTTTAAGGCTCGTGCGTCTATACTTATGTATAGACGCAGATTAATAAAGAAGTGTTTTAATCCCCTCTGTGGATGAACGTCATTGTATTTCCTGGATTACATGGGGTGTAATACCGGTGTTCACCTGCAACAGCGCCACTTACACCCATTGAATGATATATACAGTGATGTTCAGACAGACCAGATTGAAACATTTATTTATCGAATAATGCGGAATATTACCGAACATAAAGGGTCTGTATGGTGGGATAACATCTGTGGCTTTGGGATAAACACGTTATATTTAGAGTAACATACATTTATCAAGATGTTTGAGACTTTAACATGGAACCAACTAACAAACACTATTTTTGGAGAGTGTTAAGAATGTCAAAGATAGGATAATGATAATAATGTCATTTTATTTGTACAGCACTTTTCACATTTCATACTTTTCATGAAATATCTAGAACAAAACAAATGTAAAAGCCTAAGGAGAGATTAAACTGAGCTAAATTGTAACATAAGATAAATAACACTCAGGCAGGATAATAAGTAATCTAAACTAAATATCGATATCAAAATCGATAAGAAATCTGAGTCTTGATCTAAGGCTAAGATGAAACTATAATATCGTCTCTATCGGGAGGAAACCATAGAATGTCCCAAACTGTTACTTTTCAGGATTAAAAAAATGGCAAAAGTAGCTGATCTACAAGCTCAAAACGTGTTGCTTTGTGCCACGTTTCAAGCTTGTAGATCTGCTACTGTTGATGGTACTACTTGAAAATGTGTCCACATTTTTCAATATGTTTTTTTAAAGCGAACATTTTTAACACTAATATTTGCTTCTGGGGGATTCTACAAATGTCTTCTAAATCAGTGGTTCTCAAACTTTTCGTGCCAAGGACCCCCAAATAGACATTTATTAGCCCGCGGACCCCCATTTGAAAAGATAAGCCAGGGACCCCCATAATAGAAGATTTTTACGGCTCTCCAGCAGTGATTTTCAACCATTTTAAATTTCAAAGACCCCCAGTTTGACATGCATTAGGGCTACAGACCCCCATTTAATGGCATGTATGTCTCTGGGACCCCAATTCATATTGTAAAATCAATGTTAATTTAACTCTGAGAGCCATAAGGGTCCATTTGGTCCCTGTCCATCATTTAGCTGGGGACCCCCTGGAACCCCCTCAAGTACCCCTGGGGGTCCCCGGACCCCACTTTGAGAACCAATGTGCTAAATCATACGTTTTTTGAAAAAAACTTATGTTGCTATAATCAAACTTTTTCATGTCAAGGACAAGGACCACCCAAAATGATATGTATATTTGTTCCAGGGACCCCCCAGAAGCAAAAATTTGAGTAAAAGAAATTCAGAAATGTTCACAATTTTTCAAAAAATAGCAGATATGCAGGCTCATAGCGCCGCACTCGGTGAGCTTGTAGATCTGCTATTTTTGAATAGCCAAAGTGTAAGATAATGGTTAAAGTGTTTACACTGACGCGTTCCCGGTCTTAAAGGGTTAACACTATAGCATACATGGGCAACTGGCGGCCCGGGGGCCACACGCGGCCCTCACCTTAACTTAATGCGGCCCGCAGGTTAATAGTGATATATGTTATTGATTTCAGCTGTTCCAATTCCAAACATGCAATCATGACCCGCTTTAATTACTCCAGTCTATATTATTAGTTCAATGACTTTATATCCAATGTATTTGTATTTAAGTTCATAAAGTTAACTTAATTATAAGCAAATCCGTTTGAAATTATATTTTTTTAAAAACTGTCAGGATTCCAATTCCAAAAGATCAGCTATTTTTTGCTACTTTTGTGCGACATACTAGAATGACGAATTTAACCCATTAATACCTGGAACTGTGTCATTTTTAGATTTGAGCTAAAAAGCATTATTTTACACTTTGGGCTATTCAAAAATAACAGATATACAAATACATATAATTTTGGCATGAAAAAGATTGAGCACCACTGATATAGAAACATACGTTTTTCAGAAAACTGTTGGGATTTAGGAGACATGTAGAATCGGCTTCAGGTCAATTTACAAAAAAAGTAAAAATATGGAGATAAGAGGCGTCTGCCCGACAGTAACAATAATATGCAATGTGTCCCTCTGGAGTGAGTGTGGAAATATAGTGGCCCTATACACCATCAAAGTTGTATCACCCCTGCACTATAGCCTACTTAAAAACTGTATTTTCTATTATTATTATTATTATTATACAATATATTAAATTTAATGTTGGTATATATCTGTGTCTTGCAGGTTAATCATGTGACCTTCTGCAGAGTGGACTAAATCTACTTCATACAGTGAGTTAAAAACACTGAGTCATGGCTCCTAGCTATGACTCAGCGTTTGACTCATTGTATGAATGCTTCAGGGAAGGTTCAAAGGATGGATGTCAGGAGATAGCTGGTAATAGAGTGTCTGTAACTCAGGACAAGGGGCTTGAAGATGGAACCTCGATGGCGTCGACGCAACAACGAGGCCCTGAGAGCTGAAACGTATAACGGTGCCAACGAACGTTCTCCGTTTGAGATACAAGGCGTACGGTGCTCGGGACGTGGTGCCATACAACCTACGCGGCTCTATTAATACCAGCTATCTTCAACCACGCGGCGGGAGGCCCCACACGGTACGTACCTGGATCACACCTGGCCAGCAGTGGTGGAAAGTAACTAGGTGCATTTACTTGAGTACTGTATTAAGTGCAATTTCAAGGGATTTGTACTTTCCTTGAGTATTTCCAAATTTCAATACTTTTACTTTTACTCCACTACATCTCGGATCCAAATATTGTACTTATTACTTCACTACATTTATTTGAAAACTTTATTTTAGTTACTTTGTAGATTTTTACTATAATTAAGAAAAACAATTATTAACCACTTCAGCCCTATATACATTTTGGCCATTTGAAATTAGCCGATCTACAAGCTCACAATGCGATGCGACGCATTGTGAGCTTGTAGATCGGCTATTTTTAAAAGATTTTAATATATTTTGAAAACTTTTGAAACGGGATATTCTACATAATGAGTACTTTTTATTTTTGGTACTTCAAGTACATTTTGATACCTGTACCTTTGTACTTTTACTCAAGTGAATTTTGAATTCTGGACATTAACTTGTAACAGAGTATTTCGACATTGCAGTAGTGATACTTTTACTTAAGTAAAAACAAATCAGTATTTTCTTCCACCACTGCTGGCCATCATAAACTAGGGCTGTGTCACCATTACAAAATGGAAGTTGACGATTCATTGTCACATGATTGATTGCGATCAAAGATATAATTGTGTTTGACGTTGAGCATGGGAACATTATGAATACAAATGTAATTTATTTTTGGCTTTTAGGGCTTCGTAAACAAAAGTTGCACAAGGTAGATATGACACATAATATACATCATTTAATTACAACAAATACATTCATAGTGGGATTAGCAGAGTGGAAATAGCCAATCTACAAGCTCAGAACGTGTCGCATCGCAACACGTTTTGAGCTGGTAGATCTGCTATTTCCACAAAATGTTTGAAAATATATGAACATTATTAACATGGTAATGATTATGACGATTATGCAAAACATAATTGCAAATTCAAATAATTGCAATTAGGCTATTGCGTAATAATTGTGACCGGTCTAGTATAAACCCTAGGGTTTATACTCATGGTATCACTTTGAGAGCCACTGGTCTAGCGGCTGAGAGCTAAACCAAGATGTCTGTGGTTTTATTTTCAAGCCGAATCCCAACCCTCAACATTCTGCCTCCTCCAGTGTTATGGAGAAATTGGTGACCTGGCAAAAGATGTGTCCATCGTGTCCATCACATGTCAAACATCCAAAGTAAATCACTGCTGTTAGTTCATGAACAGAGTTGCTCTGTTCATAAACAAACGGTTATTTACATTTGGACATGGTGATGTTTTTGTGAAGTCCACGAGATGGTCGCATGTTTTCTGAAGGTCACCAATTTCACTGTAACACACAACCATGCTGGAGGTAGTCTCGCGTAGCCAGACCCCACAGAAAATGAAAAACAGCGACCTCTGCTTTTCTGATATTCTGTGGAGTCTGGCAGGAGTATAATGTTAGACTAGAGCGCAGGGAAACACCGGTTTCATGTCTGCCTATAGCGCATCACTTCCGGTTGGTGCGACCATGTTTTCATTCCCACTAACAATATTTCTACACGGAACACTAACACCACTTCTCCCAGAGAACATGGATGGTTTTGGTTATAAGCCCACTTGTTTCTATGATGAAAGAGTAATTTAAAATGTGAATATCTTTCCGTGGTTTTGTCCGCTCCGAGGACGCTATTGTTAAATTAGTTTCGGCTAGTTTCGAGGGGGGGAGGGTGGATCATGGTGGATGGACACGTGAATCCCGCCCACTACATTTGATTGGGTAAAGCGCGGCCCACTTCCTGATCTGAAGGCACGCCCACTTTTAGCCAATGCGCACTGGTTAGGACGAACCGCTCCGACAGATTCCACCGCAGGTCGGAATCTGTTCTTGAGAGATTATGCTGGAGGTAGGAGGCACAAACTGGAGTTTTGGAATCAGCGGCCATATTGGAAATAAATCGGGCCTCTTCCTCATTTCCCTTCACAGGTGTTACCAATGATGCTAATGAAGGCTCTGTTCCAAATGGACCCTTACGGGTGTGTAACTCTTGAGTGTACAGATGGAAACAAATTACAGTCCATTTGGTTCCATTTGTACACTCAGAGTTATGGGTGTCCTTTGAGAACCACTGTGCTACACTAAATAGAACAGAGCCTTCATTTGTATCATTGGTAATGTGAAGGAAGTAAGGAAGAGGCCCAATCCTTGGCCAAATGAATATTCATGTGGGGGTCCTTGATATGAAAACATTTGAGAGCCACTGTCTTTAGTTGTTTCTGAAACTTGATGAAATGATAAGCATTGTAGACTTTACTTGAACATGGTGTTTGATACAGGAATAGACGGCACCTCTTTGCTAAATTGGCAATGTTTCTCCCAAAATGTAAAGCAAATGAAGAATTTGCAAAATGTTCTTAAAGCAGGGGTCTTCAACAGGGGGTCCGGGACCCAGAGTTACTACAGGGGGTCCGCCAAATCTTTTTTTACATTAACCACTTGAACCCTAGCATCCCTTTGCTGAGGAGAACTTAAGCCAAAAATAGCAGATCTACAAGCTCACAACACCTCGCGCTGCAAGGCGTAGTGAGCTTGTAGATCGGCTATTTTTTAGCAAAGAGTTATAGGTGTAGAGGGAAAAAAGAGCAGCAAAAGTTTATCCCAAACACAATTTTATACAATATAGAGGGGGTCCCTGCTTCATCTCTCTCTCAGCTAGGGGGACCTTGGCCTGAAAACGTTGAAGACCCCTGTATTAAAGGGATAGTTTAAAACAGTGGTTCTCAAACTTTTTCATGTCAAGGACCCCCTAATTGACACTTATTACCCCGCGGACCCCCATTTGAAAAGATAAGCCAGGGACCCCAATAAGAGAAGCTTTTTACGGCTCTAGCAGTGATTCTCAACCATTTTCATTTCAAGGACCCCCCAGTTTGACATGCATTAGGCTACGGACCCCCATCTAGTGGCATTTATACCTCTGGGACCCCAATTCACATTGTAAAACCAATGTCAATTTAACTCTGAGAGTGTACAAATGGAACCAAATGGACCCGTTAGGGTCCATTTGGTTCCATTTGTACACTCTGAGTTACAGACCCATAAGGGTCCATTTGGTTCCTGTCCATCATTAAGCTGGGGACCCCCTGGAACCCCCTCAAGTACCTCTGGGGGTCCCCGGACCCCACTTTAAGAACCAACGGTTTAAAACACTTTTTCCTATGGATTAGTCACCTCATGGAGACATGAATTCATGAATATGTTTTTGTTTTTGTCTCATTCCTAAACCAATAATTTGATGACCGGCAGCGGTTCCGGTAGGAGACACAAAGAGTCTCCTTTGTGCCTACCGGTCCATAATTCAAGGCTCCGTGGGGTGACTAATCGAAAAAAAGTATGTTTTTGGGTGAACTATCCCTTTTTAAGTAATGTAAAGTATACATGATGTGAACATGTACGGGTGGGTACATCATTATCAGACCTAAAACGTATTGTTTTATGCCCACAGTGGCTGTAGGCCAGTCAAGCATCTTCAAAGCATGTACTTAAAGGAGTAGTTCACCCAAAAAATCACTTATTTTCTATAAATTGCACACCCCATGAAGCCTTGAATTCATGATTTAGTTTTTGTCTCATTACTAAGCCAATCATTTGATGACCGGGTGTATTTCCGGTAGGAGACACAAATAATTTACTTTGTCTCCTACCGGATACATTAGCCGGTAGGAGACGGAAATCTAATTATTGGCATAGGAATGCGACAAAAACAAATCCATGAATTAAGGCTTCATGGCGTGTGCAATTGATAGAAAATAAGTCATTTTGTGGGTGAACTACTCCTTTAAGTTACTTAATTACTTACTTTGAGGAATAGAAATGGCCAATTACACATTGAAGTGCCCACTTTTCCCGGGTGCCCACTCTTCTAGTTACAAAAATGTTGATTTATTTTCAAACATGTTCAATGTTCATGTACAATACAATTAAATCCTTAATCACAATTATTTGTGACAATTACTCAAGTAAAATGCCATAATGGTGACACAGCCCTGTCAGTGACCAGCTTATGGCTCTACAGACCATCTTGGCTTCCAAAATGTCACCCTGTAAGGCCTGCTCAACTCAACGTTTTTGTTTTCTTTTTTGTGTCTTTACAGAACACGAAGATGACAAGAAGTAGACGTCCGTAAGTGAAGATGGCAGGAAGGTAGGAACCTTTTGATTGCAGCTGCTGCTTGTTAAGGGGGCAACATGCTACATGCTACCATACCATGTATGTGGTAATTTGCGTCGTCTATCGTTTCACGTCATTTGCATCGCGTCATTTGTGGGTAAAGCTTCATCACGTCGGTCCACATCACATAGGACCATGTGCCTTTCTGTGATGTGGATTAATGTGATTTTATTTATTGTTTCACGTCATTTGCGCCCAAAACTTTGATCACATCGGTCCACATCACATATGACCATATGTGGTCGTAACTTCTCCTCTTTTTCTCTATTCTTTGCTTTAATAAAGCAATAACAAGATTATTTGTTTTTATTTACTTTTGTGTCTGAGTTATTTGATCGATTTTTTATTTTTGTCTATCTTTCTTTTCACAAACACATTTCTTTCTTCTGCCTGTCTATTGCACTAGTTCTTCACTAGTGGTTTGTGTGTACAAATGTATGTGATGTGGAGCTATGTGATTTATGTCTGGTATCATTATGGTAGCATGTAGCCCCATTAACACTGTGTTAACAGTCATCTATGCTGTAGGTCTGTGCAAACTAAAAGAGAAAGCAAATGATGTGTCATTTGCTTAGTGTTTTTTTTATTTCATCTGCTGTTTGAGTCGTGGCTGCTGTTCAAGGTAAGTGATAGTAGTGACACGGTCTATCATTGGTTGTCGGGCAGAAACCATATATATATATATATATATATATATATATATATATATATATATATATATATATATATATATATATATATATATATATATATATATATATATATATATATATATATATATATATATATATATATATAATTTTTTTTTTTTTCTTTTTTTTTTTTTTTCTTTTTTTTTGTCGTAAAGACATTTCTTTACTTGGTCATACCGTGTGACAGTGTCACATACTAAAGCAGTACAAACAGCAGATCTACAAGCTCACACCGCAAAGATCATGATAATTATATTGGATCCATTGGAACACAGGTTATTTTGTGTCCATTTTAAAAAGTAACAATTTTGGACATACAAGGTTTCTGCCTGACCTCCATACTTTAACTTCCCCTCTTTTCTCTTCATTATTTGCTTGAATAAAGTTATAACTTTTTTTCCTTCTAGTGTGTCTTTGAGTTTTTTACAAATGGAACCAAATGGACCCTTCACTGGTCCATTTGGTTCTATTCGTAGTACTGACAGTATACGTATCCAGGCTGTTTATGTAATGACAGGGTACAGTATATGTAGGCCTACGCTAAGCTGTATAATATAGTGACAGGGTACAGTAGATGTATACTAGGTTGTATAATATAGTGACAGGGTATAGTATATGTATACTAGGTTGTATAATATAGTGACGGTACAGTATATGTATACTAGGTTGTATAATATAGTGACAGGGTATAGTATATGTGGCTCTTGGTCACATAGCAAACTCACATAGTTAAACCTATTTGTGCTTTATCTATTTTTGATAAAGTTAAAAATATAGCTTTTTTTTTGGCCCTGTCATAGTATCAACTAAACATTTTTTTAGCTTTAACTGTAAAATTTGCACTATCAGCGCCGCTTGCGTTGCGTCATTTAACGGGTGGCGGGCCAGCGGTTTGCGTTGTTTGCGTTCAATGCCCGTCATTCGTGAAGAATATGTAAGGGACTGGACCATTTTTTTTAAATTATTGGGTCACGGCCAGCGTTTGTGTGATTTATGTCTCGTAGCATTTCGCGTCATTTGCGTTAAGTAATTTGATTTGCGTCGCGTCTCAGGATTTCACGTCATATCCGTGCAGGTAAGTCTTCATCACGTCAGCCCACATCACATAAGTCCATGGTGTAGTGTAGTGTAGTATGTGATGTGGATTGATGTGATGTATGTGTTGTCATTTCACAACACATGCGGGTAAAAATTACATTTGATTTCACGTCGCTTCCGTCATATGCAGGTAAGTCTTCATCACGTCAGCCCACATCACATATGACCGTACACGGGGGCCGTATGTGATGTGCATTGATGTGATGTATGTCTTGTGTTGTGTCATTTCACAACATATGCGGGTAAAACATCATCACGTTAGTCCACGTCACATATGAACATATGTGGAGGTATGTGATGCATGTCGTCCTTTACATCGTGTGTCGTTTCGCGTAATTGTATTGCCGTTGTACCGTTTCAGGCTATTTGCGAGTAAAGCTTCATCACGTCAATCCACATCACATAATAATAATAATAATAATAATAATAATAACATCACATTACTGGTCGTAGGGTTAGGGTTATATGTGATGTGGATTTATGTGATTTTGTGATTATTTCACGACATTTGCAGATAGCTCGTCATTCACATCGGTCGGCAATTTTTTCTTTTAGGCGAGGTACACGCCGTTGTTTACAGTAGGTCAGAACAGGGAGAGATGTAGGGCCATCATTCATATCATATGCATTTAACCTATTAAGACCTGGAACTGTGTCATTTTTAGATTTGAGCTAAAAAGCTTTATTTTACACTTTGGCTATTCAAAAATATCAGATATACAAGCTCATAGCGCAGCACCGAGTGCCGCGCTATGAGCTTGTAGATCTGTTATTTTTGAAAATTCGTGAAAATGTGTGCAAATCTTTGAATATATATATTTTTAAAGCAAATATTTTTTAACTCATATCTTTGCTTCTGGGGGGGTCCGTGGAACAAAATATTTTGATGGGTGTCCGCGGCCAAATACATATCATTTTTGGGGTCCTTGACATGAACAAGTTTGATAACCACTGATATAGAAACTTATGTTTTTCAGAAAACTGTTGGGATTTAGGAGACATGTAGAATCGGCTTCAGGTCTTAAAGGGTTAATGACTTTGGTTATTCCTGTTGCTTGTGTTGTATGATACAACACAAGCAACAGGAATAACCATTTGTATGTTGTGTATTAATGTTATTCATAGTGTTGTATGTTTACTAATGTCATTCATAGTGTTGTATGTTGTGTACTAATGTCACTCATGCTGTTGCTGTATTGCTGACAAATATTGGCACAATTGATTTTGCGTTGCGTCATTTGCGTTAAAGCTTAATCACGCCAATCCACATCACATATGACCAGTATGTGATGTGAAGGTGTTTGACGGATGTCGGCATGTGCATCACGTATAGTTACTCGTTATTTGTGCCGTCATTTGCGAGTAAAGCTTCATCACGTCAATCCACATCACATCATAATAATAATAATAATATAAACGATACATATGACCAGTATGTGATGTGGACTTCATTTCACGTTGGTTGCGTACAATGCTCGTCATTTGGCAGGAGAATAATGAAGAAAATGGACTGATACTGGACTGAGACTGATGCAGAGAACATGAAGCAAAGAATGCTGCTGCCATTGCGTCGCATGCGCCTCGTATAATTTATGTCAATCGTACACAAATGATGTAAATTATACGAGTCTCTCTATCTCTCTCTCTGTCTCTCTATCCCTCTCATCTCTATCTCTCCCCCTGGTAAGTATGTTGGTGAATGTAATGCACATTACAAAGTGCTTTGGTTAAAGGTACTATAGATAAATGCACCATTTAAAATTGTAAACTTTGAATTGAACTCATAGGCATCAGCTAGCAGCCACTGTGACACTGTGTAAGAGGCAGTTAAGTCACTGTAGACTGTATTACTCCCGGAAAATAAAATAAACATTAGTCATAACTGTGTGATTGCATTCTAAACATTACAGTCATAACTGATGTCATTCAAATTGTGTAAGCTCTATATTTAACAGCTACCAGGCATTGTGTTTGAGGTTCCCAAACCTTTTAGCTCAGGACCCAAACTAGTGAAGATAATAGATTTGCAAGCTCACAACGAGCATGTAAATCTATTTTCACAACCTCTTTTTTTTTTGTTAATAATTTATTGCTTAGATTTGTTGTTTTCACGAAATAGCACATGTTCTATTTTGCTTGCTTCTTATATGTGCTTTTAATTCATTTTAATTTTACTATTTGACCCCAGGAAAAATAGTCACTGTTTGAATCTGGATCTGAAATTATCAATAAACAAGCCATGGCAAAAACACACTGGAATGTAAACATTTCAGCGTAAAGATTTTCATAACGTTTTAGCTCGAGACCCAAAAGAGAAATGTGATGTCTCCCTGGGACCTAGTGAGAATAGCAGATCTACAAGCCGAGCTTGTAGATCTGCTATTTTCATTACTCTTATTTTAATATTTTAAATGGAATTTCTTTGATTTTTGTTTTTAAATGTATCGGGTTCTTTTGAAACATAAGAATGTTTTACTACTCTAAATATTTTATTTTATTCATGTAAAACAAATGTAGGATACTAAAAGGAAAGAGGAATATTTACTGACTGATCTCAAAAACAAATGAAAACTGGCAGAAATAAAGACTCACTCCATAAAAACCTTAAGGAAAACTCCTTAGACAGAGACTAAGAACATATATTTTTATTTTATTTTTTCTATGTTCATCAAGTGCTCCAAGTGCTCAAAGTGAAAAGTGCAGCAACACACATTTAGGTCGTAGGACCATCGTCAGGCTATATCATCAGATGTAATCATTTGCGGTTAAAGCTTCATCACGTCAGTTCACATCACATAATGACCGTAGTGCAGTGTAGTGTAGTTTAGTATGTGATGTGGATTTATGTGTTGTCATTTGTGGGTAAAGCTTCATTATTCATGCCGGTCAATAGGCGAGGGACTGACGATGGTCCTTTGACCCAAACGTTTACTGCTGCACTTTTCACTTTTAGCACTTGGAGCTCTTTATGAGCATGAACAAATAAAACACTAATATATTTTTTTAGTCTCTGTCTAAGGTGTTTTTCTTAAGGTTTTTGTGGAGTGAGTCTTTTCTTCAACCGGTTTTCCTTTTGTATAAAGATGTTAACATGGCTTCACATTTATGGTCTGTAAATGATTAAATTATTACAAATTTCTAAATGTTTTTGTTTGGAAGAGTCAAGATTGTATTTCACACTTGTAAGTTCTGTGGATATTTTTGCTTTGTTTTTTTGATAAAAATATGATGTATTGTTTACCCGATGATTAAATGCATTATCAGGTTGTCATTTAAAAAAAAAAGTAAAACAAAAAATCCACAGAGCTTTAAAAAGTGTTGAATAAAATAACCCTTTAAACCCTTTAAAAACAATCTTAATTGTGAAACTTAACTACATTTAGCTCATGTACAGAGTGTTAATCAATAGGGTTATGTTTTGATGTTGTAGATCTTTGAAATGTGTAAATCAGTGCTTCTCAACCTTATTCTGGAAGTGGACAGATGGGTGGGCCTTTTCAGAGCATGCTTTAATGACCAATCAATCCATTGGAACCAACTTATTTAATTGGTATCACTTTTTTATATTAGATCTTTGTTTTTGACAATGACTTGGGTGGAGAATCACTGGTTTAAATTTCAACTAAATGTAAGTTTTAGTTGAAAGAGGAATATTTAATGAAGAAAATAAATAAATGTTTGCTAATATTTTCCCCCTACTTTATGAAATTTGTTTGCGCTTGTGAGCTTGTAGATCTTCACTCTTGGAGATTTTCTCTCTATTTTCTTTTCTTTATGGAATTTCCTATTTAGCATTTTCTTAAAATACATTATTTTGAATGTTTTTGATTATTTTCGTGACATTGATCTTGTAGATCGGCTATTTTCACTTTTCATGTTTTTGGGACAGCAACAATATTCCAATATGTCGTATCTGCTCCGTGCAGAACCAACGGATATCTCATGACCCAAGAAAATGTGTCCACAATTGAGTCCCGACCCATAACTTGGGAAACAGCGGACCAGGGTCCATTTGTTGCCTTAAATCTATGAGGTTCTTTTGAAATATGAGAACTTTTTATTTCTGTAAATGTTTTATTTTAAAATTTGTAGGAAACTAAAAGGAAAAAGAGGAAGATTTATAGACAGAGATTAAGAAAATCAATTTTTGTTTTATTTTTTCATGATCATAAAGTGATCCAAGTGCTCAAAGTGAAAAGTGCAGCAACACACATTTAGGTCATAGGACCATCGTCAGTGCTATATCATCAGATCTAATCATTTGCGGTTAAAGCTTCATTACGTCAGTCCACATCACATATGACCATAGTGTATGTCTGGTGTAGTGTAGTATGTGATGTGGATTTATGTCTTGTATAATTTTGCGTAATTTGATTTGCGTCTCGTCTTATCATTTCACTTCTCTTATAATTCATTTGCAGGTAAGTCTTCATCACGTCAGTCCACATCACATATGACCATAGGCGCTGTATGTGATGTGGATTTATGTGTTGTCATTTGCGGGTAAAGCTTCATTATTCACGGCGGTCAGTAGGCGAGGCACTGACGATGGTCCTTTGACCCAAACGTTTGCTGCTGCACTTTTCACTTTTAGCACTTGGAGCTCTTTATGAGCATGAAAAATTAAAACACTAATATATTTACTTAGTCTTTGTCTAAGGAGTTTTCCATAAGGTTTTTGTGGAGTGAGTCTTTTCTTCTACCGGTTTTTATTTTTTATAAAGATGTTAACATGGCTACCCATTTATGGTCTGTAAATGATTACATTATTACAATTTTCAAAAATATAAAATTGGTTGGAGGAGTCAAGATTTTATTTCACACTTGTAAGTTTTGTGGACATTTTTGTTTTTTGATAACAAATATGATCTATATGTCGTTTACCCGATTAAAAGCATTATCAGGTTTTTATTAAAACAATGTCCACAGAGCTTTAAAAAAGTGTTAAATAAAATAAAGTTCCTCTAAAAATGTCAATCTTAATTGTGAAACATAATTACATGTTGCTCATGTACTTAATCCATAGGGTTAGGTTTTCATCTGCCGTAGTTGTAGATCTTTAATTAAATGTTCATTTCTGCTGTAGTTGTAGATCTTTGAAATGTGTAAATCAGTGGTTCTCAACCTTATTCTGGATCTGACCACTTAACATGGCAGCCGTGTTAAGTGGACAGATGGGTGGGCCTTTTCAGAGCATGCTTTAAAGACCAATCAATCCATTGGTACTAACTTAGTATAAATTATTTATTTAGTATAACTTTTTTATATTTAATCTTAATGTTTTTGCCAAATATTTAGGAGGAGAACCACTGGTTTAAATTTCAACTAAATGTAAGTTGTATGTTAAACAAATGATTCCCCTACTTTATGGAATTGCTTTTCTTTTTTTAATTTACTTTATGAAATTAGTTTGAGCTTGTAGATCTTCACTCTTGTAGATTTTCGTTATTTTCTTTTCTTTATGGAATTTCTTATTTAGCATTTTATTAAATTACATTATTTTGAATGTTTTTCTTTAATTTGTGACATTGATCTTGTAGATCGGCTATTCTCACTTTTTATAATGTTTTTTGGACATCAACAATATTCCAATATGTCATATCTGCTCCATTCAGAACAAACCAATGTCATTTTCAAATGTATTTAATACATTACAATGTTCAATGAACCGTAATCCACAGGCCAATCACCTGGTGGAAGCTTTGATTGAATACTTAATTAACAGGTTGGGGGGGGGGGGGTTATTTACTCATGACCCAAGAAAATGTGTCCACGACCCATTGAGTCCCGACCCATAACTTGGGAAACAGTGGACAATGGTCCATTTGGTTCCATGTGTTTCCTTAAATATATGAGGTTCCTTTTAAAAATAACGTTTTATTTCTGTACATTTCTTTCTTTTTTTTTATTGTAGGAAACTAAAAGGAAAAAGAGGAATATTTACTGACTGTAGCTGGTCTCAAAAACAAAGCAAAACTGGCAGAAAAAGACTCCCTCCACAAACTCCTTAGACGGAGACAAAGAAAAGCTATTTTTATTTTATTCGTTTCATGATCATAAAGTGCTCCAAGGGATCAAAGTGAAAAGTGCAGCAGCAAACATTTAGGTCATAGGACCATCGTCAGTGCTATATCATCAGATCTAATCATTTGCGGTTAAAGCTTCATTACGTCAGTCCACATCACATATGACCATAGTGTATGTCTGGTGTAGTGTAGTGTAGTATGTGATGTGGATTTGTCTCGTTTCATTTTGCGTAATTTGATTTGCGTCTCGTCCTATCATTTCACGTCACTTCAGTCATGTGCAGGTAAGTCTTCATCACGTCAGTCCACATCACATATGACCATAGGCGCTGTATGTGATGTGGATTTATGTGTTGTCATTTGCGGGTAAAGCTTCATTATTCACGGCGGTCAGTAGGCGAGGCACTGACGATGGTCCTTTGACCCAAAAGTTTGCTGCTGCACTTTTCACTTAGCTCTTGGAGCACTTTATGAGCATGAACAAATAAAATGCAAATATATTTTCTTAGTCTCTGTCTAAGGAGTTTTCCTTAAAGTTTGTGTGGAGTGAAAACATGGCTACCTATTTGTGGCCTGTTAATGAATTTTCATGGCCAGTCATTTGGGATCAATAAAAGTAGGAAAAAAGGCTGTTATTCTAGTCCGGACTTGTCCTTTAACATGGCAGCCTTGTTAAGTGGATAAACTAAATTGGTAAATGGATGAACTGTGACGGGTAAGATGAGGGAGGTCAGAAAGAGTTTTTTTTGTGCAAATATTAATTTGAATATTTGTTAGTTTATTGTATCTTATCTGTATTTTGTTATAGTTTTTCTCCTTTTTTATTGTTGTAATGTTAATTATTGACATGTATTTTGGGTTATTGTTTTCCTGTTTTCTTCTTGGTCGTCATGACTTAATAGGCTTGTCAAAATTACATAATAGCATTAGTCTTTGATGGATAATATCATTGGAATTTATGTAATATTTGCACAAAAAATATTTCAGTTGTAATGTATGTTTTGTTTTAACTTCCATTTACTGTATTTGAATGTGATGTTTTTTTTTATTGTATTTATTTCTTTATTTATTGCTTTCTTCTTTTTTTATAATGGCGCTATATCACTAAACATTACCGTATCTGATCTCAATAGGCTCATTATCTGTAACTGTACAGCTGTGCTGCTTCAGGAATTCTGTGACCAACAGCGTAGCTCATCATTGTTGTAATGTGAAGAGACTCATCTTCAGACTCCACCTCATCCTGTAGCACTTAGATGCATTTTGAGCTTGTGGATCTGCTATTTTCAAATGGCCAAAGTTTAAATAGGGTTAATGTTTGTATGTTTTGTAGTAATAATCAAAATCTACAAAGTAACTAAAGGTTTCAAATAATTGTAGTGGAGTAAAAGTACAATATTTGCCTCTGAGGTGTGGTGGAGTATAAGTAAAAGTACTGAACATTGGAAATACTCCAGTAAAGTAAAAAATACCTCAGATGCTGGGTTCATTTGTTGACCCGGCATCCTATAGTTTATATGTACAGATTAATTTATTATACCGTGTAGACTGATGCTAGGTTCTTGGTTTACCTGTGATCCTAGTTTACTGAGACACTACACTGTCTCTGTTTTCTATGTATGTGTTTACCTTGTTTATTGTGAGTCACTCTGGACAAAGACTATAGATGAATATCTACATTGAAAATTGTGAAGTGACTTTACTGTTGAAATGTAAATGAGTGAATGTTACCATGTGATTTGTAAATAACAACATAAAAACAAAGGCTCTGGTGTGGTTCTCCTGGTTTACCGGGACGGGGTTCAATTCCCTGCAGTGCCCTACTCATAGGTTGTATTTACCATTTTATATGGTCTGTTTTATTTATGTTCATAGTGTTGTATTTACCCTTTATGGTTTTATGTTTTATTCTTTATGGTCATTGTGTTGTATTTACCCTTACATGGTTTGTTTAATTCTTTGTTCATAGTGTTGTATTTCCCCTTATGTGGTTTATTTTATCTTTATGTTCATAATGTTGTATTTACCCTTTACATGGTTTGTTTTATTCTTTATGTTCATTGTGTAGGGTTGGGATCCTTCATTATCATTATAATTGTTAATGACCAAATGGACCATTACAGGTCTAACTCTTTAGTGTACAAATGGAACCAAATGGACCCGTTATGGTGGTCCTTGAAATGTTGTAATGGTTTATCAGACGTGAAGTCCACACACCAGCTCTGACAGTGTGATGGATACGGTTCCAAACGCAGCTACAAGCTCTTAGCCTGTCTCAAAGTGGGGTCCGGGGACCCCCAGGGGTCCTTGGGGGGATTTCAGGGGCTTCCCAGCTAAAGTAGTTAAGGTAGCATCATAAACATTTTAACCACTTTATCCATTTATATGTTTATCGTGCCGCGCTGTGAGCTTGGACATCCGCTCTTGTCCCCAGACGGCCAGGATGCGCTCGCCTCTTTCGCCGTTTCCACGCTATGATCCCTGCCGAGACAAAGGGAAGATCTCCCACCACCCAGCTGGGTGGAGGGTTTTCTGCGAAAAAGTCCGGAATTCTGTGTACGATCTTGTGCTGATGTCCAGAAGTGCTTGTCTGTCATAACTCCTTAGACACCCGACGGTGTAGGAAAAAAAGAAAAGGCTTAAAAATACTAAAAAGGAAAAACGCTGCCACGCTGAGGAGTGTGTACGGAAGCAGCCTTCCCCCTCCATTGGCGCTCCCATATAATGATGTCACATGTGTACTTTTTATAGAATGTCATATCAGAAGACAGAGCCTTCCAGTCAGAGCTCCTATGTCTTGAAGGACCCATGTCCGTGTTGATATGATTTATAATAACCACTAGATGGCATCATTACTACCATCTATGCCTTTTACCCTGCCAGCATACCATGCTATATATAGGCCACGCCTACAAACATTTGCAGAACTAGAATAACGTCGGTGTCCAGCCGGGACCAGCTAACTCCATTTTCAGGTTTTTTTTTTGTTTTTCATAAATCAATGCTATTGAACCCCCTTTACATCTGTGTAAAGTTTTTTTTTATAATAACCTATGAAAAGTATTAAAAAGCGCCTCTGACGAAAACTCCCAACTCCATTGGATCCTCAAACTGTCCGTCAAAAACAAACAACTCCCCCCTCCTCTCATGCTCTCCACTGCTCCATACTATACATACAGGGTTTTTGCCAATTGTCAAATATAAATACTACAGATTAAAAAAAACGTAATTCGGACTTTTTTTTTGACCAATTGTCAGATATAAATTTGGACAGTTTTCACTGTGTAATTTCAGCGTTAAACCAATATGCAGGATGTGACTGAATATCACTCATGTCAGACTGCATTCATGCTTTACCCTCCACCTTTAGCAGAGACTTTAAGTGAACAGTCATTTGCTCTCGGCTCTGGTCACCGTTTTGCGGGGTGTTTTTTTTTCACCAACCCAGTGACTGGAAGGTTTAGGCAACACACAACACACAACAGTGTAATAATAAAATGTTGATGGATAGGTAAATGCAACTGTGGTTGTTATTGTTAGTGATTCTATTATTCATTAATGTATTATTTTTTTATTGATATGCCATTTATTTACTGTTGGTGTGCCATGATTGCTTTTGTTAAATACATTTAGTATTGAGTATTGAGGCAGAATTGTTTGTTGTACTCAACTGTAGAAGAACAACAGTGGTAACAGTTAGATCCATGGATGTTTCCAATGCATGTTAAAATAAAAGTTGTTTAAGTACAGTATTCAGCTTGATGTATACTTAGTATATGAGGATGGCGCACACCATAAATAGCTGATCTCCAAGCTCACAATGTGTTGTGATGTGTTGTGAGCTTTGAGATTCATTGTCAGCTGTTCTTATCAATGATGTACAAAACCTCCTAACTCCACTCAATGATGGACAAAACCTCCTAACTCCACTTGAGCTGGATTTGGGTAAAGTGGTGATAATATAATGACACATGCAAGTATCTGATAATATATAAAGTCACAATACCAAGTTTGATGAGGCAGTATTGCTTTGTGTTAAAAAAGGTTTTCTTCATTTCCTGAACAATTACCATTTTGGAGTTAGCTGGTTCCGGCCGGACAGCAGAGATATACAAGAGACATGATGAATGCTGTGTGCTGCCAACTGCCAGTCTTAAATAAATGAACTTGAATGAATCTATGTTTCATCATTGATAGATAAAAACATTACATGGTACCAGGAGTGGTCACGAGTCGTCAAGATGGAAAGTGTGAAGCCGCCATACGCTGTGAATTGGACTGGTAATGTTGACTACGAGTGGCGCACCTTCAAACAACGTTTCATGCTGTACCTGATGGCTGTAGGACTGGATACAAAGGCGGATACAGGGAGGATTGCACTGCTTCTGACCGTCGCGGGACAAGAAGCCGTGGAAGTATACAACATATTTGTGTTCGCCGACGCGGAAGACAAAGACAAGTTTGACGAGGTTGTCAAGAAGTTTGATGAACACTGTTCACCAAAGAAGAATGAAACCTTTGAACGGTATGTTTCGCTCGAGAATGCAACAGCCAGCTGAAAGTTTTGATGTGTTTCTAACGGACTTAAAGCTAAAAGCTAGAACGTGCAACTTTGGAGTTGTGCAGGATTCTATGATCCGTGATCAGCTTGTGTTTGGTATACAAGATTCAAAACTGAGAGAGAGGTTGCTAAGAGAGACAGAGCTAACCCTTGTATCGGCTGTGAAAATAAGCCACGCCAGTGAAATAGCCATGCAGCATGCGAAAACATTCGCTGGAGACGCTAAAGATGGCGCAGCAATCGCCATGGTGTCACAGAAGACGTACAAAGTTCCGAGGCAGTTCAATCAGCGAATTAAATCAGAGACTTTTAATTGCAAAAGATGTGGTGGGCGTCATGCACCAAAACAATTCCCCGCATATGGAAAAATGTGTCACAAATGTCAAGGACAGAATCACTTTTCCAAACAGTGCTTTTCCAAGGGAAAACCAGGCAGAGGGGAACGTGTACACACAGTGGAGGAAAATGACCTGTGTGATTCCTTCTTTGTGGGCATGGTGACACAGGATGTGGACAACATGTCTGAAGAGACCAAACAGACACGTGTGAATCGAGTGGAGCAGGACAAGTGGACCGAGCCATTGCACATAAATGGAGCTGTTATTGCTTTCAAACTGGATACAGGAGCAAAGACTAACATGATAAATGAACTTCACATCAGGGACATGAAAGTGAAGCCACATATTCGTCCTAATCCAATTCCACTCAAGGCCTACAATGGACAACCCATCTCCACAAGAGGAATGTGCAGACTGAAGGTGAGAGTTGAAGGCAAAGAGCATCACCTCATGTTTATAATATACTGCTCAAAAAAATAAAGGGAACACTTTGATCCCTTAATTCTTTCGAGTTTTTTCGTTAGCAGTATGTACACAGTTCATGAAAAAACTCAAAAGAATTAAGGGATCAAAGTGTTCCCTTTTATTATGTAGTTCCAGATGGACATGACTCACTGTTGGGAGATGAAGCATGTGAACTATTGGGTCTAGTGAAGAGGATGTATAGCATCAAAACAAATGCACAGAAAAACGTAGAGACAATAGTGGATCAATATACAGATGTATTCCGAGGGTTTGGTGTCTTACCATACACCTACAAGATCCAACTAAAAGATGATGCACAGCCAGTCATTCATGCTCCCAGGCGGGTTCCAGCACCGCTCAGAGAAAAGCTGAAGCAAGAGCTTGACCGAATGACATCACTGGGAGTTATAAAGAGAGTGGAGGAGCCCACAGAGTGGGTGAATTCAATGGTGTGTGTCAAGAAACCAAATGGAGATCTACGTGTGTGCATGGATCCAAAAGACCTCAATGCAAACATTAAAAGAGAACATTATCAGATTCCAACAAGAGAAGAAATAACAAGTGAAATGGCCGGTGCAAAGTACTTCAGTAAATTGGATGCTTCACAGGGCTTTTGGCAGATCAAACTGCATGAGGACAGCACAAAGTACTGTACATTCAATACACCGTTTGGTCGCTACTCATTCCAGAGAATGCCTTTTGGAATATGCTCTGCACCTGAAGTGTTCCACAGAACAATGGAGCACATATTGGAAGGTGTAGAAGGAGCACGGGTGCAATACGTTTGTCCGACAGCGCATTCCTCCGACAGCGCAGTGCTCCGACATTAAACAGTAAACCCGAACCAAACCCGCACCCTAACCCTAACCGCACGCGGATGCCACATAGTCGGAGAAAAGGTCTGTCGGATTAACGCATGCCTCCCAAGGAGCACAGGTGTACGTGGATGATTTAGTGGTGTGGGGATCCACACTGGAACAGCACAATGAGAGACTCATCAAAGTGTTGCAAAACATCAAAAGGCATGGACTAAAACTGAACAGAGCAAAATGTCAGTTTGGTGTGGGAGAAATCACCTTTCTGGGAGACAAGCTTTCGAGTGCAGGTATCGAGCCTGACATCCGCAAGGTGAAAGCTATACTGGAGATGCCGAGACCTGAAGATAAGCAAGGTGTGTTGAGAGTGCTGGGAATGATCAATTTCATTGGAAAATTCATACCAACTTTATCAACAAAAACAGTGCACCTCAGACAGCTGTTACAACACAAGTGTGACTTTAAGTGGACTGACAGTCATGAAGAGGAGTGGAAAACACTGAAAACCATTCTCACAACAGAACCAGTGCTGACGTTTTTCAACCCATCCAAGAGGATAAAGATTTCCACTGACTCGTCCAAAAATGGAATAGGAGCAGTGCTACTACAAGCTGATGGAGAAGATTGGAGACCTGTTGCCTACGCGTCAAGAACAATGACAATAACTGAATGTCGCTATGCACAAATCGAAAAAGAGTGCTTAGGACTAGTGTATGGATTTGAAAAGTTCCACAGTTATGTTTATGGCCTACCAAAGTTTGTGGCAGAGACAGACCACAAGCCATTAATATCCATCATAAAGAAAAACCTCAGTGAGATGTCACCACGCATTCAAAGACTAATGATGAAGCTGCAACGTTATGATTTCGAGCTGATATACACACCAGGTAAACACATAGTTATGGCTGATGCTCTGTCCAGGGCAACGACACTGAGTGACACACCAGTGAGCTCTACAGAGATTGATGTCCAAATACATGTGAACATGATTGCAAAAGCATTACCTGTGTCAGACAGAAAATCTAAGAAGATTGCAGCAGAAACTGAAAAGGACCCAGTACTACAGAGGGTCATGAAAATTCTGGAAGAGAACTGGCCAAAAGGTGAATGTCAACAATACTACAACATCAGAGCAGAGCTGAGTGTGATACATGGACTTTTACTCAGAAAGAACAGAATTGTCATTCCTCAGACACTGAGACAAGAAATGTTGAAGAGACTTCATGAGGGGCACCTCGGAATGGAAAAATGCAAAAGAAGAGCCAGAACAGCAGTTTATTGGCCAGGAATCAACACAGACATTGACAAGATGGTCTCGAGCTGTGAAACGTGTCTGAAACACCAGAAAAAGCAGCAAAAAGAGCCCATGATAACCACAGACCTACCTAATGTGCCTTGGCAGAAAGTGGGAACTGACTTGTTCCACTTGGATGGAAAGAATTATCTACTAGTCATAGATTATTTTTCAAATTATCCAGAGATTGCACTGCTTTCCAGCATGACAGCTACTTGTGTGATTACACATATGAAATCTATCTTCGTGAGACATGGAATTTGTCAGACTTTGCAAAGTGACAACGGGCCATGTTACAACTGTAAGGAGTTCCAGAACTTTGCAGAAGAATACGATTTCCAGCATGTAACCTCAAGTCCCCTGTATGCCCAGTCCAATGGTAAAGCAGAAAAAGGTGTGCACATAGTAAAAAAAAATGCTCAAGAAAGCACGAGAGAGTGGTTCTGATCCATATCTAGCTCTACTGAGTTACAGAGCATCACCACTAGAACATGGAATGTCTCCTGCTGAGCTTCTGATGGGACGCAGGCTACGAACCACGCTTCCTTACACTGCAAAACAAAAGAAGTATAACGATATTATTTCACAGAGTCAAGCAGAGATGTGTAGATTTATTGTTGTGGTTTTTGCATGTCAAGAAAGGAGGATGTGTTGATATGATTTATAATAACCACTAGATGGCATCATTACTACCATCTATGCCTTTTACCCTGCCAGCATACCATGCTATATATAGGCCAAGCCTACAAACATTTGCAGAACTAGTATATACAAGAGACATGATGAATGCTGTGTGCTGCCAACTGCCAGTCTTAAATAAATGAACTTGAATGAATCTATGTTTCATCATTGATAGATGGAAACATTACAATTTAACATGTCAGCCTTGTTAAGTGGATAAACTAAATTGGTAAATGGATGAACTGTGACGGGATAGATGAGGGAGGTCAGCAAGAGTTTTTTTTGTGCAAATATTAATTTGAATATCTGTTAGTTTATTGTATCTTATCTGTATTTTAGTTTTCCTCCTTTTTTATTGTTGTAATGTTAATTATTGACATGTATTTTGGGTTATTGTTTTCCTGTTTTCTTCTTGGTCGTCATGACTTCATAGGCTTGTCAAAATTACATAATAGCATTAGTCTTTGATGGATAATATCATTGGAAATGATGTAATATTTGCACAAAAAATATTTCAGTTGTAATGTCTGTTTTGTTTTAAATTCCATTTACTGTATTTGAATGTGATGTTTTTTTTTTTATTGTATTTATTTCTTTATTTTTTGCTTTCTTCTTTTTTTTTATAAAGGCGCTATATCACTAAACATTACCGTATCTGATCTCAATAGGCTCATTATCTGTAACTGTACAGCTGTGCTGCTTCAGGAATTCTGTGACCAACAGCGTAGCTCATCATTGTTGTAATGTGAAGAGACTCATCTTCAGACTCCACCTCATCCTGTAGCACTTTTGAGCTTGTAGATCTGCTATTTTCAAATGGCCAAAGTTTAAATAGGGTTAATGTTTGTATGTTTTGTAGTAATAATCAAAATCTACAAAGTAACTAAAGGTTTCAAAAAATTGTAGTGGAGTAAAAGTACAATATTTGCCTCTGAGGTGTGGTGGAGTATAAGTAGAAGTACTGAACATTGGAAATACTCCAGTAAAGTAAAAAATACCTCAGATGCTGGGTTCATTTGTTGACCTGGCATCCTATAGTTTCTATGTACAGATTATTAATTCATTATACCGTTTAGACTGATGCTAGGTTCTTGGTTTACCTGTGATCCTAGTTTACTGAGACACTACACTGTCTCTGTTTTCTATGTATGTGTTTACCTTGTTTATTGTGAGTCACTCTGGACAAAGAGTATAGATGAATATCTACATTGAAAATTGTGAAGTGACTTTACTGTTGAAATGTAAATGAGTGAATGTTACCATGTGATTTGTAAATAACAACATAAAAACAAAGGCTCTGGTGTGGTTCTCCTGGTTTACAGGGACGGGGTTCAATTCCCTGCAGTGCCCTACTCATATCGTATTTACCATTTTATATGGTCTGTTTTATTTATGTTCATAGTGTTGTATTTACCCTTTATGGTTTTATGTTTTATTCTTTATGTTCATTGTGTTGTATTTACCCTTATGTGACAGGGTCAAAGCAGGGGGGTGAAACCAAATTGTAACATTTTTTTATTGATGATGAAAAACCTGTATTACGCACTTAAAAACATCATTCTCTTAACTATATTTCTGCACTGCATGTTTTATGGTTGACAATGTATTTCCCCCCGGTCCCCGAGCCACTTGACATTGGACTCCCCTATAGGCTGTGTGACATTGGCCTTGTGACAGCGGACGGCCAATGTCCCCAGGTCACGCTGGTGGCAGAGCGAATGAGGGCGGAGTAGGGTGTGGCCCACCTTATTCAAAAGTGAGCGCGAGCCACTTGGACAGCAGAGAGACAGGCATACAGGGCAGTGTGGAAGTGACAGCCAGAAGGGACGGTTGTGCACAGGAGGAGCAGACATACCACGGAGCAGAGGTGGGGAATACAGTGATCGCGGCACGTACCAAGCCACCAGCAGCGGACGGTGAGCAGACGGCGCAGTAGCAGCAGAGACGGGGAGGACAGACAGACGAACCAAGGAACGGAGGAGAGGTCCAGTGGCGATAACGTTGCGCGCTTCACACCCTCAAAGCCAGACGTACAGTCTGGCGGGCGAGTAAGTGTCCTTCTATGCAACGTTACCTTTATAAACCCACGGTCCTAAACCTCATATGTGAAATATACCTGAACAGATGAACTGGTTCTAGTTTCTATGATTGCAGGCAATACGCACGAAGACAAGAAGAGACAGTGATTCCTGGCCTAAACCCCCGCTCCAGTTAAACCCCATATAAGGACATTCCCACCTTTTGCATTGAACCGTGATGAGTATATGACATATAGCAATTGAATTGGCACTTGGCACTTTACTGCTTCAGTAATAGTTGGCACTTTAACGCTAAATTCATTATTTATTTGCTATAGTTTGCACAAGCCCTGTCTGTTTTTAGTGTTTGGTGATTGTCTGTATTCCTGTATTTTAGTTAGTTAGTGGGCGCATTAGGAGGTTGAGGTTTTAGAATTAGTGTTATATTTTGTTTATGCTTTTCAATATTTTATGGCTTATAGACGCCACTGTATTAGCTTAATAAAATAGATTACCTTTTTATACAAACCTGTTTCCGTCCAGCTTTCTCCAAGGGATATGTGTTGAAGTGTTGTTCTCATTTAAAAGTATTGTACTTACCTGGGTAAACTCGAACCTGTGAATAGCCTAAGAAAGAGTGTTACAGAGGACCCTACCTCTTAAATAAAAAGGTGGCGTAGTCTTGCAGTACCTAACAAACAGTATTATTCTCACAGTAATTACGCACCCCGCACTTTACCGTGCAACTGATATTTTATTGTTGTGAGTTTAATGTGTATTGTTATTTATTTATTATTGAGACAAAGTAAAGAGTGTCAGCATTCTAAAAAGAAGTGGCAAGTTACATGTGACAACCTGGCCACCGTCACATATTTGGCGTAGCGCGGCAGGACTGGGTAGAGAACAACACAAAATCCCTAAGAGAAACTGTATTGAAATTTTGCTGTTTTGCTGCTTTTTGTTTTGTTTTGTTTGGTTGAATCAAGAAAGTAATGATGATGATGCCAGTGTATCCAGGGGCACCGTGGCTACCTAAGTTTTCGGGCATAGAAGGTGAGGAGAAATACAGGGAATGGAGAGAACAGATTAAAGGATTATTGGGCACTGAGGATTTAACAGAGGAGAAAAAAGTTGCTTTTGTAGTACAGACCCTTACTGAGGAAGCTAAGCGACAAATTAGTGTAATTGACAAGGAAGATCGCAATACAGTGGCCAAAGTCTTTAAATGTTTAGACACGTTGTATAAAACATCTGTTTCTGCTTCCCAAGCTCGTGCCTTGTTCTATGGCTGTGCGCAACGCGCAGGCGAAAGTGTGCAGGCTTATATTTTGAGGCTTAGAGAGTTGTTCTGCGGGCTGCGGCGGCTCGACCCAGACACCGCTCCCTCCGATGCCATTCTGCGAGAGCAGTTACTTGTAGGACTGTCTGAAGGCCCTCTGGGTCAAGCCTTAAGAATATATGCCCGTCGAAACCCCACAGAAGACTTCGCCGCCCTAAAAAATGAGGCCTTCCTACTAGACACTGAACATAGAAGAGAAGGGACTGCTGAAATCTTGTGCCATGCTGTTAAACCTGTCTCTATCCCAACACCCTCACAGGAATCTGAATGGAGAGAGAAACTGAAACAGGAGATTATGGAAGACGTCAAATCGCAAATGCAGGGGTTTACGCAGGAGCTCATGAAAGAGATCAGACCGCTCCTTCGACCCAACACCACCGATACACGACCTCGCGGTTCGCCTCCATCTGAACGACGCCGGGAGCCGTACCAACGCAACGAGTGGGATGAGGGAGGTAGGCCGATCTGTAGGAGCTGTAGGCAGTCTGGGCACATTGCTCGCTTTTGTAAATCTGACCCCAATCATTTAAACTAGTACGCCCTGTCGCCGAGGTCCGGGAGACAGGGGTGCAGCGCGCACTCGCCAGATCAAGGGCTAATGAAGTGTTTATTGGGGACTGTCCGACTATTGGGATCACTATGGGAGGAGTCCACTTAAGGGGGTTACTGGATACTGGGTCACAAGTCACATTAATGCAGCAAAGCTTATTTGAGGAAAAATTCTCACACCTAACGTTGGGAAATGGGCCCCTTGTTTTTAAATTACGCGCCGCTAATGGTCTTGACTTACCGTACACTGGCTATGCCATATTGGACCTAGAGCTGGAGGGAATGAAGATCCCAGGGAGAGGAGTTGTAATCGTGAAAGATGAACATTGTACTCAACCGCTGATTATTGGGATGAATGTCGTGAACGCTGTATGGCATGCCCTCTTTAAATGGCCTGGGAGGCCTGTGTTTCCATGTCAGCAGGGAAGGACGCTGTGGAAGGACGCATTCGCCACCTGTAGGAGGGTGGAGGCAGTGACGAACGAAGATGGGTCCATCGGTTATGTGTGGCCGGTCGGCCGGCGGAAGATTCGAATCCCCGCGCAGAGTGAAGTGATGATCTGGGGCCGCGCTTGGAGAGGACCAAATGGAGCGGACTACGAGGCCTTGATGGAAGCCTTGCCGGATGGAAAAGATTTGGGAGTGGCCCGTGCCCTCGTCACGGTGCGCCACGGACGTGTTCCCATACGAGTGTGCAACCCACACGCATATAGTCTGGTCCTGGACCGCCACCAGAAGCTGGGGAGGCTGTACCCGGTGGAAGAAGCGGATGTCCGAGGCGGCAGGGACCTGAGCCTGTCCCTGGGGACCGACGGAGAGGTGGAAGTGGCCGTAATCAGTGTGGAAGATGATGGACCACTGAAGACCCTGCCCGAAGAGATGGAAGTGTTGACGGAGCGTGATGACCTGCCGGAGGCGCAGAAGAGAGAGTTACACGAGATGTTGTGTCGGTGGAAGAAGGTGTTCGCCATCCATGACGAGGATTTCGGACGGACGGACGTCGTGCAACACCAGATACCGACCGGAGACGCGGCACCCATACGAGAGCGACACCGGCCGTTGCCGCCCTCCATGTACCGGGAGATGAAGACCCTCCTGAATGAGATGCTGGAGAAGGGAGTCATCAAGGAGAGTTGCAGTCCGTGGGCGGCACCTATCGTACTGGTCAAGAAGAAAGATGGCAGCTGGAGGTTCTGCGTCGACTACAGGAAACTTAACGCCGTGACGCACAAGGACGCCTTCCCCCTACCCAGGATAGAAGAGACGCTCACCAGCCTGACGAAGGCGCAATGGTTCTCCACGTTAGACCTGGCCAGCGGGTATTGGCAAGTAGGAATGGATCCCCGGGACCGGGAGAAGACCACCTTTACGACCCCGCTGGGCCTGTTCGAGTTTCAACGCATGCCGTTCGGGCTTTGTAATGCGCCCGCGACGTTCCAGAGGCTGATGCAGCAGTGTCTGAGTGGTCAGGTGACAGAATCCTTGCTGGTATATCTTGATGACATTATAGTATATTCACCTGACTTCTCCTCTCATCTACAGCACCTCGAGCTCGTCTTCCAACGCCTGTGGAGACATGGACTGAAGCTGCGGTTAGACAAATGCAAACTTCTGCGGAGGGAAGTGCAATTTCTGGGCCATGTCGTGGACAAAGAGGGAGTGCGGCCCGATCCGGAGAAAGTGGTGGCAGTGCGGGACTGGACACCACCCTCAACGGTCCGCGAGGTCCGCGCGTTTCTAGGTCTAGCGGGTTACTATAGGCGTTTCGTGTCCTCTTTTGCTGCTATAGCACGACCCTTAAACAACTTATTGATAGGAATCCCAAATGACGTAAAATCCCACCAGTGTAAAGTCGAGTGGACTTCGGAGTGCCAGCGGGCGTTTGATGCGTTAAAGAGTGCCCTCACACAAGCCCCGGTGTTAGCGTATGCGGATTATACACAGCCTTTTGTGGTTTACACTGATGCGAGTGGCCGTGGGTTGGGAGCGGTTCTAGCCCAGGTCCAAGACGGTCACGAACGTGTAATAGCTTATGCAAGCCGCAGTCTCCACCCGACCGAGCAGAATGACGCAAATTATAGCTCGTTCAAATTGGAGCTTTTGGCCCTTAAATGGGCCGTGACCGAGAAGTTTAAAGATTATCTCACTGGCGCTCGATTCACAATATTCACGGACAATAACCCTGTTGCGCATCTCCAAACGGCTAGATTGGGAGCTGTGGAACAACGGTGGGCTGCTCAACTTGCGTCGTTTACTTTCGACATCAAGTATCGACCGGGCAAAAACAACGCCAACGCTGATGCCCTATCGCGGTTCCCAGTGCAGCCTGTAGATGTGGCGGCTGTACAATCGACGCCAGCAGCCCGGGAGGATGAGTGGAGAGAGACGCAGGATCGGGATCCAGATGTGCAGGTGGTGAAGAGGTGCGTGGAACGGGGGAGAGCCCCTAATATGGTGGAGAGGAAGAATTGGACTCGGGGAGCGCGGCAACTGTTACGCCAGTGGAACAAACTGATTATACGAAATCATGTGTTATATAGGAAGGTGACCGATCCTTATACCAAAGAACAATACTCACAGATCATTTGTCCAGGTTCACGCAGAGAGGAGGTATGGAGAGGAATCCACACGGCCGCGGCGCATGCTGGGTTGGAGAGGACCTTGGCCCAGCTGCGACGTCGGTTCTATTGGCCAGGCATGGAGGGAGCGGTGCGTCAGTTACAACAGGGTTGTGTCGCCTGCAGCCTGCAGAGGAACAGGTCAGAGCCTCGGGCCCCCTTACAACCCTTTGAAGTCTCATATCCACTAGAAGTAATAGCCATTGATTTCCTCACATTAGGTAGGCCTGCTGATGCGTGGCAAAACATTCTGGTAGCTACTGACTTATTCACCCGTTATAGTTGGGCTATTGCCACCCGAGACCAGACTGCGCACACCACTGTCCGTGCGTTATGGACGCATATTATCCAGCCGTTCGGCTGTCCGGCCCGGTTCCACTCAGATCGAGGCCCCAACTTCGAGTCCGAGTTAATGCACCATTTATGTCAGACTTATGGTATTGCAAAAAGTCGCACCACTCCGTACCACCCGGCTGGGAACGGTGGAGTGGAACGATTTAATCAGACATTACTGAACATGTTGCGATCACTAGACACTGATAAACAAGGAAGATGGAATGAGCACTTACCCGAGTTAGTTCATGCTTATAACAACACGATCCATAGTGCTACGGGTTATGCCCCCGCCTACTTAATGTTTGGCCGACATTTGAGGCGCCCTATAGATGTCCAGTTAGGAGTGCAGTCAGCGCAAGAGCGCATGGGAGTGGGTGGCTGGGTACAGGACCACCAACAGAGAATGGCGACAGCTTATAGGACCGCAGGGGAGAGGATGGGAGAAACGGCCAAGAGGAGAAAGCAGGTTTATGACCGTAGGGCCGGTATTACACCCCTATTACCAGGAGAGAGAGTGTGGATTCGAAATAGGAAGAGAGATGGCCAGGGGAAATTGAGTACGTGGTGGGACCCCGAGCCTTACGCAGTGATGGAACAGGTGGGAGCTACGGGGTTGGTGTACCGAGTCAGACCCGAGAAGGGGGGGCGAGAAAAGACCATACATAGAAATGCGTTGAAAGTGTGTGTAGCCCCCAGGTCGCCCCACGAGGACCCCCCAGCTGTAGTGCAGCCCGAGCAGGTAGAAGCAACAACGCCGCAGTATTATGGGTTTCTCTCCGTCCCGAGAGCACCAGATGAGCCACGGCGCTCGGGAAGAGCAAATATAGGCCAGCCACCCCAGAGGTATGGACATGATTAGGGACAGTTGCAGGGACTGGCAACGGAAAAGTGGGGGGGGATGTGACAGGGTCAAAGCAGGGGGGTGAAACCAAATTGTAACATTTTTTTATTGATGATGAAAAACCTGTATTACGCACTTAAAAACATCATTCTCTTAACTATATTTCTGCACTGCATGTTTTATGGTTGACAATGTATTTCCCCCCGGTCCCCGAGCCACTTGACATTGGACTCCCCTATAGGCTGTGTGACATTGGCCTTGTGACAGCGGACGGCCAATGTCCCCAGGTCACGCTGGTGGCAGAGCGAATGAGGGCGGAGTAGGGTGTGGCCCACCTTATTCAAAAGTGAGCGCGAGCCACTTGGACAGCAGAGAGACAGGCATACAGGGCAGTGTGGAAGTGACAGCCAGAAGGGACAGTTGTGCACAGGAGGAGCAGACATACCACGGAGCAGAGGTGGGGAATACAGTGATCGCGGCACGTACCAAGCCACCAGCAGCGGACGGTGAGCAGACGGCGCAGTAGCAGCAGAGACGGGGAGGACAGACAGACGAACCAAGGAACGGAGGAGAGGTCCAGTGGCGATAACGTTGCGCGCTTCACACCCTCAAAGCCAGACGTACAGTCTGGCGGGCGAGTAAGTGTCCTTCTATGCAACGTTACCTTTATAAACCCACGGTCCTAAACCTCATATGTGAAATATACCTGAACAGATGAACTGGTTCTAGTTTCTATGATTGCAGGCAATACGCACGAAGACAAGAAGAGACAGTGATTCCTGGCCTAAACCCCCGCTCCAGTTAAACCCCATATAAGGACATTCCCACCTTTTGCATTGAACCGTGATGAGTATATGACATATAGCAATTGAATTGGCACTTGGCACTTTACTGCTTCAGTAATAGTTGGCACTTTAACGCTAAATTCATTATTTATTTGCTATAGTTTGCACAAGCCCTGTCTGTTTTTAGTGTTTGGTGATTGTCTGTATTCCTGTATTTTAGTTAGTTAGTGGGCGCATTAGGAGGTTGAGGTTTTAGAATTAGTGTTATATTTTGTTTATGCTTTTCAATATTTTATGGCTTATAGACGCCACTGTATTAGCTTAATAAAATAGATTACCTTTTTATACAAACCTGTTTCCGTCCAGCTTTCTCCAAGGGATATGTGTTGAAGTGTTGTTCTCATTTAAAAGTATTGTACTTACCTGGGTAAACTCGAACCTGTGAATAGCCTAAGAAAGAGTGTTACAGAGGACCCTACCTCTTAAATAAAAAGGTGGCGTAGTCTTGCAGTACCTAACAAACAGTATTATTCTCACAGTAATTACGCACCCCGCACTTTACCGTGCAACTGATATTTTATTGTTGTGAGTTTAATGTGTATTGTTATTTATTTATTATTGAGACAAAGTAAAGAGTGTCAGCATTCTAAAAAGAAGTGGCAAGTTACATGTGACAACCTGGCCACCGTCACACTTACATGGTTTGTTTAATTCTTTGTTCATAGTGTTGTATTTCCCCTTATGTGGTTTATTTTATCTTTATGTTCATAATGTTGTATTTACCCTTACATGGTTTGTTTTATTCTTTATGTTCATTGTGTAGGGTTGGGATCCTTCATTATCATTATAATTGTTGATGACCAAATGGACCATTACAGGTCTAACTCTTTAGTGTACAAATGGAACCAAATGGACCCGTTATGGTGGTCCTTGAAATGTAAAAGTTTGAGGACCACTGGTATTGTAATGGTTTATCAGACGTGAAGTCCACACACCAGCTCTGACAGTGTGATGGATACGGTTCCAAACGCAGCTACAAGCTCTTAGCCTGTCTGAAAGTGGGGTCCGGGGACCCCCAGAGGTCCTTGGGGGGATTTCAGGGGGTTCCCAGCTAAAGTAGTTAAGGTAGCATCATAAACATTTTAACCACTTTATCCATTTATATGTTTATCGTGCCGCGCTGTGAGCTTGGACATCTGCTATTTTTTGAACATTTTCGAAGGTCCGCTCTTGTCCCCAGACGGCCAGGACGCGCTCGCCTCTTTCGCCGTTTCCACGCTATGATCCCTGCAGAGACAAAGGGAAGATCTCCCACCACCCAGCTGGGTGGAGGGTTTTCTGCGAAAAAGTCCGGAATTCTGCGTACCATCGCTGTGCTGATGTCCAGAAGTGCTTGTCTGTCATAACTCCTTAGACACCCGATGGTGTAGGAAAAAAAGAAAAGGCTTAAAAATACTAAAAAGGAAAAACGCTGCCACGCTGAGGAGTGTGTACGGAAGCAGCCTTCCCCCTCCATTGGCGCGCCCATATAATGATGTCACATGTGTACTTTTTATAGAATGTCATATCAGAAGACAGAGCCTTCCAGTCAGAGCTCCTATGTCTTGAAGGACCCATGTCCATCCCGATAGAGCGAGCTCTGAAAGCACAGAGATGACCGAAAGGAGCCTTGCCTTTAGGGAAGTGTGTTGTTAGACTTATGTTCTAACATTAATCGAGTATTGATTCCAAGTCCTTGGAATCTATAAGTTAATAATAGTTGCCCCATCCCTACCGGCGTCTATAAGGTATATGTTGCATTCTGACATTGACTCTTGCCTTGAAGACTACTGTGTCCGCCGGGATATGACTGGAGAGACTGGGAGACTCCTGTTACTGAAAAACACAAGTTGAAAATAACTTTATACTTAACTTTTTATTCTGGGTGGAAACATTCGTCAAAAATAGCAGATCTACAAGGCTAGAAGCTTGTATATCTTCATTTGTTGTTTCTGGTTTATTATTGTTGTTGAAGTAATTGTAATATTAGTCTGTAGTAAATTATGAAGAACAGCCACAACAGAAACCCGTGGTCTGCAGTACTTTGTAGTGACTTTTTTTGGTCCCTAACATTGATCGAGCTCTGGACTTAGTACATTTATTTTTTCACCATTGTGTCACTACCGAAACGAAAGTTTGTCACTACCGAAACGAAAGTTAAATCCGAAAAAATCACTAAGTGTGGAGGCCAAAATCGTCCCCCCCAAAACCTGTTAGGAGTACGTTTCAGGCAATTTAGAGTTGATTGGTAGTACTTTGTAGTGATTTTTTTTGGTCCCTAACATTCATCGAGCTCTGGACTTAGTAAATGTATGGGTAGCACTTTACAATAATGACCCGTTATAAAGCATTTATAAACGTTTATAAGTAGTTTGTAGACATTAACAAATCATTAACAACCTGTTTGTTGACATTCGTAAATGATTACTAAAACCTTTATAACTACAGTTACAAATCATTTATAAAGTATTAGTAAGTAGTGAACTATTCATGAATAAGCCATTCATATACATCTGTAAAAGATTATTAAATCATTTGTAACGACCCATTCTAAAGCATCTATAAACGTTTATAAGCAGTTTGTAGACTATTAACAAATCATTAACAACCTGTTTATTGACATTCGTAAATGATTACTAAAACCTTTAGAACTACGGTTACAAATCATCTATAAAGGTATTTTATGACTATTCATGAATAAGACATGTATAATACATCTGTAAATGATTATTAAATCATTTGTAATTGATGTTACATAATATATACAAGCTATTGGTAGCTTGTTCATGTTTAACATATGCTTTGTTAAACATTCCTAAAGTATCTATAAATCCTTAATACATGTTATTATGTGCCCTATAGTAAAGTGAAGACAGTTCATCATTTACAACTGTCTGTTAATGTGTTTGTTCATGTTTAACATGCTTTGTAAAACATTCCTAAAATATCTAAGACTATGCATTATTATACTCTACCAGGAAGGCTGTACTTGTCAGCCATCTGTTAGCTCAATGGGTTGAGACGCAGTATTCATGATCCAGAGGCCATGAGTTCAAATCCCATTGATGTCATTCCTATGATTCTTTCCTTTGCAAACTGGCTTCCAGAAGATCAACTGAAAGCTACCAGGAAGGCTATATTTGTCATCCAACTGTTAGCTCAATGGGTTGAGACGCAGTATACATGATCCAGATGCCATGAGTTCAAATCCCATTGATGTCTTTCCTATGATTCTTTCCTTTGCAGACTGGCTTCCAGAAGATCAACTGAAAACTACCAGGAAGGCTGTACTTGTCAGCCATCTGTTAGCTCAATGGGTTGAGACGCAGTATTCATGATCCAGAGGCCATGAGTTCAAATCCCATTGATGTCTTTCCTTTGCAGACTGGCTTCCAGAAGATGAACTGAAAACTACCAGGAAGGCTATATTTGTCATCCAACTGTTAGCTCAATGGGTTGAGACGCAGTATACATGATCCAGAGGCCATGAGTTCAAATCCCATTGATGTCTTTCCTATGATTCTTTCCTTTGCAGACTGGCTTCTAGAAGATCAACTGAAAACTACCAGGAAGGCTGTACTTGTCAGCCATCTGTTAGCTCAATGGGTTGAGACGCAGTATTCATGATCCAGAGGCCATGAGTTCAAATCCCATTGATGTCTTTCCTATGATTCTTTCCTTGAGTGGGTTCGATTACCACTCCGAGTCATGTGTCCCCGGTAACTTGGGGCAACGGATGAATTGACTGATATTCTTCGTGATGCTTCCCTTTGCAGAATAACTTCTAGAAAAACAAGTTAAAACCACCAGGAAACCTGTAACTCTCAGCCAACAGCATAGCTCAACTGGTAGAGCGTCTGTCCAATAACATGACTTGACTTGACTTGAGTGGGTTCGATTCCCACTCGAGGCAAGTGTCCCCGGTAACTTGGGGCAACGGATAAATTGACTGATATCCGTAGAATAACTTGTAGGAGTGTGCTGGTTCAAATCCAGTTCAACCCAGGACCGAGCGGTCCTGGGTTCGATTCCCACTAACGTCAAGTCCCCGGTAAATTGGACGTTAGTGGGAATCGAACCCACTCAAGTCAAGTCATGTTATTGGACAGACGCTCTACCAGTCGAGCTATGCTGTTGGCTGAGAGTTACAGGTTTCCTGGTGGTTTTAACTTGTTTTCTAGAAGTTAGTCTGCAAAGGGAAGCATCACTAAGGATATCAGTCAATTTATCCGGGAATCTAACCCACTCAAGTCAGGTCAAGTCATGTTATTGGACAGACGCTCTACCAGTTGAGCTAAGCTGTTGGCTGAGAGTTACAGGTTTCCTGGTGGTTTTAACTTGTTTTTCTAGAAGTTAGTCTGCAAAGGGAAGCATCACTTAGGATATCATTCAATTTATCCGTTGCCTCAAGTTAGGGGGACACTTGACTCGAGTGGGAATCGAACCCACTCAAGTCAAGTCAAGTCATGTTATTGGACAGACGCTCTACCAGTTGAGCTAAGCTGTTGGCTGAGAGTTACAGGTTTCCTGGTGGTTTTAACTTGTTTTTCTAGAAGTTAGTCTGCAAAGGGAAGCATCACTTAGGATATCATTCAATTTATCCGTTGCCTCAAGTTAGGGGGACACTTGACTCGAGTGGGAATCGAACCCACTCAAGTCAAGTCAAGTCATGTTATTGGACAGACGCTCTACCAGTTGAGCTAAGCTGTTGGCTGAGAGTTACAGGTTTCCTGGTGGTTTTAACTTGTTTTTCTAGAAGTTAGTCTGCAAAGGAAAGCATCACAGTAAAGACACCAGTGGGATTTGAACTCATGGCCTCTGGATCATGTATACTGCGTCTCAACCCATTGAGCTAACAGATGGCTGACAAGTACAGCCTTCCTGGTAGTTTTCAGTTGATCTTCTGGAAGCCAGTCTGCAATTGAAAGAATCATAGGAAAGACATCAATGGGATTTGAACTCATGGCCTCTGGATCATGAATACTGCGTCTCAACCCATTGAGCTAACAGATGGCTGACAAGTACAGCCTTCCTGGTAGTTTTCAGTTGATCTTCTGGAAGCCAGTCTGCAAAGGAAAGAATCATGGGAAAGACATCAATGGGATTTGAACTCATGGCCTCTGGATCATGTATACTGCGTCTCAACCCATTGAGCTAACAGTTGGATGACAAATATAGCCTTCCTGGTAGTTTTCAGTTCATCTTCTGGAAGCCAGTCTGCAAAGGAAAGACATCAATGGGATTTGAACTCATGGCCTCTGGATCATGAATACTGCGTCTCAACCCATTGAGCTAACAGATGGCTGACAAGTACAGCCTTCCTGGTAGTTTTCAGTTGATCTTCTGGAAGCCAGTCTGCAAAGGAAAGAATCATAGGAAAGACATCAATGGGATTTGAACTCATGGCCTCTGGATCATGTATACTGCGTCTCAACCCATTGAGCTAACAGTTGGATGACAAATATAGCCTTCCTGGTAGCTTTCAGTTGATCTTCTGGAAGCCAGTTTGCAAAGGAAAGAATCATAGGAATGACATCAATGGGATTTTAACTCATGGCCTCTGGATCATGAATACTGCGTCTCAACCCATTGAGCTAACAGATGGCTGACAAGTACAGCCTTCCTGGTAGAGTATAATAATGCATAGTCTTAGATATTTTAGGAATGTTTTACAAAGCATGTTAAACATGAACAAACACATTAACAGACAGTTGTAAATGATGAACTGTCTTCACTTTACTATAGGGCACATAATAACATGTATTAAGGATTTATAGATACTTTAGGAATGTTTAACAAAGCATATGTTAAACATGAACAAGCTACCAATAGCTTGTATATATTATGTAACATCAGTTACAAATGATTTAATAATCATTTACAGATGTATTATACATGTCTTATTCATGAATAGTCATAAAATACCTTTATAGATGATTTGTAACCGTAGTTATAAAGGTTTTAGTAATCATTTACGAATGTCAATAAACAGGTTGTTAATGATTTGTTAATAGTCTACAAACTGCTTATAAACGTTTATAGATGCTTTAGAATGGGTCGTTAGAAATGATTTAATAATCTTTTACAGATGTATATGAATGGCTTATTCATGAATAGTTCACTACTTACTAATACTTTATAAATGATTTGTAACTGTAGTTATAAAGGCTTTAGTAATCATTTACGAATGTCAACAAACAGGTTGTTAATGATTTGTTAATGTCTACAAACTACTTATAAACGTTTATAAATGCTTTATAACGGGTCATTATTGTAAAGTGCTACCCATACATTTACTAAGTCCAGAGCTCGATGAATGTTAGGGACCAAAAAAAATCACTACAAAGTACTACCAATCAACTCTAAATTGCCTGAAACGTACTCCTAACAGGTTTTGGGGGGGACGATTTTGGCCTCCACACTTAGTGATTTTTTCGGATTTAACTTTCGTTTCGGTAGCGACAAACTTTCGTTTCGGTAGTGACACAATGGTGAAAAAATAAATGTACTAAGTCCAGAGCTCGATCAATGTTAGGGACCAAAAAAAGTCACTACAAAGTACTGCAGACCACGGGTTTCTGTTGTGGCTGTTCTTCATAATTTACTACAGACTAATATTACAATTACTTCAACAACAATAATAAACCAGAAACAACAAATGAAGATATACAAGCTTCTAGCCTTGTAGATCTGCTATTTTTGACGAATGTTTCCACCCAGAATAAAAAGTTAAGTATAAAGTTATTTTCAACTTGTGTTTTTCAGTAACAGGAGTCTCCCAGTCTCTCCAGTCATATCCCGGCGGACACAGTAGTCTTCAAGGCAAGAGTCAATGTCAGAATGCAACATATACCTTATAGACGCCGGTAGGGAAGGGGCAACTATTATTAACTTATAGATTCCAAGGACTTGGAATCAATACTCGATTAATGTTAGAACATAAGTCTAACAACACACTTCCCTAAAGGCAAGGCTCCTTTCGGTCATCTCTGTGCTTTCAGAGCTCGCTCTATCGGGATGGACATGGGTCCTTCAAGACATAGGAGCTCTGACTGGAAGGCTCTGTCTTCTGAAATGACATTCTATAAAAAGTACACATGTGACATCATTATATGGGAGCGCCAATGGAGGGGGAAGGCTGCTTCCGTACACACTCCTCAGCGTGGCAGCGTTTTTCCTTTTTAGTATTTTTAAGCCTTTTCTTTTTTTCCTACACCGTCGGGTGTCTAAGGAGTTATGACAGACAAGCACTTCTGGACATCAGCACAGCGATGGTACACAGAATTCCGGACTTTTTCGCAGAAAACCCTCCACCCAGCTGGGTGGTGGGAGATCTTCCCTTTGTCTCGGCAGGGATCATAGCGTGGAAACGGCGAAAGAGGCGAGCGCGTCCTGGCCGTCTGGGGACAAGAGCGGACCTTCGAAAATGTTCAAAAAATAGCAGATGTCCAAGCTCACAGCGCGGCACGATAAACATATAAATGGATAAAGTGGTTAAAATGTTTATGATGCTACCTTAACTACTTTAGCTGGGAACCCCCTGAAATCCCCCCAAGGACCTCTGGGGGTCCCCGGACCCCACTTTCAGACAGGCTAAGAGCTTGTAGCTGCGTTTGGAACCGTATCCATCACACTGTCAGAGCTGGTGTGTGGACTTCACGTCTGATAAACCATTACAATACCAGTGGTCCTCAAACTTTTACATTTCAAGGATCACCATAACGGGTCCATTTGGTTCCATTTGTACACTAAAGAGTTAGACCTGTAATGGTCCATTTGGTCATCAACAATTATAATGATAATGAAGGATCCCAACCCTACACAATGAACATAAAGAATAAAACAAACCATGTAAGGGTAAATACAACATTATGAACATAAAGATAAAATAAACCACATAAGGGGAAATACAACACTATGAACAAAGAATTAAACAAACCATGTAAGGGTAAATACAACACAATGAACATAAAGAATAAAACATAAAACCATAAAGGGTAAATACAACACTATGAACATAAATAAAACAGACCATATAAAATGGTAAATACGATATGAGTAGGGCACTGCAGGGAATTGAACCCCGTCCCTGTAAACCAGGAGAACCACACCAGAGCCTTTGTTTTTATGTTGTTATTTACAAATCACATGGTAACATTCACTCATTTACATTTCAACAGTAAAGTCACTTCACAATTTTCAATGTAGATATTCATCTATACTCTTTGTCCAGAGTGACTCACAATAAACAAGGTAAACACATACATAGAAAACAGAGACAGTGTAGTGTCTCAGTAAACTAGGATCACAGGTAAACCAAGAACCTAGCATCAGTCTAAACGGTATAATGAATTAATAATCTGTACATAGAAACTATAGGATGCCAGGTCAACAAATGAACCCAGCATTTGAGTTATTTTTTACTTTACTGGAGTATTTTCAATGTTCAGTACTTCTACTTATACTCCACCACACCTCAGAGGCAAATATTGTACTTTTACTCCACTACAATTTTTTGAAACCTTTAGTTACTTTGTAGATTTTGATTATTACTACAAAACATACAAACATTAACCCTATATCTGCCTCAATACTCAATACTAAATGTGTTTAACAAAAGCAATCATGGCACACCAACGGTAAATAAATGGCATATCAATAAAAAAATAATACATTAATGAATAATAGAATCTGTAGCCTATCAAATCTGTAGCCTACTGCACTAACAATAACAACCACAGTTGCATTTACCTATCCATCAACATTTTATTATTACACTGTTGTGTGTTGTGTGTTGCCTAAACCTTCCAGTCACTGGGTTGGTGAAAACACCCCGCAAAACGGTGACCAGAGCCGAGAGCAAATGACTGTTCACTTAAAGTCTCTGCTAAAGGTGGAGGGTAAAGCATGAATGCAGTCTGACATGAGTGATATTCAGTCACATCCTGCATATTGGTTTAACGCTGAAATTACACAGTGAAAACTGTCCAAATTTATATCTGACAATTGGTCAAAAAAAAAGTCCGAATTACTTTTTTTTTAATCTGTAGTATCTATATTTGACAATTGGCAAAAACCCTGTATGTATAGTATGGAGCAGTGGAGAGCATGAGAGGAGGGGGAAGTTGTTTGTTTTTGACGGACAGTTTGAGGATCCAATGGAGTTGGGAGTTTTCGTCAGAGGCGCTTTTTAATACTTTTCATAGGTTATTATAAAAAAAAACTTTACACAGATGTAAAGGGGGTTCAATAGCATTGATTTATGAAAAACAAAAAAAAAACTGAAAATGGAGTTAGCTGGTCCCGGCTGGACACCGACGTTATACTAGTTCTGCAAATGTTTGTAGGCGTGGCCTATATATAGCATGGTATGCTGGCAGGGTAAAAGGCATAGATGGTAGTAATGATGCCATCTAGTGGTTATTATAAATCATATCAACACGGACATGGGTCCTTCAAGACATAGGAGCTCTGACTGGAAGGCTCTGTCTTCTGATATGACATTCTATAAAAAGTACACATGTGACATCATTATATGGGAGCGCCAATGGAGGGGGAAGGCTGCTTCCGTACACACTCCTCAGCGTGGCAGCGTTTTTCCTTTTTAGTATTTTTAAGCCTTTTCTTTTTTTCCTACACCGTCGGGTGTCTAAGGAGTTATGACAGACAAGCACTTCTGGACATCAGCACAAGATCGTACACAGAATTCCGGACTTTTTTGCAGAAAACCCTCCACCCAGCTGGGTGGTGGGAGATCTTCCCTTTGTCTCGGCAGGGATCATAGCGTGGAAACGGCGAAAGAGGCGAGCGCGTCCTGGCCGTCTGGGGACAAGAGCGGATGTCCAAGCTCACAGCGCGGCACGTTAAACATATAAATGGATAAAGTGGTTAAAATGTTTATGATGCTACCTTAACTACTTTAGCTGGGAACCCCCTGAAATCCCCCCAAGGACCCCTGGGGGTCCCCGGACCCCACTTTGAGACAGGCTAAGAGCTTGTAGCTGCGTTTGGAACCGTATCCATCACACTGTCAGAGCTGGTGTGTGGACTTCACGTCTGATAAACCATTACAATACCAGTGGTCCTCAAACTTTTACATTTCAAGGACCACCATAACGGGTCCATTTGGTTCCATTTGTACACTAAAGAGTTAGACCTGTAATGGTCCATTTGGTCATTAACAATTATAATGATAATGAAGGATCCCAACCCTACACAATGAACATAAAGAATAAAACAAACCATGTAAAGGGTAAATACAACATTATGAACATAAAGATAAAATAAACCACATAAGGGGAAATACAACACTATGAACAAAGAATTAAACAAACCATGTAAGGGTAAATACAACACAATGAACATAAAGAATAAAACATAAAACCATAAAGGGTAAATACAACACTATGAACATAAATAAAACAGACCATATAAAATGGTAAATACAACCTATGAGTAGGGCACTGCAGGGAATTGAACCCCGTCCCGGTAAACCAGGAGAACCACACCAGAGCCTTTGTTTTTATGTTGTTATTTACAAATCACATGGTAACATTCACTCATTTACATTTCAACAGTAAAGTCACTTCACAATTTTCAATGTAGATATTCATCTATAGTCTTTGTCCAGAGTGACTCACAATAAACAAGGTAAACACATACATAGAAAACAGAGACAGTGTAGTGTCTCAGTAAACTAGGATCACAGGTAAACCAAGAACCTAGCATCAGTCTACAAGGTATAATAAATTAATCTGTACATAGAAACTATAGGATGCCGGGTCAACAAATGAACCCAGCATCTGAGGTATTTTTTACTTTACTGGAGTATTTCCAATGTTCAGTACTTTTACTTATACTCCACCACACCTCAGAGGCAAATATTGTACTTTTACTCCACTACAATTATTTGAAACCTTTAGTTACTTTGTAGATTTTGATTATTACTACAAAACATACAAACATTAACCCTATTTAAACTTTGGCCATTTGAAAATAGCAGATCCACAAGCTCAAAATGCATCTAAGTGCTACAGGATGAGGTGGAGTCTGAAGATGAGTCTCTTCACATTACAACAATGATGAGCTACGCTGTTGGTCACAGAATTCCTGAAGCAGCACAGCTGTACAGTTACAGATAATGAGCCTATTGAGATCAGATACGGTAATGTTTAGTGATATAGCGCCATTATAAAAAAAGAAGAAAGCAATAAATAAAGAAATAAATACAATAAAAAAAAAATATCACATTCAAATACAGTAAATGGAAGTTAAAACAAAACATACATTACAACTGAAATATTTTTTGTGCAAATATTACATAATTTCCAATGATATTATCCATCAAAGACTAATGCTATTATGTAATTTTGACAAGCCTATTAAGTCATGACGACCAAGAAGAAAACAGGAAAACAATAACCCAAAATACATGTCAATAATTAACATTACAACAATAAAAAAGGAGAAAAACTATAACAAAATACAGATAAGATACAATAAACTAACAGATATTCAAATTAATATTTGCACAAAAAAACCTCTTTCTGACCTCCCTCATCTATCCCGTCACAGTTCATCCATTTACCAATTTAGTTTATCCACTTAACAAGGCTGCCATGTTAAAGGACAAGTCCGGACTAGAATAACAGCCTTTTTTCCTACTTTTATTGATCCCAAATGACTGGCCATGGAAAATTCATTAACAGGCCATAAATAGGTAGCCATGTTTTCACTCCACACAAACTTTAAGGAAAACTCCTTAGACAGAGACTAAGAAAATATATTTGCATTTTATTTGTTCATGCTCATAAAGTGCTCCAAGAGCTAAGTGAAAAGTGCAGCAGCAAACTTTTGGGTCAAAGGACCATCGTCAGTGCCTCGCCTACTGACCGCCGTGAATAATGAAGCTTTACCCGCAAATGACAACACATAACTCCACATCACATACAGCGCCTATGGTCATATGTGATGTGGACTGACGTGATGAAGACTTACCTGCACATGACTGAAGTGACGTGAAATGATAGGACGAGACGCAAATCAAATTACGCAAAATGAAACTAGACAAATCCACATCACATACTACACTACACTACACTACACCAGACATACACTATGGTCATATGTGATGTGGACTGACGTAATGAAGCTTTAACCGCAAATGATTAGATCTGATGATATAGCACTGACGATGGTCCTATGACCTAAATGTTTGCTGCTGCACTTTTCACTTTGATCCCTTGGAGCACTTTATGATCATGAAACGAATAAAATAAAAATAGCTTTTCTTTGTCTCCGTCTAAGGAGTTTGTGGAGGGAGTCTTTTTCTGCCAGTTTTGCTTTGTTTTTGAGACCAGCTACAGTCAGTAAATATTCCTCTTTTTCCTTTTAGTTTCCTACAATAACAAAAAAGAAATAAATGTACAGAAATAAAACGTTATTTTTCAAAGGAACCTCATATATTTAAGGAAACACATGGAACCAAATGGACCCTTGTCCACTGTTTCCCAAGTTATGGGTCGGGACTCAATGGGTCGTGGACACATTTTCTTGGGTCATGAGTAAATAACCCCCCCCCCCCCCCAACCTGTTAATTAAGTATTCAATCAAAGCTTCCACCAGGTGATTGGCCTGTGGATTACGGTTCATTGAACATTGTAATGTATTAAATACATTTGAAAATGACATTGGTTTGTTCTGAATGGAGCAGATATGACATATTGGAATATTGTTGATGTCCAAAAAACATTATAAAAAGTGAGAATAGCCGATCTACAAGATCAATGTCACAAATTAAAGAAAAACATTCAAAATAATGTAATTTAATAAAATGCTACATAAGAAATTCCATAAAGAAAAGAAAATAATGAAAATCTACAAGAGTGAAGATCTACAAGCTCAAACTAATTTCATAAAGTAAATTAAAAAAAGAAAAGCAATTCCATAAAGTAGGGGAATAATTTGTTTAACATACAACTTACATTTAGTTGAAATTTAAACCAGTGGTTCTCCTCCTAAATATTTGGCAAAAACATTAAGATTAAATATAAAAAAGTTATACTAAATAAATAATTTATACTAAGTTAGTACCAATGGATTGATTGGTCTTTAAAGCATGCTCTGAAAAGGCCCACCCATCTGTCCACTTAACACGGCTGCCATGTTAAGTGGTCAGATCCAGAATAAGGTTGAGAACCACTGATTTACACATTTCAAAGATCTACAACTACAGCAGAAATGAACTTTTAATTAAAGATCTACAACTACGGCAGATGAAAACCTAACGCTATGGATTAAGTACATGAGCAACATGTAATTAAGTTTCACAATTAAGATTGACATTTTTAGAGGAACTTTATTTTATTTAACACTTTTTTAAAGCTCTGTGGACATTGTTTTAATAAAAACCTGATAATGCTTTTAATCGGGTAAACGACATATAGATCATATTTGTTATCAAAAAACAAAAATGTCCACAAAACTTACAAGTGTGAAATAAAATCTTGACTCCTCCAACCAATTTTATATTTTTGAAAATTGTAATAATGTAATCATTTACAGACCATAAATGGGTAGCCATGTTAACATCTTTATAAAAAATAAAAACCGGTAGAAGAAAAGACTCACTCCACAAAAACCTTATGGAAAACTCCTTAGACAAAGACTAAGTAAATATATTAGTGTTTTAATTTTTCATGCTCATAAAGAGCTCCAAGTGCTAAAAGTGAAAAGTGCAGCAGCAAACGTTTGGGTCAAAGGACCATCGTCAGTGCCTCGCCTACTGACCGCCGTGAATAATGAAGCTTTACCCGCAAATGACAACACATAAATCCACATCACATACAGCGCCTATGGTCATATGTGATGTGGACTGACGTGATGAAGACTTACCTGCAAATGAATTATAAGAGAAGTGAAATGATAAGACGAGACGCAAATCAAATTACGCAAAATTATACAAGACATAAATCCACATCACATACTACACTACACCAGACATACACTATGGTCATATGTGATGTGGACTGACGTAATGAAGCTTTAACCGCAAATGATTAGATCTGATGATATAGCACTGACGATGGTCCTATGACCTAAATGTGTGTTGCTGCACTTTTCACTTTGAGCACTTGGATCACTTTATGATCATGAAAAAATAAAACAAAAATTGATTTTCTTAATCTCTGTCTATAAATCTTCCTCTTTTTCCTTTTAGTTTCCTACAAATTTTAAAATAAAACATTTACAGAAATAAAAAGTTCTCATATTTCAAAAGAACCTCATAGATTTAAGGCAACAAATGGACCCTGGTCCGCTGTTTCCCAAGTTATGGGTCGGGACTCAATTGTGGACACATTTTCTTGGGTCATGAGATATCCGTTGGTTCTGCACGGAGCAGATACGACATATTGGAATATTGTTGCTGTCCCAAAAACATGAAAAGTGAAAATAGCCGATCTACAAGATCAATGTCACGAAAATAATCAAAAACATTCAAAATAATGTATTTTAAGAAAATGCTAAATAGGAAATTCCATAAAGAAAAGAAAATAGAGTGAAAATCTCCAAGAGTGAAGATCTACAAGCTCACAAGCGCAAACAAATTTCATAAAGTAAATAATAAAAAAAAGCAATTCCATAAAGTAGGGGGAAAATATTAGCAAACATTTATTTATTTTCTTCATTAAATATTCCTCTTTCAACTAAAACTTACATTTAGTTGAAATTTAAACCAGTGATTCTCCACCCAAGTCATTGTCAAAAACAAAGATCTAATATAAAAAAGTGATACCAATTAAATAAGTTGGTTCCAATGGATTGATTGGTCATTAAAGCATGCTCTGAAAAGGCCCACCCATCTGTCCACTTCCAGAATAAGGTTGAGAAGCACTGATTTACACATTTCAAAGATCTACAACATCAAAACATAACCCTATTGATTAACACTCTGTACATGAGCTAAATGTAGTTAAGTTTCACAATTAAGATTGTTTTTAAAGGGTTTAAAGGGTTATTTTATTCAACACTTTTTAAAGCTCTGTGGATTTTTTGTTTTACTTTTTTTTTTTAAATGACAACCTGATAATGCATTTAATCATCGGGTAAACAATACATCATATTTTTATCAAAAAAACAAAGCAAAAATATCCACAGAACTTACAAGTGTGAAATACAATCTTGACTCTTCCAAACAAAAACATTTAGAAATTTGTAATAATTTAATCATTTACAGACCATAAATGTGAAGCCATGTTAACATCTTTATACAAAAGGAAAACCGGTTGAAGAAAAGACTCACTCCACAAAAACCTTAAGAAAAACACCTTAGACAGAGACTAAAAAAATATATTAGTGTTTTATTTGTTCATGCTCATAAAGAGCTCCAAGTGCTAAAAGTGAAAAGTGCAGCAGTAAACGTTTGGGTCAAAGGACCATCGTCAGTCCCTCGCCTATTGACCGGCATGAATAATGAAGCTTTACCCACAAATGACAACACATAAATCCACATCACATACTAAACTACACTACACTGCACTACGATCATTATGTGATGTGGACTGACGTGATGAAGCTTTAACCGCAAATGATTACATCTGATGATATAGCCTGACGATGGTCCTACGACCTAAATGTGTGTTGCTGCACTTTTCACTTTGAGCACTTGGAGCACTTGATGAACATAGAAAAAATAAAATAAAAATATATGTTCTTAGTCTCTGTCTAAGGAGTTTTCCTTAAGGTTTTTATGGAGTGAGTCTTTATTTCTGCCAGTTTTCATTTGTTTTTGAGATCAGTCAGTAAATATTCCTCTTTCCTTTTAGTATCCTACATTTGTTTTACATGAATAAAATAAAATATTTAGAGTAGTAAAACATTCTTATGTTTCAAAAGAACCCGATACATTTAAAAACAAAAATCAAAGAAATTCCATTTAAAATATTAAAATAAGAGTAATGAAAATAGCAGATCTACAAGCTCGGCTTGTAGATCTGCTATTCTCACTAGGTCCCAGGGAGACATCACATTTCTCTTTTGGGTCTCGAGCTAAAACGTTATGAAAATCTTTACGCTGAAATGTTTACATTCCAGTGTGTTTTTGCCATGGCTTGTTTATTGATAATTTCAGATCCAGATTCAAACAGTGACTATTTTTCCTGGGGTCAAATAGTAAAATTAAAATGAATTAAAAGCACATATAAGAAGCAAGCAAAATAGAACATGTGCTATTTCGTGAAAACAACAAATCTAAGCAATAAATTATTAACAAAAAAAAAGAGGTTGTGAAAATAGATTTACATGCTCGTTGTGAGCTTGCAAATCTATTATCTTCACTAGTTTGGGTCCTGAGCTAAAAGGTTTGGGAACCTCTGCAGTGGCACAATGCCTGGTAGCTGTTAAATATAGAGCTTACACAATTTGAATGACATCAGTTATGACTGTAATGTTTAGAATGCAATCACACAGTTATGACTAATGTTTATTTTATTTTCCGGGAGTAATACAGTCTACAGTGACTTAACTGCCTCTTACACAGTGTCACAGTGGCTGCTAGCTGATGCCTATGAGTTCAATTCAAAGTTTACAATTTTAAATGGTGCATTTATCTATAGTACCTTTAACCAAAGCACTTTGTAATGTGCATTACATTCACCAACATACTTACCAGGGGGAGAGATAGAGATGAGAGGGATAGAGAGACAGAGAGAGAGATAGAGAGACTCGTATAATTTACATCATTTGTGTACGATTGACATAAATTATACGAGGCGCATATGACGCAATGGCAGCAGCATTCTTTGCTTCATGTTCTCTGCATCAGTCTCAGTCCAGTATCAGTCCATTTTCTTCATTATTCTCCTGCCAAATGACGAGCATTGTACGCAACCAACGTGAAATGAAGTCCACATCACATACTGGTCATATGTATCGTTTATATTATTATTATTATTATTATGATGTGATGTGGATTGACGTGATGAAGCTTTACTCGCAAATGACGGCACAAATAACGAGTAACTATACGTGATGCACATGCCGACATCCGTCAAACACCTTCACATCACATACTGGTCATATGTGATGTGGATTGGCGTGATTAAGCTTTAACGCAAATGACGCAACGCAAAATCAATTGTGCCAATATTTGTCAGCAATACAGCAACAGCATGAGTGACATTAGTACACAACATACAACACTATGAATGACATTAGTAAACATACAACACTATGAATAACATTAATACACAACATACAACTGGTTATTCCTGTTGCTTGTGTTGTATCATACAACACAAGCAACAGAAATAACCAAAGTCATTAACCCTTTAAGACCTGAAGCCGATTCTACATGTCTCCTAAATCCCAACAGTTTTCTGAAAAACATAAGTTTCTATATCAGTGGTTATCAAACTTGTTCATGTCAAGGACCCCAAAAATGATATGTATTTGGCCGCGGACACCCATCAAAATATTTTGTTCCACGGACCCCCCCAGAAGCAAAGATTTGAGTTAAAAAATATTTGCTTTAAAAATATATATATTCAAAGATTTGCACACATTTTCAAGAATTTTCAAAAATAACAGATCTACAAGCTCATAGCGCGGCACTCGGTGCTGCGCTATGAGCTTGTATATCTGCTATTTTTTAATAGCCAAAGTGTAAAATAAAGCTTTTTAGCTCAAATCTAAAAATGACACAGTTCCAGGTCTTAATAGGTTAAATGCATATGATATGAATGATGGCCCTACATCTCTCCCTGTTCTGACCTACTGTAAACAACGGCGTGTACCTCGCCTAAAAGAACAAATTGCCGACCGATGTGAATGACGAGCTATCCGCAAATGTCGTGAAATAATCACAAAATCACATAAATCCACATCACATATAACCCTAACCCTACGACCAGTAATGTGATGTTATTGTTATTGTTATTGTTATTATTATTATTATTATTATTATTATTATGTGATGTGGATTGACGTGATGAAGCTTTACTCGCAAATAGCCTGAAACGGTACAACGGCAATACAATTACGCGAAGCGACACACGACGTAAAGGACGACATGCATCACATACCTCCACATATGTTCATATGTGACGTGGACTAACGTGATGATGTTTTACCCGCATATGTTGTGAAATGACACAACACAAGACATACATCACATCAATGCACATCACATACGGCCCCCGTGTACGGTCATATGTGATGTGGGCTGACGTGATGAAGACTTACCTGCATATGACGGAAGCGACGTGAAATCAAATGTAATTTTTACCCGCATGTGTTGTGAAATGACAACACATACATCACATCAATCCACATCACATACTACACTACACTACACTACACCATGGACTTATGTGATGTGGGCTGACGTGATGAAGACTTACCTGCACGGATATGACGTGAAATCCTGAGACGCGACGCAAATCAAATTACTTAACGCAAATGACGCGAAATGCTACGAGACATAAATCACACAAACGCTGGCCGTGACCCAATAATTAAAAAAAATGGTCCAGTCCCTTACATATTCTTCACGAATGACGGGCATTGAACGCAAACGACGCAAACCGCTGGCCCGCCACCCGTTAAATGACGCAACGCAAGCGGCGCTGATAGTGCAAATTTTACAGTTAAAGCTAAAAAAATGTTTAGTTGATACTATGACAGGGCAAAAAAAAAAGCTATATTTTTATCTTTATCAAAAATAGATCAAGCACAAATAGGTTTAACTATGTGAGTTTGCTATGTGACCAAGAGCCACATATACTATACCCTGTCACTATATTATACAACCTAGTATACATATACTGTACCGTCACTATATTATACGACCTAGTATACATATACTATACCCTGTCACTATATTAAACAACCTAGTATACATCTACTGTACCCTGTCACTATATTATACAGCTTAGCGTAGGCCTACATATACTGTACCCTGTCATTACATAAACAGCCTGGATACGTATACTGTCAGTACTACGAATAGAACCAAATGGACCAGTGAAGGGTCCATTTGGTTCCATTTGTAAAAAACTCAAAGACACACTAGAAGGAAAAAAGTTATAACTTTATTCAAGCAAATAATGAAGAGAAAAGAGGGGAAGTTAAAGTATGGAGGTCAGGCAGAAACCTTGTATGTCCAAAATTGTTACTTTTTAAAATGGACACAAAATAACCTGTGTTCCAATGGATCCAATATAATTATCATGATCTTTGCGTTGTGAGCTTGTAGATCTGCTGTTTGTACTGCTTTAGTATGTGACACTGTCACACGGTATGACCAAGTAAAGAAATGTCTTTACGACAAAAAAAAAGAAAAAAAAAAAATATATATATATATATGGTTTCTGCCCGACAACCAATGATAGACCGTGTCACTACTATCACTTACCTTGAACAGCAGCCACGACTCAAACAGCAGATGAAATTAAAAAAAACACTAAGCAAATGACACCACGCACATCATTTGCTTTCTCTTTTAGTTTGCACAGACCTACAGCATAGATGACTGTTAACACAGTGTTAATGGGGCTACATGCTACCATAATGATACCAGACATAAATCACATAGCTCCACATCACATACATTTGTACACACAAACCACTAGTGAAGAACTAGTGCAATAGACAGGCAGAAGAAAGAAATGTGTTTGTGAAAAGAAAGATAGACAAAAATAAAAAATCGATCAAATAACTCAGACACAAAAGTAAATAAAAACAAATAATCTTGTTATTGCTTCATTAAAGCAAAGAATAGAGAAAAAGAGGAGAAGTTACGACCACATGTGGTCATATGTGATGTGGACCGATGTGATCAAAGTTTTGGGCGCAAATGACGGGAAACAATAAATAAAATCACATTAATCCACATCACAGAAAGGCACATGGTCCTATGTGATGTGGACCGACGTGATGAAGCTTTACCCACAAATGACGCGATGCAAATGACGTGAAACGATAGACGACGCAAATTACCACATACATGGTATGGTAGCATGTAGCATGTTGCCCCCTTAACAAGCAGCAGCTGCAATCAAAAGGTTCCTACCTTCCTGCCATCTTCACTTACGGACGACTACTTCTTGTCATCTTCGTGTTCTGTAAAGACACAAAAAAGAAAACAAAAACGTTGAGTTGAGCAGGCCTTACAGGGTGACATTTTGGAAGCCAAGATGGTCTGTAGAGCCATAAGCTGGTCACTGACAGGGCTGTGTCACCATTATGGCATTTTACTTGAGTAATTGTCACAAATAATTGTGATTAAGGATTTAATTGTATTGTACATGAACATTGAACATGTTTGAAAATAAATCAACATTTTTGTAACTAGAAGAGTGGGCACCCGGGAAAAGTGGGCACTTCAATGTGTAATTGGCCATTTCTATTCCTCAAAGTAAGTAATTAAGTAACTTAAAGGAGTAGTTCACCCACAAAATGACTTATTTTCTATCAATTGCACATGCCATGAAGCCTTAATTCATGGATTTGTTTTTGTCGCATTCCTATGCCAATAATTAGATTCCCGTCTCCTACCGGCTAATGTATCCGGTAGGAGCCACAAAGTAAATTATTTGTGTCTCCTATGAATTCAAGGCTTCATGGGGTGTGCAATTTATAGAAAATAAGTGATTTTTTGGGTGAACTACTCCTTTAAGTACATGCTTTGAAGATGCTTGACTGGCCTACAGCCACTGTGGGCATAAAGCCACTGTGGGCATAAAACAACAACATAAAACAATAACTGTAACTCAGAGAGTGTACAAATGGAACCAAATGGACCCTAACGGGTCCATTTGGTTCCATTTGTACACTCTCAGAGTTAAATTGACATTGGTTTTACAATGTGAATTGGGGTCCCAAAGGTATAAATGCCACTAGATGGGGGTCCGTAGCCTAATGCATGTCAAACTGGGGGGTCCTTGAAATGAAAATGGTTGAGAATCACTGCTAGAGCCGTAAAAAGCTTCTCTTATTGGGGTCCCTGGCTTATCTTTTCAAATGGGGGTCCGCGGGGTAATAAGTGTCAATTAGGGGGTCCTTGACATGAAAAAGTTTGAGAACCACTGTTTTAAACTATCCCTTTAAGACAGGGGTCTTCAACGTTTTCAGGCCAAGGTCCCCCTAGCTGAGAGAGAGATGAAGCAGGGACCCCCTCTATATTGTATAAAATTGAGTTTGGGACAAACTTTTGTTGCTCTTTTTTCCCTCTACACCTATAACTCTTTGCTAAAAAATAGCCGATCTACAAGCTCACTACGCCTTGCAGCGCGAGGTGTTGTGAGCTTGTACTGTAGATCTGCTATTTTTGGCTTAAGTTCTCCTCAGCAAAGGGATGCTAGGGTTCAAGTGGTTAATGTAAAAAAAGATTTGGCGGACCGCCTGTAGTAACTCTGGGTCCCGGACCCCCTGTTGAAGACCCCTGCTTTAAGAACATTTTGCAAATTCTTCATTTGCTTTACATTTTGGGAGAAACATTGCCAATTTAGCAAAGAGGTGCCGTCTATTCCTGTATCAAACACCATGTTCAAGTAAAGTCTACAATGCTTATCATTTCATCAAGTTTCAGAAACAACTAAAGACAGTGGCTCTCAAATGTTTTCATATCAAGGACCCCCACATGAATATTCATTTGGCCAAGGATTGGGCCTCTTCCTTACTTCCTTCACATTACCAATGATACAAATGAAGGCTCTGTTCTATTTAGTGTAGCACAGTGGTTCTCAAAGGACACCCATAACTCTGAGTGTACAAATGGAACCAAATGGACTGTAATTTGTTTCCATCTGTACACTCAAGAGTTACACACCCGTAAGGGTCCATTTGGAACAGAGCCTTCATTAGCATCATTGGTAACACCTGTGAAGGGAAATGAGGAAGAGGCCCAATTTATTTCCAATATGGCCGCTGATTCCAAAACTCCAGTTTGTGCCTCCTACCTCCAGCATGGTTGTGTGTTACAGTGAAATTGGTGACCTTCAGAAAACATGCGACCATCTCGTGGACTTCACAAAAACATCACCACGTCCAAATGTAAATAACCGTTTGTTATGAACTATGAACAGAGCAACTCTGTTCATGAACTAACAGCAGTGATTTACTTTGGATGTTTGACATGTGATGGACACGATGGACACATCTTTTGCCAGGTCACCAATTTCTCCATAACACTGGAGGAGGCAGAATGTTGAGGGTTGGGATTCGGCTTGAAAATAAAACCACAGACGTCTTGGTTCAGCTCTCAGCCGCTAGACCAGTGGCTCTCAAAGTGATACCATGAGTATAAACCCTAGGGTTTATACTAGACCGGTCACAATTATTACGCAATAGCCTAATTGCAATTATTTGAATTTGCAATTATGTTTTGCATAATCGTCATTACCATGTTAATAATGTTCATATATTTTCAAACATTTTGTGGAAATAGCAGATCTACCAGCTCAAAACGTGTTGCGATGCGACACGTTCTGAGCTTGTAGATTGGCTATTTCCACTCTGCTAATCCCACTATGAATGTATTTGTTGTAATTAAATGATGTATATTATGTGTCATATCTACCTTGTGCAACTTTTGTTTACGAAGCCCTAAAAGCCAAAAATAAATTACATTTGTATTCATAATGTTCCCATGCTCAACGTCAAACACAATTAAATCTTTGATCGCAATCAATCATGTGACAATGAATCGTCAACTTCCATTTTGTAATGGTGACACAGCCCTAGTTTATGATGGCCAGCAGTGGTGGAAGAAAATACTGATTTGTTTTTACTTAAGTAAAAGTATCACTACTGCAATGTCGAAATACTCTGTTACAAGTTAATGTCCAGAATTCAAAATTCACTTGAGTAAAAGTACAAAGTTACAGGTATCAAAATGTACTTGAAGTACCAAAAATAAAAAGTACTCATTATGTAGAATATCCCGTTTCAAAAGTTTTCAAAATATATTAAAATCTTTTAAAAATAGCCGATCTACAAGCTCACAATGCGTCGCATCGCATTGTGAGCTTGTAGATCGGCTAATTTCAAATGGCCAAAATGTATATAGGGCTGAAGTGGTTAATAATTGTTTTTCTTAATTATAGTAAAAATCTACAAAGTAACTAAAATAAAGTTTTCAAATAAATGTAGTGAAGTAATAAGTACAATATTTGGATCCGAGATGTAGTGGAGTAAAAGTAAAAGTATTGAAATTTGGAAATACTCAAGGAAAGTACAAATCCCTTGAAATTGCACTTAATACAGTACTCAAGTAAATGCACCTAGTTACTTTCCACCACTGCTGGCCAGGTGTGATCCAGGTACGTACCGTGTGGGGCCTCCCGCCGCGTGGTTGAAGATAGCTGGTATTAATAGAGCCGCGTAGGTTGTATGGCACCACGTCCCGAGCACCGTACGCCTTGTATCTCAAACGGAGAACGTTCGTTGGCACCGTTATACGTTTCAGCTCTCAGGGCCTCGTTGTTGCGTCGACGCCATCGAGGTTCCATCTTCAAGCCCCTTGTCCTGAGTTACAGACACTCTATTAACAGCTATCTCCTGATGACTCCATCCATCCTTTGAACCTTCCCTGAAGCATTCATACAGTGAGTCAAACGCTGAGTCATAGCTAGGAGCCATGACTCAGCGTTTTTAACTCACTGTATGAAGTAGATTTAGTCCACTCTGCAGAAGGTCACATGATTAACCTGCAAGACACAGATATATACCAACATTACATTTAATATATTGTATAATAATAATAATAATAGAAAATACAGTTTTTAAGTAGGCTATAGTGCAGGGGTGATACAACTTTGATGGTGTATAGGGCCACTATATTTCCACACTCACTCCAGAGGGACACATTGCATATTATTGTTACTGTCGGGCAGACGCCTCTTATCTCCATATTTTTACTTTTTTTGTAAATTAAATTCGTCAATTCTAGTATGTCACACAAAAGTAGCAAAAAATAGCTGATCTACAAGCTCAAAGCGCGTCGCATCGCGACGCGTTTTGAGCTTGTAGATCAGCTATTTTGGAATTGGAATCCTGACAGTTTTTTTTTAAATGTAATTTCAAACGGATTTGCTTATAATTAAGTTAACTTTATGAACTTAAATACAAATACATTGGATATAAAGTCATTGAACTAATAATATAGACTGGAGTAATTAAAGCGGGTCATGATTGCATGTTTGGAATTGGAACAGCTGAAATCAATAACATATATCACTATTAACCTGCGGGCCGCATTAAGTTAAGGTGAGGGCCGCGTGTGGCCCCCGGGCCGCCAGTTGCCCATGTATGCTATAGTGTTAACCCTTTAAGACCGGGAACGCATCAGTGTAAACACTTTAACCATTATCTTACACTTTGGCTATTCAAAAATAGCAGATCTACAAGCTCATAGCGAGGCACCGAGTGCCGCGCTATGAGGTTGTAGATCTGCTATTTTTTGAAAAATCGTGAAAATGTGCATATTTATTTTATTCAAATCTTTGCTTCTGGGGGGTCCCTGGAACAACATTTTGAGATGGGGGTCCACGGCCAAATACATATCATTTTGGGTGGTCCTTGTCCTTGACATGAAAAAGTTTGATTATAGCAACATAAGTTATTTTCAAAAAACTGTTATAATTTAGAAGACATTTGTAGAATCCCCCCAGAAGCAAATATTAGAGTTAAAAATGTAAATCTTTAAAACATATTTTGAAAAATGTGCAAAAATGTTCATGATTTTTTTTAAATAGCAGATCTACAAGCTCGTAGCGTGGCACTCGGTGCCGCGCTATGAGCTTGTAGATATGCTATTTTTTGAATAGCCCAAAGCATAAGATAATGGTTAAAGTGGTTCAACCTCTCGTCCTACTTGATCATACTACAGCATCGCATAAAAGCATCAGCATCAACACAGGATTGGTGTCATAATAATTCACAGAGCTACGTGCTTAACGTGCTTAACTGAGCTATCCAGTTTAGTAGACCTTGTATTGCGAATTTGTACTTCCATGTACTGTTATGTACTGTCATGTACTGTTCTCATGTCTTACTAAATAAAGTACATCAATCAATCAATCAATCAAAAAACAGTCCTACAACACCTCGAATGCTTAAATAATAATTGTGTTAAATATAAGTGGATAAAAACGTGTCATGTTGATATAAATCAAACATTAGTTTACCTTTTACAGAGTACACAGTGGCACAGTTCACGCCAAACTTTTCGAATCAAGAAGGCGTTGTGCGCCGGCTGCGTCCAATTTAAACCCGTATCACATCCGGTCCAAAGCCCCGCCTACTGGATCCGGTGCGCTGAACAAGACATAGACGCACCATTTCCGTTTCCGTTTTCCGACCGGATGTTGATTCCCAGACTGCTATCAGTCATCATCAACACTAAACCATCTACACCTGTGTGGAGTCAGAAAGCTCCACATTTTTTACTTTGGCTTTTCAAAAATAGCAGATCTACAAGCTCACAGCGTCACTTAGTGGCTTGCTGTGAGCTTGTAGATCTGCAATTTTTGAAATGTTTTGAAAAATCTCGAAAATGTTTGGAAAAGTTTGAATAATGTTGAATTTCTTAACATAAATCTTCTCTTCTGGGGTCCCTGGCACAACATATTCTCAGATGGGGGTCCGTGGCCAAATGCATACATTAATGTGGGGGTCCTTGACATGAAGAAGTTTGAGAACTGATTTAATAGATCCATAATAATCTCCATACACATGTAGTGTCTGGTGATGGACACTAGATGGCGTCCAAACAGCAGTTTTCCAGTCTGTCCATGATGACAAGTCACTGTTTTTTATAAAAGTTCAAGCGGGTGTTATTTATTTTGCCATAACACCCACTTTTACTGTGTGGAAAAAACGCCCCCACTGTACTGAGTACATCCATGAGTATCGGCTTCGGTGCTAGGCTGGACTAGAACTTGTGGCCTTGCTTGCAGAGATGGGAATTGAACCTGTGGCCCTAGTCGCCGTGTGGCTTTCTGTGCCAAAGCCCACAGAGGTGTCCACCAACTATCCACTGCCTTACGGCACCTCGACACATTTAAGTGTGGTTCCTGGATGTCAGTGTTCAACACATGCTTCAGAGTAAAGATGCAGGAGGAGGACTTGAACCCACAAGCTTTGGATTATAGACAGTGTCCTATCACCGTGATTCACCCTGACCCATCAAGACCGGGAACACATCTGTGTCCTTTTTAGATTTATTTGGCCCCTGGAACAACATATTTTACAAATGTTTGCTTTAAAAAGTGTATATTAAAAGATGGTCATGATTTTTCAAAATAGCAGATCTACAAGCTCATAGCCATGCTATGAGCTTGTAGATCTTCTATTTTTGAATAGCCAAAGACATCTAAAAATTTGTTTTTGTTCCTTGTTTAGATGCTTGAGACAGCACTATGGAAACAAGCTTCTATAGGCTTTTTTGTGTGTGATTAATCTATTTGACTTTAGACACACAGCAAGCACAATAATAGCTCACTGTGTTTAGATGCTCTCTAGTCTCTACATGTCCAAAGGTCCTGTGTTCAAACTCCAATGATAACAGATCATTATTTTAAAGTTTTAAACACAAATCCTTCTCATGGATTTGATTGGATCAAATCGACAGGAAGTGATGCCCACAACGCCCTAGGAAACTTGTGGATAGTAAAACTTAAACTTAAACGTTATTTAGGTAAATTATTTCCCCCCTTCATTAATACCAATTGGAATTGCATTTTATATCGTTGGAATTTCTTTTACAATATAGACACCTATATCATCATCATCATAGCCTTTATTTCAGCTTGGAGTACAGTTGAGGGGCAGGCCATCATTTTCAATGTAGCCGAGATACAGAACACAGTAATCAACAGGAATGGACATTCATTTCACATACAGCAACATAAAAAATATGAATAATGAATCAGAATACAGAAGCACTCAAAAAACTAAAAGAGAGAACTAGAACAGATATACCAAAATTAAATCATTAAATAAGGTGTCTATCTCAATGGCTGTGCTTGCTTGAAAGCCTTTGGGCTTGTTTCACCCTGACAGACAAATAATAATTGTCTGGTAAATCAATGTACATATTATTATTTATTATCTCTCTCTCTCTCTCTCTCTCTCTCTCTCTCTCTCTCTCTCTCTCTCTCTCTCTCTCTCTCGCGGTCCGGGTCGAATTTGGGTCGAATTGTCGGGTCCAAGCGGGTCGAAAGCGGGTCGACCTGTCCGGGTCGAATTGTCCCGGGTCGATACGTCTGGTGACCGTTGCGCCGACGCCGGTCACGGGCTGCGGCCGCCGGGACTCGAGGAATACGCTGGGAGGAATACTGTCGGAGGCTGCGCCAATTACATTGTCACGTCTCTCATGAGATCACTTGCGTTTCATTTTGAGAGGATCGATCCACCCCGAAATAATGTTCTTGCATCAAACGGTTACATTTTGCGCATTTGTGGCGCCCCCTATGGATCAAAGTGGAAATGCTTTTGGGGATCCGTTGAGTAAACCACCCTTGACATGTGATTCAAATTTGGGATTGACTGGAGGTTTCGTTTGTGATTTTTGGCCTTGTTTGTAAAACAAAAAAAAAATCGAGTCAGTCGCATAACGAGGCAATAGTAGGCCCCGACGCGAGGTGGTCACAATGGGCCCTCATGAACGCGCAGCGCGCGTGCATGTGCGCCCGGACAAAAAATGTGCGGTTATTAGTGGTTTCTGATACTTTTTCCGCGGGTTTGTGATGGATTTCGGGTACATAAACAACGGTTTTGTAACAACTACTTAACACTTACAATGTTAAGGGCCCACCCAGGTTTATTTTTTAATTCAATATTTATTTTTTAATACATCAATTTTTCTTTTTCTTTTTTTTCTGGGTGGGGAGGGGCTCCAAACGTCATGGGCCAACACAACCGCGTTGTCTGCGTCACGGTAGTGACGCCCCTGCCTCGAGTCCCGGCGGCAGCGACCCGCGACTCGCGTCGGGCAACCACACTTTGCAATTGCCCTGAATTGCGACGCGTCTAGTTCTCTTTACAGGCAAACAATATGGACTATGAAAACCATCAGTCAGTCACATGATGCTCAAGAGCATTTTGTACCTGATTTGGTGAAAAAACGAAATCATATTTCTGCAACAATGATTTGTAGCATTTGCGGTGGTCAGTTCATAATTTGTGCCATTTTCTTTTCAAAAATCTGTAGGAGTTTCAACAAAAAGTGTGTTTTGAAAATGGTGGAAAATGGCGGAAAATCTTGTCAGGCGGAAATTGGCACTGACTATATGGGGAGTTGAGTCATAGGCCTAATCCAAGGGACCCAGGGGGAAAAAAACATGTCTTTGTATGACTTACAAATCAAGAGTTATATAGGCCATGAAGCTGCCTGTTATAGCGCCACCATGAGGCTGATTGAAAGCAGTGGAGGAAATTAGCTGGTCACACCGTCACAGACAGACAAACAAACAAACAAACAAACAAACAAACAAGCACGCACGCACGCACGCACGCACGCACGCACGCACGCACGCACACACACACACACACACACACACACACACACACACACACACACACACACACACACACACACACACACACACACTCACACACTGACTCACACACAGACTCACACACAGACGGACAGGGGCAAAAACATAATCCCTGCCTTCTGGCCATTCCGGACTGGCGGAGTAAAGAAGAAAAACTTGATCATGTGGCCCCCCTAGATGGTATAGTTGTGGCCCTAAACTTATGCTTATAGAGCAGGGTTCTCAACCAGGGGTTCGTGAACACATAGGGGCCGCCGGGACGGTTGAAAAATGAGGAAAACTAGGATAAAATAAATGATGAATAAATGAATATTGGGTTTTTTATTAATAATTCTGTACACAGTAGAATGTCAATAAAAAGTGTGAGACTGAGTATACAGTGAGACAGAGTTGTAATTGTTCACTACATGTATTAATAGCCTACCCTTTTAAACTGGGAAAATAAATCCTATTGTGCAAAACATTAAATCATAGGGGGTACTTAAAACCTCAGGGGTTCAGGGCTCAGAAAAGGTTGAACCCCTGGCATAGAGTTTTTATACCAGGGGCCAGCCTGGTCAGCAATACAAACAAAAATAGCAGCTGATAAATATTTTCCGCCCTTTATAGGCTATTGACCTATATCTATCTACCTAAAAGAATTGGTCCAGATGAGAACAAGCTATCCAGATGTGCGGATTGTGCTGTGTGGCAGGCACCACACCACCACACAGCACTATGAAGCCCCGGTGGGAGGAAGTCTCAATTCGTGGAGGCTGTTAGGATTTGCAAAGTTTCAAGTGGCCGCAGGGTAACCTTGAATGAAACAAGACGCACATCCAATGAGCTTCCCCAAACACACACCCCTCAAAGACACATGCATAAAGTCCACAGTCAGAGGGCAGAATAAGACTCAACACAGGTGGAGGATGGGAATGGGTCATGACCAGGAGGAGTTTGCACTGAGTGGAATTAGAGCTGCAGTGTTGTAGTACTAGTAGAATATAGGCTACTGTGCTTGGGATTACCCTCTCATTTTGATCTGCGGCTCTCATCGATTTCTTTGTCAGATTGCATTTTCCCTGTGTTGTGGGTCATTTTTTGCATTCTCTCTTGAATGCAAACATCGTCATGTTTATCAGGACAGCCTTTCTCCTCTATTTTGTAGCCTCACTCTCGAAAACCATTCATTGCATGGAAAGTGAGCTCTGCTTTCCACTTAGACTGGATAACCAAAATTATGACAAGGGGAATTTTGACAACGCTGCGGATAATATTCTCGAAGGAAGTTGTGTTCTGAAAATACACGCGTTCCAGCAGGAGTTGGTGCTCGATTTACACAAAGATTCCAATTTTCTTGCTCCATCTGTCTCTACGCAACAAGACACGATCTTGGTTAACGATGTTGCCACTGATCTGAGCCGGTGTTTTTATTCGGGCTACGTAAACTCAGACCAATATTCATACGCGGCATTAAGCGTGTGCAAAGGGGTGCGAGGCGCCTTTGGTTACCAACAGTGGGAATATTTCATCAGTCCGGTCCAAAATGATACCATCGTGGCCGGGAGCGCGCACACGATCCAGCGCCGGATCAAAAGTAACCTCAATGCCAACTCAACCTCCAGGTGCGCAGTGGACAGTGGCATAAGTCCCGAGGTTGCCCGGTCCTTGGAGAAATATAAGCACCTTAAAAGTAATGACAATGTAACTGAAACGCTGCTGAAAGGCATGGGAAGATCGAAACGATTCGCTTCTATTCCCAGATACGTGGAGACGCTTGTGGTCGCCGATGAAGCCATGGCTGAGTTCCATGGAGACGACCTAAAACATTACCTCTTGACCTTGATGTCCGTGGCAGCTAGACTCTACAAACATCCCAGTATTCTTAACTCCATAAGTATCGTGGTTGTGAAGTTCGTGGTGCTAAGTGAGGTTGAAAAGGGACCCAAGGTGTCTGGCAACGCAGCGATGACTCTGAGGAACTTTTGCACTTGGCAGAAAAAGATTAACAAGCATAATGACAAGCATCCTGAGTATTGGGATACAGCAATCCTGTTCACTAAGCAGGTAAGGGTAGGCTTTGGATCAAAGTGAGATTGTCTACAGTGGAGATGTTTATCTGGGAAGTAGCCTAATTAAACATAAAGTGGGCCAATTCACCAATGATCAATGTAGATATTTTAATGGTGTTTTGGCAGATGTATTGTGTGTGTTCAGTAAGAAAATAATGATTAGGCATAGGCCTACTGTAGCCTACTCTGAACCAGCATCCACCTGAATACTCTGTAGACCTATAATCAGTTATGATTGGTTGATCAAGAACAAGAACAATGATCTAGTTTGTTGTAAGAAATATAGGCCAACTGAAAACCTATGGTGACTTCAGATGCAATTTGTAGCCTGTGTACACAATTAACTAATAGTTTTCTAGTTGAGCAGCCTTGTTTTCTCAAGATAGGTTCTTAGAGGGGTGATTTAAGAAAACACAATAATTTTGTGCACCTCTAGATATTTGGCCCATGACGCATGCAGGTCCAAGACAAAATCACTGCTATTGGTCATTACTCAATGTCCAACTGTATGATACATGATCATCCATTAGCCTTTTGTCCTCTCGCCTAGATTTCATTCAACTGTAACAGGGCTCTTGGCGTACAGCTGGAGAAACAAACCAGCTGATACAGCTCACAGGTTTATTAACTCTTCTGTACCTGGATTAAGAGGTTGTTCCATGGTTCAGGAAGCTGTTATAGCTGGCAAGCATAAAAGGAACAGCTGCGGATGCACTTAGAGTTTCAGAGATTTCTCCAGTAAAATGCAAGACTAAAATAACAGGATGACTTTTGGTAATCATCAATTGATATTACATACGATATCAAATCACGCAGCTAATTGTGTAGCATGGTGTGTTATCTAATCTATATACAACTTAGAGTGTCACTGCCCTGAGGGATGCACTATAGGAAGTCTTACTTCTCTCAACCTTCCCATTCTTCCTCCAGCTGTGGGCTTTCCAGCCCGTCCCACCTCCTTGCCTGCTCCCTATTAAACAGACCCCTGAGGGAAGGAGAGGAGGAGGGGGGGGTCCTCCGTGCATGTTAGTGATGTCCTCTCCCTCTGTGTCTCTGCCTCATCTGTTGTTGGCTGTCTTCAACTAGCCACTCCAGAGCAGAACTTCTTCACAGCTGCACTAGCTCTGCAGTCTTGAATCTCTAGTCTACATCACATTCTTCAGTTTTCTGCTCTGGTTGGCAGGTTGTTGTTGTATTTCCTGTTCATGTTCCTAAGTTCTCCCAAGCCACATTCTTTTACTTATGACACCTCAGATTACTTGTCTAGAAGATGACGTGAATATACACATAGTTTGACCAATTTCCCCCAAGGGGTTAGCAAGGCAATTTTAGCTGATGTTAAAAAGATGGGGTGTTACCCATCTTTAGGTTCACATGGAGCAGTGCGGATGTTATGCACTGTGGTCAGTTTACATGACAATGCTCATAAAAAAAGGATCATTCCTACGCACAGTGAGTCATAACTTGTTGCTGTATGAAACAGCCTGACACCTGGCAGCTGTTATTCACGTGAAGGTTATTTTTTAATAGTATTATTGGCCTAGCCACTTTCAACATTGTAGGATAGTCAGTTTAAGAATACAGAACAGCTGGAACATAAATTCTCCTCAAGTGTGTGAGTTTTCCAAAATGGCATGGTAAACAAAAGATTCTGTCAGAGGCAGTACTTTGTGTGTGAAAACAGTTTCTGGATATTTATGGAGAAAATGAATAGGAAGGACTGTGAAAGTTAACCAGTTAAGTCCCATAGACTTTGTCGTATGACAAACAGATAAAAATAGCGATCTACAAGCTTATAACACATCGCGACACATTGTGAGCTATAGCTAGATCAGCTATTTTTTTTTTTATTCACTTAACTTAAATTAAAAATGTAACATTTTACCCAATTTTTAAGATTTGCCCAACAGACGCCAGGGTTAATGCTGTTAACAACAGGGGCACAACAAACACACAAGTAATGGAACATTAGATGATGACACAGATGTGAGCAAAATGTAGCTCAGAATGCACAGGTTATTTGTCATGGACACATGAGATCAGTTTCTGTAAAACTGGCTTTTGGATGTAAGCTGAGTGTCTGTTCTGTCCCAGCTATAATGTTACACTATAAGCACACCATCATTCAGATTGTGAAAGGAACTACCAGTTCCTGTCTTCAAAAAGAGGACCACATGCAGCTGAGAACGTTGGTGTTAAGTCTTTGGTTATAATTTTTGTTTCTCTACCTTTAAAAAACAGTAGGCCAAGGAAGACACTCCACCCCAAACTTTTCAAATCAGACTCGTGATGGTGTTACACCAAGCCGCTTTGTGCTTTATCCTATAACTCTTGACCCTTAGTTCGTATAATCAAAAAATACGATCTCCTGGATTCCTTGGATCATGATGCAACTGCCCATATAGGAAACACCCATTTTTGCAACCTTTATTAAACGTTCATGATAAACAACCGCCAAATTTCCATTTACACATTATGTATCTAGTAACTATTGGACAGTATGACCTCATTAAAATAATTAGTGGAGTTATTTGTGAAATAAAACACTCAAATGCAGTAATAAAAACACATTTTCCTATCTAGGATAATATTTCATAGTGTTGCATGCATATAAAAAGATTCACACCTTCCAGTCCCATGGTATCAACATTGGATATGGATAAGATACTGCAGTCATCAAACCTTCTTTGAGCAAAATCTGTCCCTTGTCAGGTTTGTGCTCACCATTGAACATATGCTGATCAGAGTAGATCATAGTTTTCTATGCCGATTAATGATGTGATGACAGAGTTTTAGTCAGTGGTATTGTTTTTAGTGGTTTTCTATCTGACTTATATTAGTCAGAGGCACAGCCTCTGTCTACTGTTTACCAGCCCACAGTGTAATTTGTAGTTTTTATGAAGACCAACTCAGCTTTGTCCCCAGGCAGTTATGGTTTCCTTTAAACTCGGCAGCTTGCATGATTGTTCTATGAAGTTTGTTGCACATATATTTTCTTAACTAAGCTACACAATATGTGCATTGTATGTGAATAGCCTTTCTTTCTCCAAAGCATTAGTAAGGGATTCTAGCCATAAACCTGGCACATTTATATTTCCCCAGAGGGAGGTGCCTGGTAATACTGTAACTCTATAGTTTCTTATTAATGTACACAATAGACCTGGGCCTAAGAGAAAAATAGAACACAACTAAATATTTCCAGATCTCATAAACTATGTTTGTGATATTGGTGTTGCAGAGGCATTGTCCACTAGTCCACATAATTAGTATTTTTTACTGCTCAACGACTAAATTAATTAAGTATTCGTTTTGAATGGACTCAAAGCTCTAGTATAAAGCCACTGGCAAACTCACAAATTTACAGGGTCCACCATTAAGTGCATACTTATCTGTGCGCAAAATGTATAGAAATCAACAGTGGTGCCTTACTTTGCTGAGAGATATTTAACAGACATCTTTTGTATCAAATGGCAACATCAACACCAAAAGAAAAAGATAGATGACAGATGTGGGAAGTAGGTCATTGCAGAGAACAAACTCATTGACATGGCTGTTCCTTTCTTTTTAGTTTTTTTAGTCAATAAATGGTCCTGCATACGTCATCTGCACACATGAACACATCTGGACTGGATTTTCACTGGCCAGCAACTGTGCTTTATACTGTAAATAATTTGTCATAGTACTTTAGGTCTTCACTTTGCATGGTGTCTTAAATGTATGATCAAGAGGAGCAAATCATCTTGGGGTTCGAGTGATTTAGTGTTGGAGTGAGATTGAGCAAATCAGTGCATTCTCTTCAGCGGCTAGCCGTTACTGTCCTGTGTCTGGGGCTAGAGGCACAGCTCTGTTCAGGGATTGAGACAGAAGGGCGTTGCAGCATGGTGGTTACTCCAACAGTTGTCAGTGAGCCCTGTGATTAGGAGGTGCAGTCAACTGGTCCAAATGCATACACACTAAATTTGTGTTTAAAACGTTGTGTTTAAAACGTTGCGGTAGAGAAATAGGTCATTTGGAAACATCTCTCTTGGTGTGGAAATGTTATGATTGGAGACAGTTACATTACCTCATATTAGAAGGTAAGTCCAAACATGCTTGTCCACTAAAAATAATTACGGACTGGGTGGCAAAATGCCTGGCCCTAGCACCATAAAACTGTTTCACAAACAATTATCACGCTGCTCTTAAGTGCAGCAAGCATGGGAAGTCGACACCACGATTAGTTGAGCCGAGGTTTTGAAGAACACAGACCAGTTAAAGGCTTGTTCAAAATGCAAGTGTAAGCAGTACAGTATCTATGTTTCGTCCCCTTTCCAGGACCTATGTGGAGCCTCCACCTGTGACACTCTGGGCATGGCTGACGTTGGTACCATGTGTGATCCCAAACGGAGTTGCTCTGTGATTGAAGATGACGGCCTGCCTTCTGCCTTCACTACTGCTCATGAGCTTGGTGAGTGTCATTCAACACCATCATACAGCACACGTTCTCATGGACTTACTGTATAAAGAGGCTATCTGGGAGTTGGACGATCGCCAGTTTGACCCTCGGGTCGACCAGTCATTATGTGTCAAAGTGTTCCTGAGCAAGGCACTTCGTTTAGTTTAGTTGAACTGTAAATAACCCACAAATCATGTTGGACAAAAAACATTCGAGGATAAAACACAATAAAGTCCAGGACTTATTTGCACAGTGGTCCCCTCACAAACAACAAAAAAGGGACAATCCACGTGTGTGGCAGTCAGCTATAAATAAAACCATAAACAAAACAAGAAATCACACAATGACAACAAAACAAGATAAAGATCAAACAAAACATAAAATAAAATAAAATTTAACTATAAACTGTATATTAATAACCGTTCCAACAGCCAATATTTAATTTTTCTCAAATTGTTTAAACAGTAACCCCCCCCCCCCCCCCCCCCTGTGTTCTTACCTGAGCCATCTGAGCTGCCATCTGATGGGCAAATATAAAAAATAATTCCCCTACTCTGGGAACCAGTAAATACACCTTTTCCCCCATGTACTGATAATCATAGTCCCATCTATTTTAATCATGTAGTTTGTGGAAAGTGTCCGATCAGTGTTGAAAGACATGGTGTCTGACATCCCTGTCCTGTCCATCTGCTTTTCCTCGGCAGGCCATGTGTTCAACATGCCACATGACAACGTGAAGGCCTGTGAGGATGTGTTTGGGAAGCTTCAGGACAACCACATGATGTCCCCCACGCTTATTCAGATCAACCGCACCACTCCCTGGTCCCCTTGTAGTGCTGCCATCATCACAGACTTTCTAGACAGTGGGCACGGTGAGTCATTGGTACCCCTCGACCTCACAATAAATTAAATGTTAATTGATCTATTACAGGTCCATTTGGTTACATTTGTACACTCTCAGAGTTAAATAACTCTAATGACTTGACCAAAGACGGTAGGACGAAACCAAGACAGACCAACTTCCATTGATTTCAGTATCAAACTTTATTGTCACGTTCACACAGTAAAAACGTTTTTTTTTTAAAAGTAAAAGAGTGGGTGAAATTCTTCTTAGTGCTCTCAACATTGTATTGTTTAAAGTTTCCTGTCTTTGTGTCATGTGGGTGCCTGCCCCTTTAGGAGACCATGAGACCATGAGCCTCTTAATTGCAATGAAGAAGTGAACGTGAGCACAGATTATGACTGAAACTTTTGCCACTGAAAGTCAATGAATTACATTCTGGACCTGTTCTTCACAAGGCACATATTTTTCAGACTGTCAAATAAGGAGGAAAGTATCTTTGCACAATACCTGTCTGTGTCAGCCCCACTCTCGTGAGATCTAGCAACACTGGTTATAGGACTTTAGCTAGAACTAGGGTGAAGGCACCCACTTAGGAGACCGGAATTATACCAGTTCATACCTGGCAGATTCAGAATGAACTCTCTTCTCTATTAAGGATATTTGGTTTTAGTGCATGAGGTCTGCTGCAAAGACCCTACAGATAGAGATCCTTAACATAAGATGGTGGCCCTCACCTCACTTGATGGTGACAAAAAAAGAAAAAAAGAAGAAGAAATGAAGTACTGTTGGTAACAAACTGATTACATTGCAAGAGCACATGTTCTTCCTGACACTGACATAACCACAGAGATTTGTCATAGATGATATTTGCCACTGGATCCTGATATGCTTTAAAAATGTTTGCTGTGCAGAGGCAAGCCTATTGACCTTGCATTGACATTTACATGTTTCAATTTATAAATGTTTCCTAATAATCAATTGAAATAATTTGATCAAGAACGTTGCGTTTTTTTCCATTCTTTCATTAGTACATTCAGTATACACACTGCAGTGCTTGAAATGTGACATCTGTGTAACCTGCTGCACAATATTTTACATTTCCTCAAAGAATATACTGGAGAAGGACCGAGGTATCTGTAGAAATGCATTCTGTGGGTTGCAGAAGGATTGCCAAGCAGTGCAAACCACTGGACTTGGCCTCAGAACCATGCTAACTTTTATTTAAATCTGTTCTGCATCTGTCCCAAATTAGAGGGGTTGTTCTAGGGAGAGCCACCACAGTGGTTTGGACAGCGAGGTGCAGTGCCCAACATTTCCCATGCAGGTTTACTCAAAATAGAAGGTCTGCTGTCTTTTTCAGAGAATCCTGCCGAAAAGAAAAACACACACTGATGCATTATATAAAACACTTGATTTGACTGTCAGGACATTGTTCACTTTCAGGGAATGTTTTCTATGTCATGAAATGAAGAGTTAATCTCATAAAGTGGCTTTCCCTTATAGAAGTAAAGCCGCAAATACTTCAAAAAGGAGTGGCTGTTTTGGGGAAAAAACATGTCACCACACTTTGGTGCAGTACAAGATGTTAGTTTTTGCAACAAAGTTTCTGCCAATGGACATAAACCACCAATAAACACAGCCATGGTCTGATGATTTGTCATTAGAGTGGGAGAGCAGAGTTTCTTTTCATTTCATTCTGCTTACTGTGTGTTCATTTTCTATTTCATTTTCTATCACAAATTTGACAGCACACTTGTGCTGCCGCCTGCCAAACTACTACACAACAACAAAATAAGTACGTTACAGTATAATGAGCTGAAAGAAAGCAACAGCACTTTTTTTCACCAGGAAAACCACTTATTTCTGAAGTGTGAATTCCCCTTAAGGGTGAGAAGTTGGGAGTTCCAAGTGATAAAATACCACCACCTACAACCCCGCTCTTTCTCTGATGCTGGTCTTTCATGTTTCCCAAACACCTGCTCGTCAAACCCTAACCACTATATTAGGCTGTTCCTGGAAAGGACTGTGTCTCTTTTATTGTAATGTTAACCCTTGCACCTCAAAACCTCAAACACAAGACTGATGACTGTCACCCAACAAGAGTGAGAGTTAAACAAGAGAGCTTGGGGGTGCGTTTAGGCTGATTGATGTGTGTCCATTCTGTTTGGTATACTGAACCATCAGCAGTATCTAAAGAAGCTTTTTTAAATTATTACATGATTTCATTACACATTACATGGTGTTGCTGCTGTTTAATTCGGACCCCCCCAAAACATACATTACACTGACACAAAACACCTTTGTTCCAAAAGTACTGAAGACAATAAACTTCACTGATCTCAGACAGTAACATAGCAAAAGTCCCAGTGTTGGTGTGTGCTTTGGTTACTTAAAAAAGTATACATTAAATTGGACTATAGTCACACTCAGTCTCTCCCATCCAGGTGAGTGTTTGCTGGACCAGCCCCAGAAGCCCTTGGCCCTGCCTGATATACTTCCCGGAGTTGCATACAGCCTAGAACGCCAGTGTGAGCTGGCGTTCGGAGACGGTTCAAAGCCTTGCCCCTTCATGCAGCCACCGTGTGGCCGTCTGTGGTGTACAGGAAAAAACAATGGCCAGCTGGTGTGTCAGACGCGACACTTCCCCTGGGCAGACGGTACAAACTGTGGGGACGGCCAGGTCTGCATCAGGGGGGTCTGTTCTGACAAGCAGGGGGTCTATGATGTTAGGGTAAGCTTACGACGAAATGTCTGTGCATGTATGCACACACACACACACACACACACACACACACACGCATGCACATGTTCACACACACGCACGCACGCACGCACACACACACACACACACACACACACACACACACACACACACACACACACACACACACACACACACACACACACACACACACACACACACACACACACAGTTATCAGTAGACCTATCATAGCGTTCCAAAAGCTGTCTGAGTGGTGTAAAATGTGTCACCTGTATGAAAATGGTGTAATGAAGCAAGACCTATACTGTACTGTTCCCTGTCTCCCTACTTTAGGTGGATGGGCGTTGGGGGAAGTGGGGTTTGTTTGGATCCTGCTCACGCACATGTGGAGGAGGTGTACAGTTGGCTAAAAGGGAGTGCAACAACCCAGTTCCATCAAACGGTGGTAAATACTGCCAAGGGGTGCGGGTCAAATACCGATCGTGCAACCTAAACCCCTGCCCTGACACAGGTACGAGTTGCTGAAAACAGACAAGTATGTTGGAGGATGTTTTCCCCCCGGGGGTTGTTTCACCTCCTGACCTCCTGCACCTTCCTTCCCCGTTGTGTTTGCAGGTAAGAGCTACCGTGAGGAGCAATGTGAGGTCTTCAACGGCTACAATCTCAACACGAACCGTCTCACTCCCTCCGTGGAGTGGGTACCAAAGTACTCTGGCGTGTCCCCCGAGGATAAGTGTAAGCTCATCTGCAGGGCCAACGGAACCGGTTACTTCTACGTTCTGGCACCAAAGGTGAGCAGGTCCACCAAAGCTGTCTTTGCTCTTTGGATGCGTTTTGTAAATAAGCTGCACCCATGAATTAAGCTTCAGTATCGTTGCTGTCGGATGGAAACCTTGTATCTCCGAAACTGTTTCTTTGCAGGAAATGGAAAAAATAACCTGTGTTCTAATGGATCCAATGTAGTCATTGGTCCAATAAAACCCACAGACAACCACTTCTACTTTCACTTAAAAGAAAATCACACAATTTAAATTTTTGCCGATCTGCAAGCTCACAATGTGTTGTGAGCTTGTAGATTGGCTATTTTTACAGTAATTGTTGTGTGACACTGTAGTATGACAAAGTAGGGTATTAATTTACGCAAACACATTTAAATATGGTGATTTCTGCCCGACAGCAACGATAAAATTCATTAGTTGGTTAGTTTGTCCCCAAGTTTTATCCTTGAAGTTTTATTTATAATAATCTATTGCAGACATACAGTAGTCACATAGAATTTATTTATTTTCATCTCCAAGAACCTCATACAGATGTAGAGAATTTAATAATATTAATAATGGAGAACAATACTGAAGCCAAGTACATAGTTTACATACAGTACATGTACATCATCTGTCAGCCTCCAGGATCAGAGAGCAAGACAGGAATGAAGACGGGGAGGAGAGAGGGCTTATCTCTGTGTAGAGTGAGCCTGAGCAGGCATTGCATGCATAGAATCAACCCATGGTCCACGTTTCACACCATTATGTCATCGGAAGAGGAGCTGATAGGATACTATTTACTGGACATTATATTCTATGCAGTTTATCATACTGTAGATTACTTACTGCCCTGCTTTCATTTGGGCCTCTTCTATTATGGCATGTGGTGGAAGTGTGGTGCTCAATTACATGTTTAGCTAACTTATCCAATTCCGCTTTGTCACGTGTTAGGGCCCTGACATAAAATAGATATAAAGTAGTATAGATGGGTTTCAAGCACACTACTCACACAGCTGTTCAGTAATTACACACAGCCACCTACTTTACTGACCACCTTCCACCTACGTTACCAACCTCACAACGCAGCAACGCATTGTGAGGTTGTGGCTCTGCAATTTTTGGCATGCAACGCCACCGTGCGGCAAATTCTGAATCAGACTTTACTGCTATGATTACCATAACCAACGCATCTTCATATCAAACTAACGCATCATGACCATGTTTTCAAACACCTAATCCGGGACTGTTAAATGAACGCGCACGTTCGTGCACACACTTTACTTTGGACTCGGGAACCGCAGCTTGAAACCGGTACAATACTGGACAAGCCGACCTGTACATCAGCTCACCGTAACACAGCAGCACAGAGTTGCCATGAATGCTAAAATCCATTTGATAGTTTTCTATTTCCATGGGCTCAGAGGACCAAGGCCCAACTGGATATAATATCAAGCCTTGTGTAGTCAGACGATCAAAGATCTCCTCCTACTACTGATACGTCTGGTGACATCTAAACTGGGTACAAAAAAAGAAAAGAAAAAAAGAACTCCACTGCAGAAACAATGCAAAGACTTTAGGGCGGACCTTTATAGATTCTGTTTGTTATGTGTTGTTCTATGTTCTATGTTATGCCATAACTGACTCACAACAACTTGTAACTATAATCTTCCACAGTGTCCTAGTGTATATAATCATGGTAATGTAAAAAAAAAAAAAAAAAAGAGGTACTAGTTTGAAGCCTTACCTGGGTAAAGAGATGTAAAAAGAAAATACATTTGGCTATTTGCGGACCAAATACAGAGACAACTTAGGTCAAGTGTACTAAGAATAGAGTGTTAACAAAAGTACATTTGTGTACTAAAGGTGGTGGATGGGACCTCCTGCTCTCCAGACTCACCAGGGGTGTGTGTCCAAGGGAAGTGCATCAAAGCTGGCTGTGATGGGAAACTGGGCTCCAATAAGAAGTTTAACAAGTGTGGAATCTGTGGCGGTGACACCAAGGGCTGTAAGAAGGTGTCAGGCCTCTTCACCAGACCCATGTAAGTGAATCCCTCACTTTGTTGAGATGCAGTAGACCAAAGGTCTTAGCAGAATGCTTCTCAGTGGTGTAAATCTAGGGGATGCAGAGTGGCAGGGCAGCGCCCGGGTACACAGCATCGTTCTCGTTAGGTCGGGGCATGGGCACCTCTTTGCTGTTGCCACGCACTTGATAACTTGCTCTGAATATACTGTATGTGACAATCTACTTGTCATAGATTATTACTGCTATTATTAACCTTCATTTCATCACCATATAATTTGAAAGGTCATAATTAAATCTTTCGCACTAATGAGCCAGAGGAAAGTCATTTTGTCCTTTTCGATGAGAATGGGTACTGATGCTACTCTTTACAAATAATTCATAGAATGAACATGAAATGAATGGATAATCCAGTAATTAACAGCATCATTGTCGGTGTGAATGCACCGGGTTTTATGTTTTGTCATGCAGAAACGGCTACAACTTTGTGGTCATGTTGCCAGTGGGCGCCGCCAACATCGACATCCGTCAGCGGGGCTACAAAGGCATGGTGAGAGACGACAACTACCTAGCAGTGAAGAACAGTTACGGAGAGTACCTGCTAAATGGGAACTATGTGGTGTCTGCAGTGGAGCGGGACATCATAGTGAAGAACAGCCTGCTGCGCTACAGCGGTACAGCTGGCGTCTCTGAGACTCTGCAGGCCGTCAAGCCCCTGGGAGAGTTCCTGACAGTGGAGGTACTGTCGGTGGGCAAGATGACCCCCCCTCGCATCCGCTACTCCTTCTACCTGGCCCGTGACAGCAAGGAGGACAGAACTCTGAAAAAGGAGGGTCGCTCGCGCTCCTCTAACAGCGTCCTGGCTGAGGACGGTGTCAAGGAAATGGGCGAAGACGTCCTGAAGAAGCCCTCCTACAGCAAGGACAGACTTGAACCCGGGAAGTGGATATCCACGGGGTGGGACCAGTGCTCTGTGACCTGCGGAAATGGCCTCCAGAGGAGGATGGTGCAATGTCTGCAGCCAGATGGGAAGCCGGGGTTAGACTGCGATCCTGCGAAAAGGCCGTCAGCCACAAGGGCTTGCGGAGACCCATGTCCTGAGTGGAATATCGGTGAGTGGACGCCCTGCTCCAGAACCTGTGGGAAGGGCTTCAAGAGGCGGCCATTGCGCTGCGCCACGCAAACTGGGCTGCTGCTCCCCAGGGACCATTGCACTGGCACTCGCAAACCACAGGAGCTGGACTTCTGTAACCTAAGGCCTTGCTAGTGACTAAAACCTCTGACCATGTACTGTAGTAACCCCTTTTGATTGGACCGACAGGAAACCACCACCCACCAATAAGATTCACACACTGAAATCTGTCTGTTTGATGCAAGTGTTTCCATTTGCAACATGGGGCTGGTGAAAGAGGCTGGAGGAATACTTGCTTGGAAGAGTAGAGATGATAACACAGGGAGTAAAAGTTGCAGGTCCCTCAATGCAATTACTCTCACTAGACAGCATATCACACCATATGACAAGTTTTGAATGCAGATTTCTAGTTTGACTGGGGATGTGCAAACAGATCAATGCAGCTTTATAGTAAGGAACTTGAGATCAGGTTGACCATTCAATTGTTAATTTTGTATTTTGAAAACATCTGTAACATCTGAAAAAATCTACAACTCTACAAAATATAATGCACAATACTTGATATGGCGAGGAAAAAATATCTTTTTAAATGTGGAGAATTTTAATTCAACCACTTTCACCCTGACGCCCCTATTTTGGGCCTGTCATTATAGGTGAACGTTTTCAAAAATGTCCATCACATTTCAAAACTTTCAACAATTTAAAAAAGATAATTTTTGATACCTTTGATTGTCTTAAGTGTTTAAATTGGTACAGTTGGTTTTAAAGGAAACAGTGAAAATATAACGATGCAGGTTGTGCTGAAAGTCGACAATGATCATGTCACTGCTGAATTTCCATGGTGCCTCTTGAAATCTTTAAACACTAAAATGAACACAGCATGTATTCTATATACACATATCAGTGTTTTCCTTGCTGTAGTTTTTTATTCATACCTTTTGCACTGCTGCTACCCCAAGTTTTTTTTCTTCTTTATATCGATCCAAATTAGGTCAGGGAGAGAGAGAGAGCTACCACAGCATCATGTTCTATACATTTCACTCCAAGAATTTTAACATGAGTGGGGGAAAAAAGCCTAGCTTTATAATTTTTAACAATAACAAAACGGTACAATGGACCCTTGTGTTTCTTCTCTTGTACTCTCCAAATGAGGGAGAAATCACCTGTGCTGTGTAGACGGTGACTTTCTGCAGACTTTGCTCTGAAACAGTCATGGAAACAGTTAAAAATAGAAATCTGAAATCACACTGGTGGCGTTTGAACAAGCTGGACACAAAACAGGGCAGGAAACACTGACCACTCCAATGGCTTGCTGTGTGTCAGCTGGCATGGTAGCTTTAGCTCACGGTGATGTCACCAGGCTACACCCCATGTTGGACTGCTCAGCTAAGATATGACTTGGTCTGTAATGTGACTCTTTGTGACTCCTCTTCCACATTCAACCTCTGTCTTTTGGCTCTTTTCGACTACGAAAGGTAACCCAGAACCTTCCATCACCTGAAACTTTCCAGAACCTGTGAAGTTCTGTGATAGTTTTTTGTTTACGTTTCCATTATAAGCAGAACTGCTCCTAAACGGGGAGGTACGTCATAAAAAAAAAGCTCACAACGCGTATCGCAGCGTTGCATCGCTATTTTTCAAAATGTTTGAGTTCCGGGTTCCCAGAACTCAGGGTTACAATAGTACCATCTCCTGAGCAGGGCCCAAATTAGGTTCCGAGAACCTTATCTGAAACCGAGCTGTAGCGTATGGAAATAAACGCAGAACCTGGGAAATACTTCACAGTTTGATTAATTCTTGTAGTCGAAAAGAGCCATTTGTTTCTCTTCTCTTGGTGCCTGCATCATTTGACCAAAACTATCGTCTCCTTGGTTCATAATGTTCAGCCAGTGCTGCAGCTCCATTAAGTTGTGCCTGTCAGGCACAGTTGCCATAGATCATGTATTACCGATGAAACGATAAAGTGGAGGGGGGGAAAATTGGCAAGGTTGTACAGAATGTGTGTTTCACTGGACCACCTCGTTCATGGCCCCACAGCCTGAGCCAAACTGTTCTTTCTGCACACTTGATGAAATCCCTGTAATCCATTATATTCTTGTTTTGGTTCTTAATGGGGCCACATTGTGCAACTAAAAGATGGTTCCTGTATTACTTGGAATATTTTTCATCAGCTTTTGCACTTTGTACAGCAAAAGAATCCAATGACCTGCACAGGCTGCCTTGTATACCATGTATACATCCAATCAGCTGTGTGCAAATAAGCAATGTAAATACTTTTTTCATATTTTTGTCTACGCTGGCATTTGCAGTTGTCTTTGATCTCAGTATATTTATTCCAAATAAAATAATAAATGAACAACATGAATTGATACAGTATGTCTGGATTTTTCACTTTTGTAGCCATGATGATATGGTAGTCAAATTAAGTCTGTGCTTAGTCAGCATTCCTTGGCTAAATAAAAATGTAATAAAAATAAATAAAAATATAGCTGCAAGCAGCGATAATACGGGGCCAGCAATTGCAGAGAGAAGAAAGAAAAAAGCAATGATAAGTAATATGCACAATAAACCATAGAAACATAGAAGACTGAACTTGAGAGAAAGAAGACCATGCATTTTAAACCCTCACTAACCCTAACCTCAGTAAAACAACGCCTAAGCCTATCCTCAAGAAACACTATGTGTAAACCTAAGAATCACATATCATGATCACCTCAATACATTGTCGGGGACAGGGATCGAACAAGTGACCTACGGACTCAAAGGCTGCCTCTCTTCTCGTTGAGCTAGCTATATGGCCTCCCTGATACTGTCTGTTGATATATATAAGTCTTTCCGTCCCTGATGGACCAAGCCTCTGTTTTGCTAACTACTCTAGATCACTGGTTCCCTAACCATCTACCAATAGAGAAATTGTACGTCTCCTCGGAACAGAAACTAGTGAAAGTAGCCGATCTACAAGCTCACAAAACGTTGCTATCTGAAACGTTTTGAGATTGTAGATCGGCTATTTTCACAATGAAGTATGTCATACATTGAAAAAACATACTCTCAAATAAGCATTTCATGTTATCTTTAACAATTGCACATGTATTCATTGATACAGTCATGTTGTTTGCAATACACTTTAAATGAAGTCTGCATGAAGTGAGCCTTGAACTGGCGGCCATGCGGTTGTCAGGCAGATGCTGTAGAGAGAAGCCATTGGACCGACAGACCTGAAATGGTGAAAAAGGAGCTCACACAGATGATACAGTTTCACGCAAATAGCTGAAAAAATCCTGTGTTTAAGTGTTTTTCAAACTGCTCAAAATTTAAGGGCAATCTAAGGGCGGAGCTTACTGGTCAAAGTGATAGATGTGTTCCTCGTGAGTCAAGGCACAAGTATAAGCAAGTTTCACGACTTTCGGCCAAACAAGGCATGACTTATGCTTGTTTAAAGTTTGCATTTCAAAAAATTGCTATACCGCCCCCCTTTGGCCAATTGGAGTAAGATTGGTTTCAGTGATATTTCATTTGGAATGACCCTCTACATTACTGGAAAGTTTAAAAGAAATGTGAGTCTGCATGTATGTGTTAGGCGCAGATGAATAATTGTTAAAATCTATCTCCTCCTGGATTTTTGAGTAATCTGCACGAAATCTTTTACACATGAACTTTGGACCTCTGCCGACAAAACGTTAGTGGCGGATTTTCCATAAGTGAAAGAATGAAGCTTTTAAGAGCCAATGACTTTTTTTCATATAATACAAAATGGTGGGAGATCTAAAGGTCAGAGGTCAAAAGTCAGACCATGAAGGTTTTCTGAAGAGACGCATGTGTGTATCGGAAGTTTCATGGCTGTAGGTCAAACAGGGCATGAGTTGTACCGGTTCAAAGTTGGCACTTTCAATGGAGTGCTATAGGGCCACCCTTTGACGAATGAGTGTGAGAATTATTTCTTGATAGTTTTTCATGACCATTTACCATATGCCCGAGTTTCGTAAAAAGCGTATGCACGGTTAAGCCAGAACTGGCAAAAACGGCAGAAGAAGAAGAAGAAGTAGAAGAAGAAACAGAATAATGCCAATAACAAAACGGAGCCTTGCTCTGCAGAGCCTGGCCCCGTAATGATTATAAAATCTTGGTGCAAAGGTGATATGATTTGTCAGCATGTGTTGGTTTTGCAGCATTCCAGACTTCAATCTTTGTTTCTCCATGCTCTCAATCAAACAGTCAAAGTTGTCTAAACAGTTTAGAAGTAGGTCAAAACATGCACCTGCAAATATGTTCCTGTCTTTTTTTTTCTTTTTCTTCTCCAAATTTTCTGTTTCAAGTTCTTCTATGCAAGTGTGTGCAATGTTGAGGCACAAATATGACAAGTCAGCACATATGACAGACTGAGTTCTGTGGACACCGATAAGAAATACTTGGAGGTATTTTCTAAAACTGCATTTCCGTGTCAAACAGCCAGTGGTGGAAGAAATAAAGCAATATAAAACTACTCTACAAGTAAGTCTTGAATAAAAATTTTGACTTTAGTAAAAGTACAAAAGTATTGACATAACATATACTTATTGTACCAAAGTGAAAGTACTCAATCTTTTCAAAATGTGTCAAAATCTTTTGAAAATAGCTGATCTAAAAGCTTGCGACGCATCGCGACACATCGTGAGCTTGGAGATCAGCTATTTTGGAATTCACTAAATATAAAATAATTAATAGGTTTATGTATGTTTTGTAAAAATCTAAATCTACAAAGTAACTTTGGGTTACTTACCAAAGTAAGTTTTAAAATAATGTAGAGGGATAAAAATGCAATATTTGCCTCTGAGATATATGGAGTAGAAGAATAAAGTAGTGAATAATGAACATCTCAATTAAAGTAAAAGTACCTCAATATTGTACTTAAGTACAGTACTTGTAAATGTACTTAGTTACTTTCCGCCACTGCAAACAGCAGATACTGACATGTCAGTGACAAGGACTTGTCTGACCTACATAAGAGTCGAATGAGGCAAAACTGGAAGGCAGGCAGTGAGAGTGTTTATTTGCTCCCCAAGTTGGCTTGTGCTTGGGCTCATGTTGGTATCTAGTTGCAGGCCAGATAGATTTCAGAATGCCAGACTCCTTATCAAGACGAACGTTTGGCTCCTTTCACATTATGTTTTTGATCCAGAGAAATAAATCTGATACTTCTGTGAGGCCCAGTTACATGCAAACTTTAAACTTAATTAAATTAAATGTTCTCAGTCCCAAAACAGTGTTCAGCCTTCCTAATATACAAAGCATGTCTCTTGAACTGATACAACTCCTTACTGTACACCATAGTAACTGCCAACTGGCTCCACACTACAGAAACAGTTTTGCCTTTAAAGGAGAAAACCTTCTTTACTAACGATCCCTGATACCATCCTGGTTCATTAATCACATGCATATTTTTGTATTCATCCAAAAGGCTGCAACAACATGTCATTTTGGATCCCTGAGGTTTTACCCAAATCATGATTTGAATTTGTCGAAGCATAAATTAGGCGTAAGGATGAGAGGATGGAATGAGAAGAGGCCAAACCGTTGGAACAGAGGGACATTTTGACCTCATTAGAGCATCCATGTTTACTGTTTAAAGGAACTGTTTAAAGGAACTGACCCACAAATCCTGATTTTCCCCCCATTTTACACCCCCGCCCCCTCGCCAAAAACCCTTACCCTTAATTGGTGAAACCACCGAAAAATAGTCAACAGCTGAGGGCTTTCTGGAGATAATTAGGGTCAGGAAGCCAAGACTAGATTCTATGTGGGTTCTTCCGCCTGATCAATGGCAGATTCCTGTTTTTGTGGTTCTTGCTGAGTCAGATCGTCTGTGGGCCACGAAAAACCATTTGAAAGATGTTCTAAACGCTGAAAGAAGTGCTTTGTGTGAAGTTGATGGGATGCTGAGTGGGTACAATGTCACTGCAGGACCCAATGGGCGTCCTCATTAATGCACAACATCTCTGAGGAGGTCTGCTGACTGTGCAGCAGGAACACGATCAGTCTGCAAACAATACTGATGACAGATTCCCGGCTGACTTCCTCCCAACTGATTCATCTAAGTCGGGCTGTGTGGTCTAATATGTTCACAATGTATACATGTGACCTACTTTATTATTATTATGTTTTCTTTACCACTTAAACCTTATAGTCTAGACTTCGCAAAATGGACCCTGAGTTGGCTCTGTAGTTGAAGCACTTTTTTCTGTCTACTCTACACAAAATTTGCCAAAAATAGCCAATCTACAAGCTCCCAATGTGTTCCAACGCGTTGTGAGCTTGTAAAGCTAATGTTCCCCCCAGAATATGGATGTTGGGGTTCAAGTGGTTAATATTTGTTTCTCTCAAACCTTTGACCAGACATCAAACATTGGGGTTTCTGAACATATACTGGCATGCTGTGGTGGACATACATTTCCCTTTCTTTATTTTTCTTCTTTTTACTGCATGGCTCTGCAGGAGGGTAGCCGTCTGTAAGAGGGTCGGTCTCTCTCTCTATGAGTGTGTGCGTGCGTGCGTGCGTGCGTGCGTGTGTTTACAGAGCTTATCTGGCAAGCCACTGGACCCATCAGCGCCAAACTTCGTATGCACACTGCCAGTATTATACTGCCAGTGAACAACTAAGAGATATACTGTAATTAAATTACATAAAAATATGTCAGATCGCATCTATGCATCAAAGGTTTTGTGACATGGGACCCTCAGTCATCTCGTAACATTTAAATATAAATGTTCATAATGAGGTCATAGGGAACTCTATGGGTAGAATATCAACACAAATATTGATATACAGTAGAGCCACTGCAAAAGTAACTATTAGCTCAGTAACTTGGCACCACCCCAAGCCCTGAACACCTGTGATATGGAGATGTGTCCTTGACCTAGCTTGGTGGGCTTAATAGGAGAGGAAGCATAAAATGGATCAGAGAGGGCCCACATGGTGTGGATTTTAGGTGGTTTGAACATATCTTGCACTTTGGGAAAATAAGAATGATTTTGTTGTTTTGTTTTTAACCACTTAAGCCCTATTTTAGTCAGTACGACGATGTCGCGCAAACATACAAGAGATTTAGTATAGAGTCAAATTAGTCAAATAAAAAGAAAAGGGAACAATAACTGAATGCACAGTGGCCAACAGTAAAAAGTTGCAATCAGGATTTTAAAATGTAGGACAGTCCCAGAAGAACAGTAATGAGTGTACCCAGTAATCTTCACAATTTAGCCATCGTTTATAGTTTAGAGATAAAATATATGAAAACTTAGACAGAATTTAGACAAAACGTAGCAGTGCACAGTGTCAGTGTTCAAAACACAACATGTTTGCCAGAATGCACTGCAATGCAGATGTTTGAATGCAATGAACTGTTGCTTCAGTGCAGCTGTATGATAAATAATTTAATGTTTCATTTAAAGTCCCCCTCCACAGGCACGTCAACCATAGAGCATCAGAATTCAATCTGGGGTTTCATATTCCATTTACTCTAATCAAGGTCTCAGAATGAAGAGAAAGATAAACTAGAACCATGTGTGTCTTTATGAGAGGGAATATGTTAAGTACGGAGTGGGGGGAGTGGTTTGGAGATCTTACATTTATTCTCTACGCTAGGCTATAATTTGGATCACAAAGGGAAAGAAACCTAATGCCAAAATATGGCATTAATCATGTAGTTGTGATCAAAGTTTCAAAGTGTTTATATTCAGTAGAAGAGCAGCTACTTTGACCACACATACTGTAGACAGTCAGAGATGGGTAGTATTTTAAATACGTACATGTATTTGAAATACGTATATCAAATCATTGTTTGTAATTTTGTATTTGTCTGTTACTGATTGGCTTATCCACCCTCAGAACAAATTCAACCAAATGAGAGGCAGAGTAGGGCGGGTCTTGAGACATACCGGTACTTCATATCACCTTGCCTCAACTAGTGAATGAAGCCTCATGGAAATATCCTTATACATTAAAGATAGTTTACTTTTGTGATAACCAAATTACTGCATAACCGATAAATGGTCAGAAAGTCTAATATTTGATTATTTAGGATGCTATACCTGTTCAGTATCCTAGAGTCGGTATCCTGGTCAGTATCCTGGTGTCAGTATCCTGCTCAGTATCCTGGCATTAGTATGGGTGCATCCACACCTGAGATACAAGTTGACACTAGTTGTCGCAAGCCCTTGTTCCGGTTCCGGCTATTTCTGCCCGTTACTCAATGAAAACCGGAACCCGGATATGCACTTCAGACGCGCATCGGGCGGTCTTTCTGGGTTTTCCCATAACATGGGAGTGGATGGGACCAGGAGTATCCTGGTGTCAGTATCATGGTCCTGGTGCCAATATCCTGGTGTCAGTATCCTGGTGTCAGTATCCAGCTCAGTATAGTGGTGTCAGTATCATAGTCCTGGAACCAGAATACTGGTCAGTATTCTGATGTCAGTATCCTGGTCAGTATCCTGGTGTCAGTATCGTGGTCATGCTTTATTGACATTGTCACAGTCAGACAGTGTCCTACCCGACACCAGGGTTGATATTAGTGGAAGAGTAGGGAGACTGCAGATATGCTAGTTATATTGTTTGAACATAACCATACAGATTGGTTACAATAACATTGTATTCATTCAAATAAGTCTGGGATTGTAGCCTTAAAATGCTGAGGCTGCTGGTCTAGCTACGAGCTCTGACATCTGTGCATCGGACTTCAACTGTTCCTAATGATCTACCCTAATTTCTCTCCATGCCTATTCATTTTGTGGTGTCAGTTGGAAATTAGTGTATATCTGATGCTTTGTTGATGATGTCACCTAGCGCTCCAAAATGGCCAGGACCACCATTGTCCACATACTGTGCTCAGTGGAAGTCCTTTGGAATTGGGCCAGATTGGGCCAGAGCATTACAAGAGTTGGCTTCCTTCAAAACACAATCTGCATTTCATTTGCTCATGTTTCAGTATTGTTTTGTACAATATTAGTAGGGAGAAAATAGCATATTCTATTCACAAGATATTAACAAAACGCTCCCTCTCTCTTTCTCTCACTTTCTCTGCAACTGTGAATCTTGGGATTAGATGTACGTACACATTGTTTTCAATAAGGAATGCTAACAATGCAACAAGCCATTTTAAGAAACCCAAGGGCCAAATGTTGAAATGTTTTCCCACATTTTGTAAAGTATTATAAAGAAAAAAAAGAAAGAAAAAAATGTGGAAATGTCAAGGTATCCCTTTAACCTTGGCCCAGATAAAAAAATAGAGTGCGGTTGCCTGTGTGTGTGTGTGTGTGTGTGTGTGTGTGTGTGTGTGTGTGTGTGTGTGTGTGTGTGTGTGTGTGTGTGTGTGTGTGTGTGTGTGTGTGTGTGTGTGTGTGCCTGCGTGCGTGCGTGCGTGCGTGCGTATGTGCAAATGTATGTGTGTGTGCGTGCATGCATGTGTATTTGGAATGCTGCCACATCAGTCTGGCCCTGCAAATCCCCAAACACTGACTTAAATACTCAACAGGCAAAACAATCCTAAAGCGAGCAGTGAGAGGATGAAGTCATGGTTACGCTATACTGTCTTCAAAGTCTACGAAATCGTACGAGTAAGGCTCTATTATTCTATGTTTTCATGCTGTGTTAGATATAATAGTGTGCAAAAGTCATTGTGTTAAGTGCAATGCTTACTGACAATGTGACATAATGAAAAAGGTTCTCATCCTTAAGTATTTAATCCTTAAATGAGTAGTTGAGAGTTCTAATTATAGGAGTTAATAAGTCATGATTTATAAACACGAGCAATCAAGGTTAGGATCCCACTAATCGAAACCTGCTGTGGCCAAACACTCTGAATCAAGGCTGGAAAATACATCAGCAGTGCCTCCATGCAAAAAGCAGACATTCAGGTCCTATAGAAAAACAGTCGCTGTGTGTGTGTGTGTGTGTGTGTGTGTGTGTGTGTGTGTGTGTGTGTGTGTGTGTGTGTGTGTGTGTGTGTGTGTGTGTGTGTGTGTGTGTGTGTGTGTGTGTGTGTGTGTGTGTGTGTGTGTGTGTGTGTGTGTGCACGCGTGTGCATGCGTGCATGCGTGCGTGCGTATGTGTGCGTACGTGCGTACAAGCAACATACTGTATGTTGAGGTGACATGATGAAAGTGTAACATGCTTGATTTGATTTGTATTGTAATGTTATTTTTAATAGGCAGAAATATTAAAAATGTACCCTGGACCATACTCACAAGGCTATTATTTGCACTAGCCTAGCCTACTGTCCATTAGCCTCATACAAAATATCATAATATAATGATTTGTCTTGTTGTACACTAAACCTCTTTGTCAAAAATAGTGACATGGTCATGACGCCACATGTTGTGAACTTGTAGATCTGTTATTTTCACTGAATGTTTGCTCTAGAATAGGCATGCTATATTTAAGAAGGGCTATCCGTACTACTACTAGAACTAGACCATACCCGGTGAGGGGCGCAGGCAAAAATAGTTGCAAACTTGGGGTTATTGCACGTCCAAAACGGGCTTCGAACACACAGCACAGGCGCGAGCCGTAGGTGCGCGCGCACAAACACAGCACACACACGGCCGGGCCGTCGCGTGAACACAGCACAGGCACGAGCCGTCAGCGCGCGCGCACACACACAGTTAGATCTGCCGTTGTTTTTTAAAAGGCTAATAAACAGCTGAGATTTGGTGAAATTGAAAAACGGGCTTCGCAGTTAAGTTCAGATGGTAATGAGGAATGGCTGTGTGCAAAATAAGATCAAGTGCTCCAGCCAGTGAGGAGAAACGGCACACAGACGAACGAACGAACGAACGACGAACGAACGAAGGCCACAGAGGTTAGTGAAATTATAGGAGGATAACTAGGCTATATTGTTCACCACAGTTGTCGTTATAGTTGTGTGGACTGTGCCAACCACTTCAATTAGAATGATATTTAAAACTACTGGTAAAAAAACGTTTCCCCCGGCCCATATCCATCCATATCCACGTACAGTACCTTGGAATTAGGTGAAGTTGTGCCAGAAACCCCTAAACGAGATTAAGAAGAGACAACAGCACAAGCTCTGGATTAATTCACATCCTTCTGTGTGTAAGTGTGTGTGTGTGTGTGTGTGTGTGTGTGTGTGTGTGTGTGTGTGTGTGTGTGTGTGTGTGTGTGTGTGTGTGTGTGTGTGTGTGTGTGTGTGTGTGTGTGTGTGTGTGTGTGTGTGTGTGTGTGTGTGTGTGTGTGTGTGTGTGTGTGTGTGTTTGAGGTTGAACTTGAAGCAGGCGTTTCTTATTTGCATCTATGGAAAACTTTACAGAATGCACAATGGTTTACATTATATTAGTCATAGAAGTCCCAAATTGGGTTAGAAAAATACAACATCAACTCTAGATTGCCTGAACAACTAAGAGATATGCATACCCTGTCCAGAATGACAGAAACAGAACCAAACGTAAATAAACACTTCACTGCAATCAAAGAAATTGGATGATGAATGTTTAAAGCAGGGCAACTTGAACGAATGACACAGATTATGTTTCTCTATTAGTTTCTAAGGTTGCTAACCATGAGGAAATCTATACTTTGAGTTATGAGCAAACATTCATTACAGAGAGGGAGAGTGCACTGTAGGTATTGTCATTAATCTTGTGAGGGCATACTTTGCATGTTCCTTCAGGTCCTTCGTGTCTTACTAATGCCGAATTTTTGCTCCGTTGTATGACAGGGTCCAGAAAATAGCCACAGATCTACAAGCTCACCATATTATTTGCAACATGTTGTGAGCTTCCGTCATACAAAGCTCGAACATATTTTTGTGAATGTTTTCTGGTCAAGCTAAAGACAAAGTGAAAGATTAATTATCCATGAACTCCACAAGTATTTTGGACAGCACTGCAGCATTTGATGTTTTGGAGTTTTGTTTTGGGCCAAAAGTATTTAGATGGACTAAAATGACTTTCGATGTAGTTGGCCTTTTTCATATACAGTAGCAATATATACCGGTACACTGCTAAATACATTTAACTCTGAGAGAAATGAATAGTGATTTTTTTCTCTGTTGTCAATTCTTTCCCTAACATATAACCATTTCCATGTGCTCCTCTCTGGAGCTTGTATAGGATTTTCAATCGCTTTGATAATTTCAGGCTAGCTAGACTCTAAAATTATTCTTTGGAAGCATAGGGTTGGATAAAAGCATAAAAGTGAACACAGGTTTGACTTAAGCCAACCAACCCTAAATCGTCATTCTTCTGTGCTGGAGATCAAAGAACTTTCATGAATGTTTCTCTGATGTACTTATCTAATCTAAAGTTTGGATATTAGAAAAAGAGAACCAATAGCTACCTCTGTAGATGACTATTTTGGTGGTAGACCAAACATCAGCCAGTAAATTCTCATTTCATGTTCTGGTGAAAATATCCTAAATTCACAATTTGTCAGTGGTTAAAGGATAAAAGTGGAGGCATTGCAAAACACTGTAAAGTAAATGTGTTCCCTGTTATTATTGAAATGTTCCAAGTAAACCACTGAAAACATGCATAATTTACTCCTGATTTCCATGGAAGCATCAATTGGTTTATGACTAAAGGCGTAAAATGGCTTATGGTAATGATAGCTGGAATTCCCCCTTCTTCATATTATTTTCCTCATTACATATGACTTGTTTGATAAAGTTGTGCAACACTCATATGCCATTGCCCCGTTGAGAGCTTGCGGTTGTGAAAGCAAACATAGTTTATAGAAATTCCTGCATTGTTGTTTTTAGGGATGCACAGGGACTGAAGACTCCATATCTGCCCTATTTTAGCATTATATCTGCTGAGCATAGCTATTCCCACAGCAAACCTCTTTCACAAACTATGATCCTTTAATTTACAAACCATTAATTTAAACACTGCTGGCACAATACTTTGTGTCAAGGGACACAAAAAGGTTGCATAGACAAAATTGAAATGCTTAACAAATGCTGACGCTGCAGAGTTGAATCAACCCAATGACCTTTCTCTGTAGACTGGATTTTTCAGTACAACAGGCTCCCAAAGACCTATCACCACTCAATACAGAGAATAATTTGTTTTATATGAGTCAAGTATTTGGGTTGCCAAGTTCTGATTTTAACCACAGAGGGCTTCTCTCTCTCTCTCTCTCTCTCTCTCTCTCTCTCTCTCCATCGTTCCTCCCCCCATCTCCCATTTCTAGTTTTGTGCATTCGTGAGACCAAAACCAAACCATTCACAGTTTTCTCTAAATGATTTTGGTGTCAGATTTTGGTCATGTTTTTATAATTTGGGGCACATTTCCTGCAATTCACATGCACACATGAAATGTTACCAGTGAATTAAATGTAAAGTGTATTAATTTCACCTTCTAGCAAATCAGTTTGTAGCTTTTGTCCGCAGTGCACAGTATACAGTGTGCAGCATGCTGTGTACAGTGTGCAGTTTACAGTGTACCTTCTGCACAGTGCAATGTACACTGTGCAGTTTACAGTGTGCCGTGCATATTGTGCAGTTTACAGTGTGACGTGCACAGTATACAGTGTGCAGTTTACAGTGTACAGTGTGCAGTTTACAGTTTGCCGTGCATATTGTGCCGTTTACAGTGTGCAGTGTGCAGTTCCCTGACAGCCGCTTTACCCTCTGAGCCACTGCCACCCAGTACTACCCGAAGATGAAGCCATTGCAAATAGCAACTATCATCACCTCAAATCTAGTAGGATATGACTATTGAATAGATGAGACTACAATTCCAGACTGAAATGTACATATTAAGCACATAATATGCACCGAATCATAATCTGCATTGATCAGATGTAGGTGACAAATGATAGAGACAAACAAAAAATCTGGAATCCCTTAACAGCGATGTGACAGTAATCTAGTTGTTATCCTATGACTTTATTGCCAAAACAACACTCAGCTATGTTCATGTGTCAGTCACCCCCACATGTTGATGAGATTCTGCTGTGCAGTCTGAAATCCAAAGTGAGACAGCTAACTGAAAGTGGGCCCAAACATCACATATTACAGCTCTGTTGCTCTAAGAGCTGTCATGGAATAAGTATTGAAATGCCAAATGCGTCTGCAAAGAAAGATAAACAATCAAATTATTTAAGCACAGCGAGGAAAATCAACACTTCAATCAACACATCAGTCAAAATTCAATCAAAATTCAATCAATGGATAAGAATAGATTATTAAATTATGTCTCTTACACATGAGGAAATGTTGGCTTGCTGAAAGCAACTATCCCATAAAGTAAAGTTTTAAGTACATCATGAGTACAGAAGTGCTGATTTATTGATGAGAGTTTATTTGATTTGAGACGTGTTTCATTTGAGAGTTATTTGTTCAATCAAATATGATGGGATCACATTCAAAAGAGAGGCCAAGGGCTCTCTCTGATCTTCAACAATAACTGCGGATATGAGCTCCACTTCCACCTTTCAAAGAACATCAGTGTGCCCTTTGTCCATCTCTATTTAGTTGAACGGTGTATGGTTGTGGGTACAGCACTGGGTACTCTGACAACGGACAATATGTACAAGAAGTAACGGGTATTGCATAAACAAATGGGGCATGCATTCCGAACTTGCATCGCTCGATCCTGAGTAGTAGTTCTAGTATTTTCAATTTACACAAGCATTGCAAACAAAACAAAAATCGTAATACTGCCTGATGTGGTCATTGTGTGCATCAAGTGCGAGTCTTTCATAGAATAATGAATCAATACAATGCAGTTGTTCCATTTAACTAGTTCATGGACATAGTAGGCTACTGCGAAAACATAATTATTTCACGGTAAATCTATATGGACCCTTTTTGGACTTCAGGTGATAAATGCAGCTGAAGGTAATAATACCATTAATTGTGTTTCATTTGGGTGCTGCAGTGTGCACGCATGGACAGCTCCTGTACAGTTTACTTCATGCTGTCACGCAGAAACACCTAAATCTCACCCAGAATGAATGTCATTACCTTCAGCTGCATGTACCTTCTACACCTACAGTATGATGCATGAATAGGATCACTCATGCTGCACTCATTTTGAGTGTCATATTAACAGAACACTCAAGTCATCTTTATTCATATCACATTTAAAAAATAACAGACCCAAAGTGCATGCTTTCCAATCAATGATGACCTAAAACAAAACATAACCATAATAAATCATAATCCACAAAAGCAATACTAAAACACATAAATCATAATACAATTATAAAATAGTAGTAAGTAAGTAGTAAGGACAGACCACAGAATGTTATGCTGCACTGAAATGTACACAATACTTTGGGCAGCTCTTACTCAAACTGTAAGATATCCAGGCAGAGTAGAAATATTTGACAAATTAATTAACTGTACCATTTTCTGTTGCTTCAAGTAGGTGGTTTGAATTGAACTAACCCAGAGGTGTGGGTCACACAGCTGCTTCATGACCTCTCATTACAGAACATGCTTTTTTGAGTAAAGAGTGTTTCACCCGTTTTGTATATTGTTCTATCGTTTGAAACCACATCTGAAGGACCTGTTGCCCATATTCTGGCTATGGATGAATGATCAATTGATGACAGCTGCATACAATCATTGACTCATCAGTATCAATCTACTTGATTGAAACCTTTGATTGCAGCCTACTTTCACTAAACAGAAACCTTTTGGTCTGAATCAGTCCAATTGGTGAAATTATTACACTCCACTCTCTCATTGAAATTCCATAAATCAAAAGCTAAAAACTGTCAATTCCAAACCCGATGTGTGGCTGATGTTTTGCTGGTGGCCACATTAAAGCTGGAACATTAAAAAGCAACACATTGTACTTCTGCTTTGCAATAAAATACAGCAGCAAATCAACCCCAAACGTGTTGTTTTGCCATAATCAACAATCAAACTGCATTCCTCTGGCTGCATAGTACACTATTCATCATTAGAAATGACATGCAAGAGAGCACAGCTGTAGTGTGCTTATCTCTTGTGGGGAGGAGGAGCTGCAGATAGAGCTCCTTGAGGGATTGTCATATTTTGCATGGATACAGTTTTATCCCTTCATCCCAAACCCAACTCTAGGCAAAATGCTGTTTGAATGCTGCTGTTGTTTTTGGCTGTCATCATACATATATTATTGGACATGTGTTCTGTTTCACCCATGAAAAATGTCTTGAACCATGGGTCTTTTAACATTTGGATTTGTTATCTGATAGACGTGAAATAAACATAGTCCAACATTGACAGTTTTTGTCTCACATGAGAGAATGTTTTCTTTTAGTATTAGTCTAGTGTGGTGATAATAAAAACATAACACAGATAAAACCTATCTCACCATTATTAACTTATCTTTGCTGTCAGAAGTGAAGAATCCATTAGCTACGGGGAATTTCATGTCAAACCAAATGGCGATAGTACTCGTATATTATGAGTCAAGTTATTTTTGTTTTATTGAAGATTTGACATGCTGTCTGTGTTATAGTGACACTGACCTCAGCCGCTCAAGAAAATTATTTTGGTCACATTACGGTTTGGAACTTAGCCTGCGCTGGCAACTCTCCATGTGTGCTTGCACTGCCTCTCTCGCTGATCAAAGTCCCAGGGGGGGTAGGTCCATAGTCCAACTTTACAAAGCTTCACTTCTACAGCCAATGTTTCTTCAACCTTCGGACATTCACTTTTCGAAATATAAATTATGATTGATGTTCAAGTTTAAGCTGTGAACCTGGGAATAGTCAAGGTTTTGCAGAGAATGGGTCTGCTCAGAAGTCTTTGAATTCCAATAAACAACATTCCAGCTACATGGTCTGGCTTGCCACAAAGGCCAACACTCTCTTGTACAAGCAGAGGTTCTGGGGATTGTACCAAGAATGTCTGCCATCATGTACATGGTTAGCATCTCATTACGGTCAGTTTATATGTTGGTGATGTCACTGGATCTTTTCTATACAGTCTCACCCATATGCTATAATGTAGGCTATAGGCTGTAAATAGTACACAATTCAAAAGAAAGAATATATTTTCAAGAACCTCTATAACGTAAATGTATGGATGCTTGTAATATATATATATATGTAAATAATTAACTATAAATTACATAATTTAAAGCAAGTTCTGTTATGATGTGTAATAGGGGGGTCAGAAATTTTGATTGGCCAGGTGAGGCACCATCACATATTTGCCCATCTTGAATTATCCAGGGTTCACTCAGAATGATTGCTTTGCATTCCCTTCTTGTTCTTCCTTTGCCTTACACATGCTAATTTAAGTACAGTGAAACAGTTTCATTTTTCTTGTAAAGCAGTCCATACTGCTAAACAGATGACTGCTTAGAAATATCTGCAAAATGCTCATGGAAGCAAAATTAACCACAATGACTTCATTCAGTTTCAAGTGAACCCATATATTGTCTCCATTGAACATCTTCTCTCCTTCTGTTCTTTATTTGGTTTATGGTAATTTGCCCTGATTTACCCTTTCTGACTTTCCCTTATGAGCAGCTCCATTATAGAGGGGAGAGTTGCACTAGGAAACAGCGTAAAGCTTCAATCGTCCTTTACACCACACACAGACAGACACAAACAGGGGACCGCAGAGCGTGATATATGAGTTTCCAGTGTTACAGTAAATTTCAAGTTTCCATGGTGAGAATGTGGGCGGTCAACATTTAACGGCCTTTATAATGTCTCTCTGGCTTTCAACGAGACCTTGGGAACCTGATTTGAGGATGAGGAGACAGATTGCTGAGGACACCTGGCTCCTCATGATCAATGTCCCTCTCTTCCTCCTCTTCCCACTGCAGTCATGCTGGAATGTAACAAGACTGATGGTGGAAGACTAAGATTAATGGACAGACAGATACATACAGTAATATGCTCCTTGCTAAGCTTATTTTCAAATCTTCAGAACTCTATGATGCTACTCGGCTTTACTTAAAAGGACCACTTCACCCATTTTCAACCTACAGTATCTTCATATAATTGGCCCTCACTGATGCTCGTTATAAGATGGCACCATTTCTGTCTATTTGGTCTGTGTCTCAGAGGAGGGCTGTGGACAGCTCAGAAACCTGCCTACCAGTGATATCATCATCAGTCTTTTTTTTTTTTTTTTTGCTTTCTTTTTTATTTCAGCATTCCAGATAGGAAGGTAGATGTAGATTAGATTGGAATCTACATCGATGATATCATTGGTAGACATATTTCTGAACCCATTCTTTCAATTGCTGATACTGATACATGTATCTCATCTAGGCTTGACTATTGTAACACTCTTTCCTCTGCACGGCTTACCTAAATCAACCATTATCAGATTACAACTTGTAATCTAAATTATTAAATAAACTATTACCCCTGTTTGTATTTACATTGAATCCTTGTACATGCAAGATCTGACTTAAAGATTCAACTTTTACAATAACTTATATAAACTTACACCATCCTACTTATTACCTCAAATCACTCCTCACATTGATGCTAGGGCTCTGTGATCACACATTTTTTAAATTCAAATTCCAAAAATAAAATAAAAGGTCAGTTGACAAGGCTTTCTCTTTTCCTTATTCTCTGGATTCTGGAATCATCTTCCTATCCAAATGTGAGAGGCTACTAGCTTGGTTGACTCATTCAAGACCACCATGTCCTCAAACCTTGATTTATAAGTGTCAATATTCCACCGAATAGTTGGCAAGAAATGTAATTAATTAATAGAGGAAACAGAATACCTCAAGTGGGGCGACAAGGAGAGAATGTGTGGCTCTGCCCAGGGCAGGGTAAAAGTGCAGACACAATCTCTGTCCCTAGGGAACAGGCAGCATTTGTTTTTGTGCATGTGTGCAGTCTGTATCTTTCCGTTTGACAATTATTTCAGCTTTTTATTGAAGGCATGTCTATATTGTATCATTAATATGAGCCTCTTTTTCTTTATTAGTTTTCATGAGTATAAAGTCTTGTCGACATCATGTTATTATATTGCATATGAATTGAGTGTCTGGCAAAAACAGTCAGGGGGAATTCTGTATCATTACACACTACTAAATCCTTCCATGTGCACATGAGAATGCCTGCCGATATCGTGATTCCTTGCAAAACTTGCTTACTATATGCAGCCTTTAACATCCAATTGGCCATTTCTTTTACTGACATTTCCACATAAATGTCTGCTATTTATTTCCCACAAAATATGCCTCTCCAATCAATGAGTTAGCACTTAGCAGTTATCAGAAGAATCCAAACTCCTTTAGAGATAACTACTCTAGTGTGGCATATGAGTAGGTTAGGTGGTTAGGTGCTGGCCCAGCGTCACGGGGGGGGGGGGGGGGGGGGGGGGGTTGTGTGTACCAGGAGGACTGATAGACAGACAGAAAGTGGACAGTGATGTTGTGTGTACCAGGAGGGACTGACAGACAGACAGACAGACAGACAGACATGACAACGACTTCAGCTGCTGTCGGTGAAATTATATAATTTAAAAAAAATCACACATGCGGTCGCCCCAAACCCCCCCCCCCCCCCCCCCCCCCTTTGTTGTTAGTTATAGCGCCGGGCCTGCCTGGTGGGTTACTCAGTTTACAGGATCATTCATTAATCACGTGCGCTTCGCCCATAATAACAGCTCCATCTCTCAATAAAAACAAGACAAAAAACAACCAAAGTTTCTAAGAAATATTGATTAATAGCTGCATGATGAATTCTGCTGAGTTTTCGATTTGAGTTACTTTGGACCAAATAGCCCTGCAAGTGCACACACGTCTAGAAGGAGACAAAGAACCTCCTCACTGTCCTTCACTCTACACTCTAGGAGCACCGTGACCAGTGTTGCCAGATTTTGTGAGAGAAATAAGCAACAAGGTTTATGAAAACAAGCCCAAAAGAAGCGACTAGGCCACATGAACACTTTAAAACTATACCTCAGCTATTTGAAAATAGACGATCTACAAGCTCACAACGCCGCAACCCGCAACTACCAATATTTGCAAGCAGCTTTACTGAAAAACAAGCCCAAAGTCGCTTATAATAAGCATTCCTGGCAACGCTGACTGTGACCCACAGTCAGGGTTCTGGCTGGCTGCCAGGAGGAGTCAGCGAGGCGGAGTCAAGTTCATCCACAGCGGATATGTATGTCTTCATTATGACTGTCACTGCAGCTCAGGGCCCTTTCAGCACACTGAGGAGCTTGGCTTCTCTTCATGCAGGTGTGCGATGTTGGGTCTTGGCCAGTGTGCCAGACTGGGGGATCATATCCCTGGGTTAGTTAGTGTCAACACGAGCCAGAACTGTAAATCTATGTTCACTAGTGATGGCCTCCAAACACAAGGCTTGTTACAGGGGGGGTCTCAGAACGACTGCACGGGTCCTGTGCGAATGCCTTCGCTTGACTCATTTTGACCAGCCTATGCCATAAAATGCGTGGTAGCCGTGATGTCTACTCTATACGCATTACATTACAGATAGTGTATACTGACTTGGCAACAGATTCAATACGATCTATCAAGTGTTTAAAATGTTGTTTTATGTAGTGCAGGGTGTGAGCAGGTCTAATCATGGATTAGTGTTTTTAAATGTTATCAGTTGAATCCAACAAGATCAGTGGAAGGAGTTTTGGAGTTATATGGTTTGTTTTCTCATACAACCATATTTCTTAGGTTTGGTGCTTAAGGGATTTGGTGTTGTAATAGCAATCCAAAGAGTGTAGCTTAGTATCAAGGGCTCACTATATTGTCTACAGTGGTGAATGAATTGAAGGAGGACATTTGTAAAGTAAACAATTCTGAAATGTGGTTGGGATAAGGATAAGTTCCCACCAAGTGATTTGAGTCCAATCCAGTGTTTACAGAGCATATAGTCTCCCGTAAGAGTGCTTGCTTTCAGTGAGTGTTTTGGAGCTCTCTGAAGCACTAAGGCACTCTGAAGTGCTTTGCACATGCTCTTTGTGGTTTATATATCGTGTTACAGCAGATGGACACCCTCCAGACACAACAGCAACGTACCCCTATCACTTGGCAGTCTAAACTGGGCGAGGTGTTACAGGTCAAGCCAAGACCACGCAGTAGGAGAGCAGTTTCTTTCTTAGAGCTGTTTCTTTACTGAACCGAAATCACCATTCTCCACCATACTTCTATACCTACATAAGGCTATGTGGCTGATTTATCTGTGCATTACCGCCAGTCCATTAATGGATCATGAATAGCAATTGCAAAATGTGGACATCAAATAGTATATCCTCTGTCATTACAGGGTCTTGAAGTGCTTCCTTTCACCCATTCTCCAATTCATTATTTTCCCCTTATTTTTGTAATCAACCAATTTCTTTCATTTAACTGATGTCCTGGCTTCTGTCCACTGTCTGCTTGTTTCTATTTAGATTTAATTAAAATCTGAGATAATCCTGTTGCTGGAGTAGATCACCAGAACACCAGGACGTGGTCCAGCCCCACACACTAACTGTGTCTGTACTCTGTTAGGGCTGGCTCTCCCTTTCTCATGATGACCAGATCATTCCTCCACCAAGGCTCATTCTCCCTCCCTGCTCCACGGTATGAGCTTCCCACACTCAGTCACTCCTTATCTATCACAGTAGGATGAGCCCCTGTTGTAACCGTCTGCAGAGCAATGCTGAGGTTACAGTAACCTGCTGTAACCCTCTGCAGAGCAATGGTGAGGTTACAGTAACCTGCAGAGCAATGGTGAGGTTACAGTAACCTGCTGTAACCCTCTTCAGAGCAATGGTGAGGTGACTTCCATACAGTGACCTGCTGTAACCCTCTGCAGAGCAATGGTGAGGTTACAGTAACCTGCAGAGCAATGGTGAGGTTACAGTAACCTGCAGAGCAATGGTGAGGTTACAGTAACCTGCTGTAACCCTCTGCAGAGCAATGGTGAGGTTACAGTAACATGTTGTAACCCTCTGTAGAGCAATGGTGAGGTTACGGTAACCTGCTGTAACCCTCTGCAGAGCAATGGTGATGTTACGGTAACCTGCTGTAAACCCTCTGCAGCGCAATGGTGAGGTTACGGTAACCTGCTGTAGAACTGTGCAGCACACTGGTGAGGTTACGGTAACCTGTAGAACTTCGGCGCACAATGGTGAGGTTATGGTGACTGTAACTGTGGCGCACAATGGTGAGGTTACGGTAACCTGTAGAACTGTGCGGCACAATGTTGAGGTTATACGGTAACCTGCTATAACCCTCGCGCCAAGGTTTCGCTCAGCGAGAATAGCCAACCTACATGCTCACAATACGTTGGCTGGTAGGTCTGCTATTCTCGTCCGTTCTTGGCTCACGACACCTTCATGCAACGGAACAGAAATTAGGCTTCAGTGCTCACAAGTTTTCCTTCTTGTCTTGTTGTGACTCCTGCTGCCAGTTTTATGCCAAATTACATTCTCATCAACCAGAACTCTGGTCCATATTGAGTAATGTCAGATTTATTCTTATAAACAAACATATTTGCAGAAAACAATGTGACGCAAATCAGTTATTTTTATCTTGTGATATTGACATATGGAAAATTGTGAATTAGCCCTGCATTGAATTTATTGCAGGGTGACTGCTGAACATCGGCCCTCACACACCTGTAAGAGCTTCAGTTTAATGCAGTGAAACTTCTTGAACAGTCTAAATACCCAGAAAGCATCTGGTTCACGGAGGTCTCTTCCCACTGTCACTGCACAATACTGTGCAGTAGGTGGACAAAACGTGCCTTTAATTCAATCCAATTCAAAAAGTTGAATCAGCAGCGAAGAAAAGACTTTCACTGATATTAGAATGTGTGAAACTATAGGGATATTTCATTTATGGTATAAAGAAACAACACACAAAACCCTGCCATTATTTTTTTCCCCCTTTCATTTCAGGACTTTTCACAGCCAATGTTTAAATATTCTTGATACTTCTGTATCTGCAAACCCTGGAAAATGTGTTTGCTATACTGTTTCAATTATCAAGCTGCAATACAGCAATCACAGTGTCATACGATAGATACAAGAATGGGTGTATCTCAAGGGCTTTCAACAACATCAACAGGGCAATGAATTCACTTAACCACGTAAACCCCAGCATCCCTATTCTGGGGTGACTGGGGGCAACATTCGCCAAAAATAGCCGATCTACAAGCTCACAACGAGTCGCAATACAACATGTTGTGATCTTGTCGATCGGCTATTTTTGGCAAAGAGATTTGGTGTAGAGGAAAAATTAGTATAGAGCCAACTCATATCCAGTTCACTAGAGGGTTTAACAGATATACTGGACCTTGTGAAATATTAACATTGCCGTGTACATATTTACCATGCAGTTTGTTGATGTACTCTATTGTTGTTATACAGTATTTTTCCCACATATCCCATCATTATTTACAGTATCATATAGGTAATTCTACGGTATCACATAACCATGCAATCCACTTCCTCTGGTCAATGTTAATGCATATTCTACGGTATCACATAATCATGCAATCCACTACCTCTGGTCAATGTCAATGCATGAACCCAGTCTGAGGACATTTGAGCTCACTGAGCTCTTCAAAGACGGTCGACTGCACCACTACGCATCCATTACAAGCACTGCACCGTGCACATTCATTGACTGGAATTTATTGTGTGTTTGCCTGTAGATGCATATCTGTCTGTTTGTGTGTTCAGAACAACAGCTGGGGTCCAGGAGGACCCAGCGATCCCAGTGGTGCCACCCCCCAACCCCTTATTCCACACACACACACACACACGCACACACACGCACACTTCTGCGCGCGTGCACGCACGCACGCACGCACACACACACACACACACACACACACACACACACACACACACACACACACACACACACACACACACACACACACACACACACACACACACACACACACACACACACACACACACACACACACTGACTCTCTCTCTCTTTCTCTCGCTCTCTCTGAGCTATGTCAGACTGGCCCCAGTTCCCTCCTCCCTTCATCCATGGTGACTCATTCACAGAATATTCTATTTTCCCCTGTCGTTTTTTTCCAAGGCTACGCCATCCATTTTATTTTGCAACGTGCGTTTAAACAGCTAAGCGCTCCAGTGGTGCAAACGCATATTTCTTTAGAAAGGAAAGTCACATGACAGCAGGCATGACATTTATGAGAAATACCAGGTGAAAGCTTGGAAAGCTTAAATATTGAATTCCTTCAGTAGTTTGTGTGACAGACAGACAGCAAATTGTCTGTCATTATAGGATCTAAGCCATTTAACCGTTTTAGAACTGTGGCCCTTATATGTTTCTCTTAAAATATTGATAAGCCAAACATTTTATATGAAAAAGGAACCTTTTTGTGGGTGCCTGGAAACATCACAGTGTAGTGTATTACTGCATAGGCTGACTCTGCTAAACAGTCAAATCCTCAGCGTTAACTCTGAGGACCCATAAGCTGTCATTTCTTACACACAGTTAAATTGACGCTACACTTACATTTTATTGTGTAATGACAAGGTGACTGACCAGGGGTCCTTGAGGGGGTTCCAGGGGGTCCCCAGCTAAATAATTGTTAACTCATTGTGTACTAATGGAACCAAATGGACAGGTACGGTTCCATTTGGTTCCAATATTTGTGCACTCAGAGTTATGGGGGTCTGTGGCCTAATACATATTATACTGTGGGTTTGAGGATCACTGCATTAAGGTATTGTTCAGGGTTATAGTGACTGGCCAGTTGGGGTAACTTTATAAGGGGAGATCTGACAGCTGTGCAGGTCTGGTCCACTGAAGGTGATGCATAAACATTATTTGTCGGTTCATATTGGTGACAAATGACAATAAGAAGACGCAAAGAAAAATGACAAAAGAGTAAGGTGAAATCGACACAGTGAAATTCTTAGTGTTCATTTATACATATATGTGTGTACTGCATAACTTAATCACTTAAGCCCTATTAAAATGATATTTTAAGCGCATTCTGAGCTTGTAGATCGTCTCTTTTCAAACATAATATGTTTGAAGTCAAAAGAGAAACATTTTGAAAATCTTTGCCTATATGTCATCATGGCCCAAACATGGATACCAGGGTGAAATTGGTTAAATGAACTCTCAGGGTTTGACGGTGTAAAGATGCAAGGAACAGTTGGCAGTATCTCGTTGCTGTCGGGTGCAAACCTCATATGTCCAAACTTACTTCCTTGACTTTTCAGGAAATTAAGTGTTCCAATGGATCAAGTGTAGTTATTATTGTGTCGCTTTTGACTCTTGTAATACATTTTATTGGTTCAATATTCATAAAAACACACAAAGACTTTCACTTCGAAGCTCACAATGTGTTGCGGTGCGAATTCGTTGAGAGCTTGTCGATTGGTTATTTTTGCTACTTTTGTGTGAAACTGTGGTACGGCAAAGTAGGGCATTAGTTTACAACAAAAAAAAATCATTAAAAGCTGAAAATGGCGATAAGAGGTTTCTGCAGCAACGCTGCTCTGGTTCTCAGACTACAGTGTAGCACGCAACCACGCCAACCACCTGCAAAACCCATTCACTTGAGCAGATTGCTTCCACATGCAGAGATGCACACTCCCACAAATGGTGTGTCCCATAAAATGGAAGTCTTGGCATGAAATTGTGTGAAAAAAGTGATGAGATTCTGTGAGACAAACTGTTTGACAGTGGTACAATGAAATCAACTGCTCACATTTTTTCTTTCTTTGGGTCTTCTCTACAAAGAAGTCATTAAAAAATGGCGCGTGACACAAGCTTTTTAGGGTTTTTATCTACCAACCATCAATATAAAAAAACACCAGGGTTAATAGGGGTGGTGGCTCCACCAACCCTATAGATTCGTGGATCACTATGGTTCAAATGAAATGGTGTGAAATCATTACAAAACTCTTCTGAGGTTTCATCTGTATATGTCAAAACATCCTCAAAGTTCCACACAAGTCTGACCACAGGCCCTGTAGGCCTGTAGAAATATAATCTAGCTGTCCTAAATCTTAAAATAAAAAGAGCATGTGGTTCATCCTATTTAAGCTGAACCCCTAATTCGTACCGCAGTATGTCTTAACTACATGAACCCTATCATCCCTATTCTGGCCTTCTGGGTATGTCATGATAGGCAAACATTCCCGTGAAAATAGGCGAATATTTGGTGAAAATACCTAATCTGCAAGCTCATAATGCAAACCCCTAATTCCCTAAACTGAACCCCTAATTTGTACCGCACTATAAACCACATGAACTCTACCATTCTGATTCCAGGCATGTCGTGATAGGCAAACATTACGCAAAAATAGGCAAACATTCAGCAAAGATATCTGATCTACAATCTCACAATGCATCACATTAACGTGTTGTGATTTGGTGTTGAGAGAGAAAAGGAGGGGGCCAAGTACAGACCCCTGGGGTACCTAAATCAACAAACTATATCAGGTTTAAGTGGTTAAGTGGTTGATGACAATTGGAAGTGGGTAAAGTTGTGCCCTGGACCACTGATGCTGGTGGTGGGGGTGTCACTGTTTCACCACGCAGTGTCCAAAATTTACAGACAATTGCCACTTGAATATACATACATATGAATATGCATACATTACGTACTATACTACAGTATACATAGCTGACAGACGTTACATACAGTAGAGCACAATACAATAGATGCATGCGCACATTGTGTACACATTGTGTACAAATACACAAACACAGATGCAGAGAGATGATTAAGAATCATACAGAAGTTTACGAAAAGGTTGAACGAGAGCACCGACAAGAGCTTGTACGAAAGAATATTTCACCCACTTCTTCACACCTGTAAACCTATGATGTGACAATAAAGTTGAAGTTATGATGTGAATGGTGTGATGTTTGTTTAGTGAATATTAAAATCTTATCTATACTGTAGGTGTCCAGCAGAAATGTTGGTACTGTATGGATTATAGGCCATTAGTCCAGATTAGTACAATGCTATGTACAATCTACAGTAGGTACAAAATTAAGCATTAGTTCTAAATTCACAACCTAGAAATAAGTACTTAAATTCTCCCAGAGAGTGTTTTATATTGTGAGTCTGTAACATTTCAAATAAAGTAAAAAATAAACCCAGAACTTCCCTTCTGAGGAGCATAAAACTCAGATATCCACTACAAATGTGAAAAATATTTCCTTGACCGATTGTATTTACTTCATTCTCATCTTTTTTCTTTTTTATAACTGTGCTCCTATAGTCTTACGGAGCCCAGCAGAGAGTCTGATATGTTAATGTATGCTTTGTTTTATAGTTTATATCCTTTGCAGTTCTTTTAGGGAAACCGCCAGTTAGGAAGACGTAAAAAAGTATCAGTTTAAGCGCTTGAGAGGGTTGAATAAGGGATGGGAGTGTAGTTTCTTGAACGTGTGTGTGTGTGTGTGTGTGTGTGTGTGTGTGTGTGTGTGTGTGTGTGTGTGTGTGTGTGTGTGTGTGTGTGTGTGTGTGTGTGTGTGTGTGTGTGTGTGCGCGCGTGTGCGCGCGCGCGCGTGTGTGCGCATGCGTATCCCTTACAATACATCATGCTATATTGTAGGCTATGTGTGAGTGGAAGTCCTTTACACCATATGGAAACCACTACACCAGCAGGGTACGTCTGATAAACTTAGCCCAACCACACTTTACAAGCTAATTTACAATGAATAAAAACATTGAACTTTAAAAACAATGAAATAAACCCTCTTCACCTGGGAAACTCTAACAGGCTTCATATGCAGTGCATAAGTAACTGAATGCACCCTTAGGCCTAAAACCAGTGCTGGCTTGAGCTCCTGGCTGTGAATCATTATTATCATTATTTCAGACATAAATAACCTGAAAAAAAGAAAGAATTATAAGCACCTGTCAATTCCTCTAAACTCTACAAATGGCATTGGCAATAGCAATAGCTCATGTTTATGTTTTTGATTCCTCCCGCCAAGATGATGTGACATTATATCCTGCTCAGCTATAGAGGCACATTATTAACATTAACCTCGGTGTTCCGAGTTTCGTAGACGTTAACAACACAAATCCAGTAATTAAAACAAGTCTTTCCCATCAATCTTGACTCAGTCCCTACATCCAAAACATTTTTCCGGACAGTGTAGTCATTGACCACAACTGTAATGACAACAGCTGCATAAACAGTCCTCTGCTGTTGCCTATGGTATGCTCATTACCTCCACTGCCAATGTGCATAGGACAATGCACTTGTCTTCATAATCTGACCTACATGGTCATCATCGTTTTGTTCAGAGAAAGAGCAGTTGAAGATGTGGAAACGGGAAACATTTTAATGTGGGAAGTAAATATGATACAGTAAGGCATAGTCAATACATTCCCAAATAAGTTATTAATGTAATATAACACAAACACTGACATGATTGGGATAGTTGATGAAACAAAAGTATATTCACAATGTACTACTACTAGGCTACAAGTAATAGATTGTAAAAACTTCATAACATGTAGCAATCAGCATTATTGTGACATAATGCTAATTTTTAAGGGCATATCATAGGATGCATGATTACCCTCTACCCTGCATGGTTTTGTACCATATTGCTACTGGGATTGTTGCCAAACAGTTGTCTCGCAAATGAATGATAACAGATGATGGTGATTCATGTTAATTACAGAATTGTATTAGAATACCTAAAATAGCACAATTAGCTGAGAAAGTGGAAACTTGCAAGATAAACTTAAGAAGTTTTGATTTGATAATCCAGCATCATCAATGAAATGGAAAGCACATTTTATAACATACACGTACAAGACAGCTGCCAAATTCGTATATGTTCCTGCTGTGAACATATACGAATAGTAGTGAAGCAGAGAATATTTGTTTACTTCCTGTGAAATTGTGATGAAAAAGAATGAGGGTTGCTTTGTCCCAAAGCTATGGTAGTAATGAGTAAGCTATCAACATGTGGAAATGTTTAGCTTCAATTCCTGTGAAGTTCTTGTATATTTCCATAATACTTTAATGCTACATTTGCAGGTTGGCTGGAGGTGATGTAAAACAGCACTTTCTGCCATTGTCCATAGGCAACAAGTGCTGTTTGTTTCAGAGAAAGGGTCCTACGAATCAAATACTAAAGTGAGCATTATTTTTTATACTGGGAGTCAGTTACTGACACAGACCCACGTGATGATTGAGGCATCATGTAGCTTTTCATTACTAACGCACCAATTACTTTCAAAATGTACACAGTAACCTGATGTTAGTGTTATGATTGGATGTCATTTTCAACCTACTGATTACAGAGAGAGAACTACAGAATGTCAGGACTACACTTGGTGTGCCCTGGAGGCTATTTGAGATGTTATAGCAATTCTCAGTTACCCCATACGCTGTATTCATTCAATACCTACATTACATAGTCGGAGAAGGCAGTGTAAACAGTTTACTGTACTTGTACAGCCCTGTGCAATCCGCACAGCACAGTAGAGCCTGATTTACTTCGTTGTATGTCACGTTGCGCCAAAAATAAGTGATCTACAAGTTCACAGTATTGTGAGGTTGATGGGCTATTTTTAAGAGAGATTAAGTATTAGAGAGTAAGCATTACCATCCCATTAGACCTGTCAAGGAAGAGCTAAACAGGATTGTGGCTACTGGCATCATGGAGAAAAAACAAACTCTCTAGTAATGGTGACTGTCTTTAATGGATACTGCCAGTGTTTTGCACCTTTTGGTTATGTCGACGCACTCTCTCATCATCACAATATGTGCAAGTATTCACTATTTTGAATAGGTACAAAAAATGTACCCAATCATTTTCAATAGAGCAACTATAGCTGCATATCCAATGGTTATGGCTCATCTGCATAATTCTGCTTGGATGACGATGGACATAACTAATAAATAATAATTAGGACCATTATTACCATTACAGATTAGTCTAGATTAGAATATCTCATATTAAACATAACAATTGTAGCCTTTTGATAAATAACCAAACATTTCTACTCAAGACACCAACATAATTTTCTTATGAGTATAACGCTGAAACAAAACAAGATTCTTTACTTTGGCCCATGTCCTCTCCATGTTAGATTACATAACCCACTCTGATTTAAGGAGGATTAGAGAGTTGGCGAGGACAGTAGATAGATGGTCATGAATCTTTCATATCCTTTGCATACCACTGACATTGTGGATTACAGGTCATAACTTGTGACGAGCAATAAATCAAGAGACGTCGGCTGCACTGTAGACATGTACGTTCAAACTACTTTGAACGGAAAACATAAAGGTCGATAAAGGGGATTTTAAATTGCGTTTAATAAACACATATCTTGTGTCATAGTTAGTAAAGAGTACCTGGGTTGGAAGAATCCATGGTTTCTGGTTACAAATAACGTTTGTCAGGTCTGATGAATTGAAAATAAGATACATTTTGAGGATAGCAGCCCTTCACACTGAAGCATCACTTAACCCTATAATCCCTAACGTGGGACAAACATTCTGTGAAAATAGCAGATCTACAGGCTCACAATGCGTTGCATTAAAACGCGTTGCGAGCTTGTAGATTGTGTATAGCAAAAACAGGAGGGGGCATATACAGTAGCATAGAGTCCTTGGGAATACGGTCAACTAAGTATATAGGGTTTAAAGTGGTTAAGTGAAATCCATTACCTGGTCTACACATTCCAAAAACTATGAGCTTCTATTATCGCCTCTTATTACCAAATTAATATGTGATTACTTCTAATATTCATCTCCACTCTTCAAATGTAATGAACTACTACCCAGTATAATAAGAGATTTTCTGAATGACTGCTGACATCAAAGCTTTGACACCATGCTATGCGGTTCTGTCATAGGGTGTGAAGAACAGCTTTAATTAGAACCAACAGTCTTGAAGGCTGCCAGTTTTATAAACTTCGGCCTGGCCAAACCTTGGCGCCTGGGAGCTCAGCAAAGCCTGCAATTTGTGTTTCATCTGCACCAACAGTGCAAAATGAATAACATTGGTTCAAGCAGTGCCATATAAATAATTGCTGGTTTGGAAAAGCTATACTTCATTTTCAAAAGTTGGGTTGACAAGTCACAGAGATTAAGGCAAAGGGTTTTAATTGAATAGAACTGTACAAGATGTAATGACAATCCATTGTCCCTGGGGAATTTCAGTTTGCTTTAATAGTTAATATAGAAATAGTATGTGTCATACTGTATATTGTAGTCAATCTAGTTAAATTATCAGTCCAGTCAGTCCATGTATTCAGGAAATGGTATGATGTAATCTGGATGTGAATATGGTGAATGGCATACAGTATCATGCTCATGTAGAATGATAATACTGATGATAATGATAATGAAAATGATATCCATAATGATAATAGTTGAACTTTAGCAATAGTCATTGCTAAAGTTCTGAAATTGAACGTAACCACATTAACCCTGGTGTCCCTATTTTGGGTATGTTATTATAGGTGAAATCTTTCATCATTTTTTCAAACATTTCCAAAAAAGCGAAAGTAGCAGATCTACGTGCTCACAACATATCACAGATCATGATGTGAAACATTGCAAGCTTGTAGATCAGCTATTTCTGCTATTCGTCATAAGCCAAAGTATATATTAATGTCCCTGAAAAAAAAGAAATAGTAAAAGTAAATCATAAAGATCCGATCCACCGTAAAAAAAAAACACACTCTTAATTTAAGTGTACAAATGGATCCAAATGGTTCCATTTGTACATTCAGAATATAATGAAGACTCTGGATTCTACAGTGCATAATTAGGGTGGTGATTGGGGAAGCGGTGTTAAGATAGTAATTACTCAGCCTGTAAAGTTGAGGTTTTAGTAGGCCTACTCTCATACATCATACATGTGCATGAAGGGCAAACACCATTTGTTTTGTTTGTGCTTGTTAAGCCCTCAGGGTGATACTAACATATGTCTTCAATTTATCTCTTTAAATGCAAAGAACGCTTCTTCAGCCATGTTTAACAGAGTACTGTGGTTGCATTGTGCACTCGCACGGTTGAAACTGCCTATGAAAACAGAAATATAGAGTCTTCACACTGGATCATGCTCCCATGCATATTTATGATATTATTACCGCCAAAGGTGACGTTGCCAGTGTCTAGCTTTTCCTCAAGCCCGATTGTGAGCTTGTAGGTTATAGGAAGCACCATAGAAGACAGGTTAAGCACCATAAGAAGCACCATAGAAGACAGGGAAGCACCATAGTAAGCACCATAGAAGACAGTAAAGCACCATAGGAAGCACCATAAAAGACAGGAAAGAACCATAGGAAGCACCATAAGAAGAACCATAGGAACCCCCAAAGAACAGGCAAGCACCATAGTAAGCACCATAGGAAGCACCATAAAAGACAGGAAAGCATCACACGAAGCACCATAGATAACAGGGAAGCTTCCCTGTTATCTATGGTGCTTCGTGTGATGCTAGCACCATAAGAAGCACCATAGATGACAGGGAGGCACCATAGGAAGCACCATAGATGGTAGGGAGGCACCATAGATGACAGTTAAGCACTATAGAAGACATGTAAGCACCATACTTTTTTCGGCGTGCTACACCGTCGTGCCACAGAGCATAAATAGGCTCTATGCACAGCAGCCATATTGGGAATGAATTGGGCCCCTTCCTTACTTCCTTCACAGGTGATAACAATGATACTAATTAAGGCTCTGTTCCATTTAGTGTGGCATAGTTGTTGTCTTATTTTAACTCTGATTTTAACCCCTATAACTCTGAGAGTGTACAAATGGAACCAAATGGACCCGTAAGGGTCCATTTGGTTCCATTTGTACACTCTCAGAGTTACATACCCACCATAAGGGGCCATTTGGGAACCAAAATGGAGTGTTTCTAGTGAGCCAACATGCACGATATCAGCACCCTGACCAGAATGGAACAGAGCCATTAGTATCATTGGTAACACCTGTTAAGGAAGTAAGAAGAGGCCCAATTTATTTCCAATATGGCCGCTGTGCATAGAGCCTATTAGGCAGACTGGGGACCAATGGTTACATTTATGCACTCTCAGAGGCAGTTTGGCTTTATTCAGCCAGGACAGTGAAGATAAGCAAAAGCAAACAACACGTAGCACAGGTCCCGAGGCAGGTGTCAAACCTAAGACTTTGCACTTTCAGTTGGTTGGTATATTAACTGGTTGAGACACTTGGATGCCCCAGCACATTTCACCCAGAAAGCCTGCTGTCTCATTAAACCATACACTGGGGGCACACGCACGCACTGAAACATATACACACATACTGTATGCGCACGCACGCACGCACGCACATAAATTACAGATGATAATTGTCTATTTCCGTGAAACATGACTGAGCTTTGTAGTCATGTTTCCATTGCTTACAAGTATCACATGATGTTAATCAAAACTGTCTGTAAGGAACCAATATGATGGAATCCAAGCAAAACATGTCCAATATAAATGATATGGTACGCATGATTGGAAACACACATTACACTATCACGTCATTACTCAAACACAAAGTAAACAACATCCGTTTGATCAAGGAATCAATCCTAATTATTATTAATTGAGCTAAGGTGGGTTGGAAGTGCTTTAAGAGGCTAGTTAAAGATTACATCTCTGCCCAGAAAATAGGACCCCAGCAGATCCATAGACTACACCGTCTCTCAGGTTTTGTTTGCATGCCACCCTCTCCTGCCTCGACAGCAAAAAGGAAACAGGCTATGTTAGGCTGTTGTACATTGACTTCATCTCAGCTTTTAACACTATAGTCCCCACCAGGCTTGCTGTCAAACTGTCTGACCTGGAACTGAACCATATGGTGTGTGCCTGGGTTCTGGATGTCTTCTGCCAGACCCCAGGTGGTCAGGGTGAGCAGTCACACCTCTGTCACCCTCACCCTCAACCCTCAAAGAGTTTCCTTTTGCTACCAGCCAGAGCATCCTGACCTGACCTGCAAGCTCTGTCGAAGGTGTGGTGGTCGGCCGTCCCGTCCATGCAGGACTCACAACAGGTGTTTGAGCAGAAAAAAAGATTCTGAAGGACAAATACCAATCATGGACTGTTTACAGATGCAGACAGGAAAGCGCCTAGTGTCACAAGGGCATCACAAAGAGATTTTTCCCTGAGGCTATCAGAGCCCTGAATCAGGACAAGCAAAATACAACAGAACAAAACAAAACTGACGTCTATCTGTAAATACCCATTTAAGCATTCAATATCTTAATATTCTTCTAATATTCTTCAAAAGCCCCGACCTGCACATATTTTAATTTTATGTGTATACTTTTTACTGCATATTCTGTATATCTGGTTGCAAAATGTCCTTCTGTACACTCCCCATTGCTGCTAAAAGGTTTTACCTCTTCTTGTTTTCTGTAATATTGTTGTAATATTGTTTATTTGTATCAACATTATTAAGCATGCCACGCCAACATTTGACCACTTGAACGATGAGTGAGATACAAATAAATCATCTTGAATTTCTTGAATGTTGAATCTTGAAGGTGGTAAATGAAAAGGCAATCATTCCTCCCATGCATGGAAGTGATCACCTGAATGACCCTGGACTCTGACGTGTGTTGTCTGATTCATCTACAGAGCATGTTCAGTTGAGACTGGCCCCATGACCTGTGCACTGCCTCCAGCCAAAAAACAAAAGGCAATGCTGCACATGTCCGAGAGAGTTTTATGACTTGTGTCAAGAATCCCCTGGGGTGATGCACTGCTGGTGACCCATTGTAGCCAGTGGAATTTCACTGTATTGGTATAGGTTGTCTGACTTCCTCAGCCTGAAGGCAGATTTGTACTTCATCTTACGCTGGTGTGACGTGCCAAAAATAGCCAAAAAAGCTCACAATGCATTGCAGCACGACACTGTCGTATGACGGACTATAAAATAAGCATAAACCTCCCTGTAGGTTTCACGCTATTTATAAGTTATTCCTCAGATTGCTAATATTCCTATGCAATTTTTTTTAGCGGCGCTAGCCGCTCTATACCTTTAGGTATAGAGCGGATCCTGCTCTATACCTAAAGGTGACCTGACTTTGTGCGTGTTCACCGTCAACGTTCTGATTGGTCAGACACGTCAACAAAGTGATTGGTCAAGCTTCACGTGACACGTGGCTATAAACACATTATAAACACATATCGATGACAAAATGTATCAAAGGCGCCGCTACCTTCACACAGGGTGTGATTTTTTTTAATACTTTGTCCTCAAGTAATGACCAATTAACTGTTTATTTAGACCACATGCTATTTTCTGGGGAAAACAAATGTTAGAAATAGGCCCCGCCCACACATTTTTAAGGCAATTACGGGGCAAAACAGTATGGAGCATCAAAACCCTCTTGTGAAAACAAATCATATTTTAGCAACAAACACTGACATTTGTAGCCTTTGTGACGCCTCCTTTCGGTTGAAGTGAAATTGCTTTTGACTTCATGGCTTTGTGTTGTTTAGAGCAGTGGTTCTCAAACTTCAGTCAAGGACCCCCAAATGAATATGTATTTGGCCGCCGACCCCCATCTGAAAACCTTTTGTGTCAGGGACCACCAATTTTCCAAAATAGCAGATATTGTAGATCTGCTATTTTTGAATCGACAACATAGAAATGGATAAAGTTGTTAAAATGATTGTGATGCTGCATTAACTGCTTTTGCTGGGGACCCCCTGGAACACCCCCCCCCCCCCCCCCCCTACAATTCATGATGCTGCGTTCATGAATTGTGACATTTTCTGTAAAATGGGCCCTGCCCACAATCATATACAATAGCCAAACAGAATGGAATATGATTTATGTGAGTTTTGGACAAATTCTGTGGGAGTAGTATAGCAAAAGTTGACCCAAGAAATCCTGTAGGCCAAAATAGGAAGCGGTCGTGGCTCCACATCTCTTTGCAACAATAGCCGATCTACAAGCTCACAATGCAATGGTCTGTTTTCGCAGAATGTTTGCCTATTTTTGCCTACAGTATATGACTGACATGCCCAGAATAGGCCTACGCTAAGGTTCATGTGGTTGCTTAGAGGAAGTGCCATAAAGGAACAAAAGAGAGTGAGTGAAGGAAGGGTCAGTGTGCTGTTCCATGCAGCTGTATTACTCCACAGTAACATCTAGTCCAGCTCATGATGACACAATCTCAAATTCCTTTAAGAGCCACAGACAGTGTGGTAAATGAATACAGAACATGTGTATTTAGCTGCAGTTGATCCACTGACAGAAATAACTTTAGTGATGGAAAATACACAACAAGCCTGCAGCGGGCTGCCCTGACCCACATGGCGTCCCATGCACATCCTGTGAGGAGTGAAGTGTCATGAGACAAACAGGCAAGGTTAAGACACAACGTCAGGCGTTGACAGACGTTTGCGGGGAGCTAACATACGACAGGAAAACACAGAGTTTACTTACCCTCTCTCTCAACATGACTGAGTAACCACCAAACACCACAGGACACCCTCACGTAGAATTATGGATGTGTGTGTGTGTGTGTGTGTGTGTGTGTGTGTGTGTGTGTGTGTGTGTGCGTGCGTGCGTGCGTGCGTGCGTGCGTGCGTGCGTGCGTGCGTGCGTGCGTGCGTGCGTGCGTGCGTGCGTTTGTGCGTGCGTGCGTGGGTGGGTGCGTGTGAGAGAGAGAGAGAGAGAGAGAGAGAGAGAGAGAGAGAGAGAGAGAGAGAGAGCATTCAGTTTTATTAGCCACTTGAAAAAAACATCCAGTGCTGCATTCAAACAATGTTGCTGTATTATTGTGTCTGTCCCTTTTTTTCTGTCTGATTATTACACAAACGCAACTGTTTTAATTTTTGATTATTGCAAACTTACTAGAAAAACCTTCATAATCCCATGGACTGTTTGCTCTGTAATAAAAAATAATATTACTTGCTGATCCAGCATCCCGACCAACCAGTAGGAGTCAGTATAGTGCAGCAACATGGACATAATGTCCCGCCATAGCTTCACGCCCACTAACACTGACAATTGTGTTTGTTGGGAGTGCCCGGCCAAGCTGGAGGTATCGCTGCTGCAAATTGAACCCAGGTGGCATTCACATGTTATCTATCCCTTCATGCCACCCAGATGCGACGGAGTCGAATTGCACACTGGAATATGATTTCTGCACGTAACACCGTCGTATATGACAAAGTGTTTGGCCTGCATGGCAGAGACTATAGGAATGTGCAAATTCATCTCTCTTACTTTTTATTATGAGCTGATGTCCAACCATGTAACTTATTGAGGTCCGTGTAATGTCAGGGCCATGTAA